>NC_136731.1:20695020-21055020 GCF_936440315.1 Barbus barbus | reverse complement strand
CCATGTTGAATTTACATTTTAAATAGATTTACAGACCAGAATCAAGCATTTGACATCAGTCTTGATCTTGTACACATTTCCTAGAAATCATCACTGTCATTCGATCGACCTCACAGTCCTCACTTCACTGTAAATGTAACACACAAAAACTGGTATATAAACAATTTTCTCTCAGAAACTGCTAGTAAATTTCACGATTAATTGCAAAGAAACAACAAGTTGCATCTGTTATGTTCATGATTTATAACAGATGTAAGTGTTTGTTTTGTCACTTTTTATTTGTGGAGGGGTTGTCCTGACAGGAAGCAAATGTGTTTCGCATGCAGGAAGTGCAGATACAGTCATCTCACACACATACACACCGTGTGGTAGATGAGATAAAGAGATTAGTTGACTGCGGTTGTGTGCTTAAGCTCAAACCCTGATTGACATGGCAGCTCTGGCATAATCCTGATAATCCTGTAGAATGCTACAGGTGCTGGAGGTCCAAGGCCTTTGACCCGAGGCCAAACTCACTCTCATACACACACACACACACACACACACACACACAAGCGGTGAGATCTCAAGTTCAACAGTTCCTTAACTTTACCTCCCTATTCTAGAATAACATAATTTTACCCTACATCTCTTTTCATGTTAAGTGTTTGGTGCCACTGTGACATGTTTATAGCCAAGAGCGAGAGACAAGCAGCGGGAGATGCACAAACATCTGCTGGAATTGTGCCTAAACAATTCTGCATGGGGAATCGTCCGTGAGACGACTGTCATTTCTCTCACGCTTTAACAAGCAAACAGAACTGTTGTTCATTTTTTATTGCACAGCTCATTGCATGAAGAATTGGTTTATGTTTCTTTAAGTCATTCATCATGAAGAGACTTGTGCAAAGCCTGGTATTCTGCTTTCTAGAGGCACATTTGCCAGTGTAATTATCAAAGCGATTAAGACCAAAATTGTATGTTTGTGTTTACATCCTTGTAACATTTTCTTAAGGACAGAGAAAGATGAGTTTGGGCTCATATTTCGTATTGTTCTTAAATCTATTGTTACTTTCATTTTCATTAAATTGCTTTATAAATTATAATGTAAAGTTATTTGTTTTAATCTAATGTAGTCATGATGATTCAGTCATAATAAAGATGACTATTGGCTATACCTGACAACCCATTTTCTCCAGTGTGCTGCACATTTCTTATTATTTATTAGAAATTAAATAACATTGTATAAATGTGCCATACATGAATTTGTGTAAGGGAGACCAGGGCTAGTTGTCACAGGGATACAGTAAGGATTCAGTAAGGATGCATTAAATTGATCAAAAGTGTTTATTTATTTATTTATTTATTACCATTTTTGCACAGCACAATGGTCAACAACTGTTGTTTTGTTGTGCTATATAAATAAACTAACCTAAATTAACTCTAAAGTTAATTTACTTAAATTAAATTATTACTTAAGTTAATTGACCGTAAAGACATTTCTACTTGAAATGAAAGCTGTTCAGCTGTTTAAACTTTCTATTCTTCTAAATAAATAAATGCTGATGCTGAAAATTCAGCTTTGCATCACAGGAATAAATTACATTTTAAAAGATAATCATATACAAAACAATTATTTTAAATTGTAATAATATTTCATAAAATTACAGCTTTTACTGTTTTTTGATATATGCAGTCTTGGTGAGCATAAGAGGCTTCTTTCAAAAACATAAAAAAGAAACTCACCAACCCCAAACGTTTGAACAATCACAATCACAATCATTTTTCTTCAAAGCAAGCTGTGACATTTTTATTGGCATACTTTTTCATGAAATAAACTATTAATTGGCAGGTTCCTGTTTCCTGTTTATTAAACTAGGAGTGGCAATTGTTTTCTAAATTAAATCTAAATAATAATAACAATAATAATTAAATAAAATGCTTAAGCCTTAAGAGCTTAGGCGTGAGTTCCGATTGGCCAATCCCGCTGCCAATCACACGCCCCTTTTCTGTAAATAGCGTTCACGGCCAGTCTTTCACTCAGATGGCAAGAACCAGTGGGGGGCGACGGAGTGATGCGCAAAGACGCGCTCGTGTAACAACTGTGACTTCCTACATCTCTGCTAGACACCAAAATGAAATGAATTCAACATCTGCCGGGGACTCATGCTCCTATGTTTCCTCTCCCGCGGAGATGCCTGCATGTTACAGGGACCTATGCGGAGGAGCATTACACACAGCAAAGTCCTATGGAATATAGTCCGCACTGTCACTCCACTCAGCCGGTGAAAAACAAACTTTTCGTGTTCTGCATCATGCTGTCACTGTGGGTGTACATGCTGTACTGCTGCGTGGGCTACTGCTCCACCACACCGAGCTTCATGATGGAAGAAAGGAGAAGTAGGAATCCACTCAGACCCCTCCAGAAACAAGACCTGGAGGTGTTCCTCAAAAGCCAGTCCAGGGACTTACTAATTAGTAACAACGAGAGTGATGCTGACAGCAAAGGAGACGACTGGGAGGAAAATAAGGACGATATTGCTTATGACGAGGACTCGGGAGTAGCAGGTGCCCTGAACAGGTCCGAGACCAAAAAGTTGCCCCAAGCGATTATAATAGGGGTGAAGAAGGGCGGGACGCGCGCGCTACTCGAGTTTCTGCGCCTCCATCCTGATATCCGCGCGGTGGGAGCGGAGCCGCACTTTTTTGATCGCAACTACGAGAAAGGACTCCAGTGGTACAGGTAGGTTTAAAAAAAAAAAAAAAAAAAAAAACACGCTGTTATTCATACATAGGCTACGTTTATCTTATCGTCAGGATAAAAACGGATTAATACCGCGGAATGATGTGGCTCATATTCATCCCAGTAGTGACACATAAACCTGTCGGTATTGTCATATTGTGAACTGTGGGGGGCTTGAGGAGCTCTTATACACTGTTGAAGGTTTTCAAGGAAAATAAAAAGAAACCAAAGGTTGACGATGTTTTAGTTTTTTTTTACATAGCCTATACTTGCACATATAGAAAATCGAAAGAGCAAATTCTAAAATAGAATTAACCTATATTAATATTAGGCCTGATAATAACGGATCTAAAAAACCGTCGACCTATAACTAAATTTTTGATGACCTTTGTGATTTAGCTTATAATATTGCAGAACTGGGAAACTTTTTTTGTTAAAAATGTTTTGTGTAAAGGATTTAGTCATCGGTTATTACATTTTACATGTCACAAACATAACTAATGCTGGGCATTATGCTGCATTAAAAGAAATCGAGGGAGAGAAAAGGCAGCTTGCTGGATGCAAACATGTATATTTAGTCACACCGTTATGTTAGACTTATGAGAATAATTCTTTCCAGCACAGTGAAGTTTGGTAATGGTGAACTAGACCTAGATAAAATGTTGGAATGACTCAAGACAAACATAGACTAAATAAACATTATGCTCTTTGCTTGTGTAACACCCCTCACAGTCAGGTGCACTTACACAACATTATAGAGGTTTGACCCTCACCTTTGATTCCTAGTATGTTTATTCTTTTACCAGACAGCCATATAGAGAAAACAGATTAAATTGACTATGTTTACCCTAGTGTGATTTTACTAGTTTTTTTTACTCTTCAAGCAACAACTGAAAACTAATCTCTTTCGGCAGTACTTGACTTCATCCTAAACTCAAAAAAAAAAATTCCCTCTATCTTTCACTCAGCTTACTAGCTTGTACTTATTTGAACAATGACTGAGACTTGGTGTTACGAGCACTTCCTCTGTCTGATTGCCTCTTCAAGATTAATCGCTTTTTGTATTCCCCAATTGTAAGTCGCTTTGGATAAAAGTGTCTGACAAATGACTAAATGTAAATGTAAATGTACATTAACTTTGAGGGAGTTGAATTAGGGGTTAATCAGGTTAATTGGGACATTTCCCCCCAGTCATTTCAATGGCAAAAGTGTCCCATTTTACCTGAATTCACCCCAACACAGAAAGATGTTTTGGCCAGTTCCCAGTTAACAGGGAACATTCTCAGAACGTCCCAGGCTAACGTTCTGGCGAGGTTTTCTAAAGGTTATGTCAGTAACATTAGTAGAACGTTCATTCAGAGTTATCTATCAGGTCTTTAATCATTTTCTCAAGACATTACCACAAAAATGTTATTTATATGCAATTTATGGAACTTTTTTCCTGAAATGTTTCAGTTGGATGTTCATGTAACGTTAATGTTTTTTAAACATTACTTTTGGTTTAAGAACATTCAAAGAGTAACACAAGTATCATTAATGTTTGCAAAATGATCAAATGGACTGTTTCCATTAATGTTCATATAACCAAGAAAAAAAAATGGATGTTTTGAATGTCATTGACTATCGCCAATACGTTTTCTCCATTTACTTATTTTGGGCAATCACAGTTCAAAATAATAATCAAACTTGCAATTTGTTTCATATAAACAGCAATATACACAAAATGAAATGCTGATACATTATGTTGGAAACACTAGCAAAGGAAAATGCACCCCAAAGCTTTTTATTGTTCGAGCTGATATATAGACTTTCTGTAGAGGAATCTAAAGTCCCAGTTTCTTCGCTATTGACACACAGTGGGAATACAAGGAAGAGGCAAAGAGCAGGATGAGCCCCTTTATCCAGGGAGCCCAGCAGACTAATTGTGAAGCAGAAACATGGAGAGAGAAGCATGTAGCCAGGTGGCCAAGTCTCCTGTGGAGGTATTGAGCTCTGCTGCACTGTTAGTCCAACACAGAGGAGGCGTCCATGTGCTCCCTGTAGGAGGCGTTCAGAAGGGTGACGGAGCACAGCAGGGCTTTATAACTGTACATGCAGCGCGACTTTCCATACAACGCTTTTGAAGAAACAGAGAAGCTGATCAATTCAATAAACTGGCCATTCATTTGTGGATATTTATGTTTCTGTTTCAAATATTGAACCATTTACCCCTTAACACATTACAACTATGCATTACAATATGAACCATGTAAAGTGTAAACCCTGAAATATTAGTCAGAATAATATTTTGTTGTTTTTTTCAATTGAAAACAGTTTAATGAGCCTTCAGACAAAATATTGATGAAAATATATAGGTAGAATTACTATACTAACTCAAAGTAACAACTCAGTTTTATTCAGAGGCCCAAATTGAGCAAAAATATGAAATTTGGTGCAATTGTTGCTATTCATAAGGCCAAATATATAAAATTCTGATTCCTTGTAATATTAATCAATTATATCTTAATAACAGTATAACAGACTATAAAATGCATATACATTTAAATTTTCATTCACAGTTTCTCAATAAGATTTAATAAAATCATATTTAAATAGTTAATTTTATGATCCAAATTCTTTATTGTGACAGTCAAAACACACAATGTAATGCAATACAGTGATGACTGACAGATAGAAACAAATAAACATTCCTCAAAAGCCTGATGTATCATAGTTGATACTCACATTTTTAAATGATTTTCATAAACATGATGCATTTATAATCAAGTAAATGTGAGTTCAGTCTGTGTAATGTAAGTGTAAATATAAGTGTTTATCTTGAAAATATTACTAAAATAAAAAATGTATTCAAGTTAAGATTTCAGCAAAAAGGCAATTATGCATTTTACTTGATAAAAATCATAAACTACCAATCAGACAACAGAAGGCATAGATTTTATACAATAGGTTTTTCAGCAAATTGTTGATTACACTGTAAAAAAAAAAAAAAAAAAAAAACGTTGAGCCAACTTAAAATTTTAAGGCAACCAGCTTCAGCAGATTTTTGAGTTCTCTCAACTTATTTTTGTAAATTTTGTAAAAATCAGCTGAAACTGGTTGCCTTAAAATTTTAAGTTGGCTCAACTTTTTTTTTTTTTTACATGCTGATAATTTAGAGCCCTTTAAAACTTCTGTATCAAATATGCTACAATAAGTTTAAAGGGGTTTATGGCATGTTTTTTTTTTGGCTACAATTATTACCATATTCATATAGCATTCAATATACAGTATTCTATATTCGAGAATGTGATATTACAATGGTAATTTAGTCTTAATATCTTGTTTTCAAGTATCTTCATTATAAAACCCTTAAAATGTTATGTTGGTCAAGATTACTTCACAAGATGCTTTCAGGAAATGACGTTGTGAAAAGTTCTCTGAAGCACTCATACATATTGACTCTGAAGCAAACATCCAAGGAGTCTGATAGAGTTACAAGGAGTAGCTTGTTTGTGGATGGCAGATGCTGGCAGTAAACTGAAAGCGAGTCTACTGAGTGAGATGGTGAATGTTTCAAAGGAGGATCTGTTGAACCCCTGAGGTTCTGCATTAACCCCAGTGAGAAAGAGCAGGCAATTAGAGTGAATTGTGTTGTTTATTTCTTCACTTTGTATGCAAATGTGCTCAGAGGGTGAAAGTGCTTCTTGAGAAACCCAGCAGGATCTTCCTCAAAAAAAGCCCAGAGAGGAGCAGAATGGGGGGATTCTTAAAACATGTACATAACTTTTCCTCAGTCTTGAAAGATGTTGCTGTTGTGTTTACTGATAAAATTGCTGCTAGCCTTTGTGTGGGATGGTAAGGCACAACTAGAGTGATGGATTTGTTCTGCGTGAAAATGCACAAAGCCAGTTGTTTATAATTTATAAACCCTTGGCACTTCACTGGCACATAAAGGGAGTAGCATTTCTGTTCAAAAACCTAGTAAGCAACCTTCCTGTCAACTGCCTAAAAAAAACACAGGGATCCTTAACTGAAGCTATACTGCCATTTATACAGCACACACTCAAATATTGTGTGAAACAGTCCATTTTATGTGAAGTACTATGATGCTGCCTGCTTAGGGCAAGGCTGACCTAAAACCTATATTTTCTCTGAATGTTATCATTGAATTGAGAGAGAATTCATAACTCAAGTGTCTTAGAGATTTCCAGACTAGTAAGTAAAATTATTAAATTTTTCCCTATATTGTCCTATATCTTTAAACAGATGTAAATTCTGAGTTATGAGAGTGCACAAATGCTAAGACGTCATAGTTCGGTCATGAAAGGACCCACAGGCCCCCACCTTGTGCTTTGATGCGGGTCTGGAACGTGTCCCATAGAAACTCTGTCAGATTATTTGAAGTAGCTGCATACCACCTCTTCTCGTAACCTCCTGGGTTTTTTGACAAAGTGACATTCACCCCAAGAGTTCACTCACAGGATGGGTCTCTGCTATCTTAAAATGACCCAGTCTAAGCACTCATTTTGCTTGTGAACGGGTGGGTAGGATATACTTAAGCAAAAGGGTACGAGGCGCTGTGCTTTATTTTAAAAATCATGGCTAAAAGGGCTTGCAAAACCTCTAGGTGTAAGGACAGGATACAAATTTTCTTTTTGTTAAATGTTATTCTGTTAAGCTAATTAAAAGAGATATGGGTAGGGCACAGCAAGGCTAAATATAATATATAACACACCACTTTTAAAAATAAAAGTTCTTTGTTGGCTTCTAGGTTCTATAAAATTTATATATCTTTTTAAAATAAATATCTTATGCTCACCATGGCTGCATTTATTTGATAAAAAATATGATAAAAACAGTAATAATGTGAGTAATATAAAATAATTCTCTAATATATGTTAAAATGTAATTTATAACTCATTACTCCAGTCTTCAGTGTCACATGATCCTTCAGAAACCATTCTAATATTCTGATTTGCTGCTCTTGAAAATTAATATTTTGTAACCAGTGTATATTCTTAAAAAAACGAATCATCTTGAAAGAATCACACACTGCATTGTGAGTGTCACATGTGTCCAAACATGTAATAAACATCGTCAAAGAAGCTGATTTACATACAGTCTACATAATCATCTAACACAAACGTAAGTGTTGCAAAAGCAACCTAGATGTGCTATAACCGCTGTGATTGTAACAACTAAAAACATTGAGAAATTCCACTGAACAGTTGCATAAGCAGACAGCAACTTGTTAAATCCCTGCTGCAAAGTGCTGTTCGACCATCTTCTCAGCATCTCAGACTATCCTGAGGGAACTTCAAACAGCACCGAGACTTTAAAGGCATAAACAACAGCCTTTGAACATGCTACCTGATAGCAGATAATGTAAACATAGGTCAACAGAGAGCTCTTCAAAAACAAGCTCAAGAGAAGTCACAGCTCACTTCCCTCTAGACAAAACAAGGTAATAACAGCCATCTAACACAGCATGCTCTCTAATTTAACACTGTGCTGCTGGAGAACTTTATTTCTCTAATTTCCAAGAGTGCAGTTTAATCTTAAACTGTGGCTACTAAAGACATTATCACTATCTGTAGAAGTTTGGTTTTCTTCTGTATTGTTCTTGGCTGCAGAGTTGGCTTGCTAAAAATGAGTAAAAACAAATTTTTTACTCATTTATTAGTAGTGCTTGCTACAGCAAACAGCATCACTATTGCTTATACTTAGTGTTAAAAGTTTTTGAAAACCTTTAACTCTAATTATTAAACTTTGCACGCAACCCAAACTCCATTTGCTAGATATGAAACATTGAAATTGTGTGGCTTGTTGAGGAGAACATTGTCACGAATCCTGGCCATGAACTTCCATTCGCTCACCACCAGAGGTCACTCACTTACCACAGGGACTCTTGCACTACACTAACTGTTTCACGCCACCTCAGACTACAATTCCCATCATCCATTGCACTGACGACACACACAGCTGATTACACTGATCACACACCCTACATAAACCATGGACTTCCTCTTCCTCTCTGCCGAGTATTGTTTAGCGTATATCTTAGCGATAGCTACTCTACGGAGCCCACTCAGGTGTTAGACTTTTCTTGCTAATTTTCTTGTGTTTTGAATCCTGCCCGTGTTTCCTGGATTAACCCTTTGCCTTGCCGTTCGGACTTTGTTTGCCCCTCGTTTGGATCATTGCTCGTGTACCTGGATTATCTCTCTGCCTTGCCCTGTTGGATAGTGTTCGCCGATCGTCGGCCCACGCTTGCCCTAGGATCACTCTTTTGTCTTACCCGTGCCATATCTGTTTGCCGTTGTTTGTCCCTGCCTGTGTATTGACTATGTTTATAAATAAAAGTCTGCACTTGGATCCGCACATCTCACGTCTCGTTCACCCTGTTACAAACATGCTTGTTGACCATGAACATTTATGGAGGGTCCCAAGTTATATCTAGGACAATAATATTGTGTAGACAAAAAGACAATAAGCAGCCACCCATTAGCAATTAGATAGATAGATAGATAGATAGATAGATAGATAGATAGATAGATAGATAGATAGATAGATAGATAGATAGATAGATAGATAGATAGATAGATAGATAGATAGATAGATAGATAGATAGATAGATTCACTAAAAATATACAGAACATAGGCTACAAAAAAATAAAATAAAATAAATAAAAAGTAGTTTAGTAAGAGTATACTTCATAGTCTACTTTCATAAACTAACTTTCATGCAACTTTTGGTGAGTACACAACAGTTTACTATTGTAACACTTAAAGTAAACTTAAAAATATCCTTTTAAAAGTGAGCCAATTTAGCCCTAAGAAGAAGTACTGAAAAGCAATAGTATTCTGATGAATGTGCTTTTTATTGACATTTCGGTTCCATCGGTAATGCAGTGGTACTTGCATTAAAATTAATAATTTGATGCAATGCACTTATTGTGTACATGTTTTACATTGTACTTATATTTTTAAAAATACCTATATGTAATTACATCTGTAATTAATATCGGTAATTACATTTATAATTACATTCTTGACCCATCCTTTAGACCTTAACCCACCCTTAAACCTACCCATACCACCAAACTGTCCCTAACTTTACCCGTATCCCACCTCAATAGCAGCAAGTGTGTTGCAATACAATATGACCACAATAAGTACATTGTACTTATTTTTTGATGCAAGTACATAGTACTTAAAGGGGTCACATGATGCGTTTTCAAGTTTTCCTTTCTCTTTGGAGTGTTACAAGCGGATTGTGCGTAGATAAGTTCCCTAAAGTTGCAAAGACTAAAGTCTCAAACCCAAGGAGATATTCTTTATCAAAGTTAAGATTCTGCCATGCCCCCCTAAAACGGCTCATTCAAACACGCCATCACATACAGTATCTACGTCACGGTGTGGAAATATTTGCGTAACGCTGCCCCAATGTTCACGCGAAGAAAGGAGGCGTGGTTTCAGTAACTGCAGTAGTGTTGATGCAGCCATGTCAATGGAGATGCTGTGTGTTTCTAGGCGAAAGCAAAAGAACTTTATTTGACCTTCCAAAAGCAGATGCATTTAGGAATCATTCAGATTACTTGCAACAGTACAACAACGCATTTTATGGACGACCGTTTCGTGAATCTAGGAGAGGAGGTAATTCTGATTTTGCTATGACAATCTGGCGCTTCTGAATCAGCGACTGTATTTGCTATTGACTGCTTAAATGCGGAGTTTTGTGCATTGTGTGTGTGTGTGTGTGTGTGTGTGTAAGAGAGAGAAAGAGAGAGAGAGCGGGTCACATCACAGTGGAGTCAGCTTTCTTAATTGTGGCTTGTGACATTTTGAGCTTCATCACTGTGTCTGTCACGCGACTCTGTTCCCCTCTCGGGCTTGAACTGATGGTAAAACTAAGGACATTATTAACTGTCTTTACATTTATTTTGAAAGATGAAGCTCGCGGTTATGGAAAGGGGCCTTACATTTCCGACGAGTGCTTGCGGTGTTCAGCCAATCACAATGCACTGGGTCAGTTGGCCAATCAGAGCAGACTGCTCTTGTCTGAAGGAGGGACTTTGTAGAAAACGACGCGTTTGAGAGAGGCAGGGCATCGAGGACCTACAATAATGTACAGTATTTGAAAAATAATGTGTTTTTGAACATTAAAGCATGTCAACATATTCTGTTACCCCAAATACACAAAATAGTGATCTTTAAAAAAGCATCATATGACCACTTTAAGGCCACTTAATATAAAGTGTGACCGACATTTCTATATAGAAACCTGTATGTCACGAATTTAAATATATTTGTAATTCAGCACATTTAAAATATAATGACTTTAAATATAATATTGAATATCACACTTCAGTTAAAATTATAATTTAGATGTGCTTTACATGTGCTTCAGTATAATAGTCAGCACTTAAAAATTAAGCACGTAATGTACTTTAAAGTAAACATTTGACACTGAGTTCACATTTTAAGTATACTCAAGTTTGTTAATAAACAGACATGAAAGTGTACTCTCTTCAAGTGCACTTACGTGGCCTTGTATTTCATTAATATTACACTACAAGTGCACATTCAGTAAGTAAGCACACTTTTTTTCATAATGGAAGCACAACTCACAACATTTAAAATATAGTTGCACTCTCACATTTATTGCTTTTCTTTTTTACCTGTCATGCATATTTTGGCCACTTGTTGAACAGAAGCAAATTTTTATGAGTTTTGTAAGACAGCATGCTGGATTAAGATGTTTGGACAGCCATTGCTTCCGGCTGCACAGTCTGTTAAGAACAACAAATTGCGAAAGCCTGTCGCTCCTTTCCCAACAGGACTTATGTCTTCAGATTTGAATACAAGGCACCACATTTGTGTCTGTCTGCTTGCATGAATAATGCATGCGGTTCTGATTCAGGTCTGTTTTGCTTGGGGACCAGGTGGAAAGTTTGATCAGTTGTGTTTGGTTGCCCTCTGGGCCACTACAAAAGGCTCTGCTCGTGTATCTAGGGGACTGTGAACATAATTGCAGCGATACAGAAGCCCCTCTCCCCCCACATGCATCTATGTCTCATTAGGTTTATTTTTTATTTTTTACACAGCTTATTAACGATGAGAGTCCAGAGAGAAATAGCAAGAGAGGTTTCTAAGATTACATAAGATGCACCGCATGCTTTTTTTTTATTATTGTGGTAGGTGGTTAATGAGCTCGACCCACTACAATCCCCTTGACAGGATTAACCCTCAATCCCTCGACTCTTCAAAGCACTTCTTTCTTCTCCTCTCCTAGTTTCCTCCTCCAGTACAAACCCTTTCCCACCTCCCCACTTCATTCCAGTAATTGCTTAGATAGTATCTATTAAACTTTGTCTTGAAGGAGAGGTTAAGACAACAGTCTTTGCCTAGTAAAGTGTCTATATATAAATACCTCATTATCAGGCGTAATCATTGCAGCAACATATCTTTCCCTACTTTCAGGCCCACGCTAATTTTATTTTCAAACATCTGTCAGTGTCAAAACTCTTGTCACTGGCAATTATAAATGACTTATAGTTGTTTCAAGTAGAATAGTTGACAGGCTTGTCCAAACTGTATATGTACATTTATCTTGTTTTACCGATTAAAGGGCTAATATTATATATTTGTAAAACATTTTCTTCCTGATTGAAAGTTATTATCCCCCACCCCTCAGAACTGCTATAATTTAGTTGTTATGAGCATTGTCAATCTTTTTCTGATCCACAGAATTAATCTGGACTGTTTTGACTTTATAAGACTTTATAAAAAAGCTCATTGCATTTGAAATGAAAGTGCTTTGAATTTGCATAGATTATATAATACTTTTTTTTTTTTAGCTTAGCTGCACATTTGCAGTTTAAAATAACAGTTTTCTGTCTGATTATATTGTAAATGTAATTTATTCATGTGATGCAAAGCTGTATTTTCAGCATCTTGACATATTTGCTGATCAAGAAACATAATATACATATCATATGTTTTCATAGTTGAAACTATTTTATCTCAAACTGAAGTGAAAATTTGATGCATCATGATATGACTTTTGTGATTGTATGTGATAGTGTTGATATCTCAATCTACCTTTCCTGACCCTGCATTGACCCTGAGTTTGTTGTTCCCATCATTACGTGCATTATTGCAAGTGTCTGGTCTTGCGTAAACCTCACTCAACCTAGTTCAGCCATTCCCTGCTTGCTTGCAAAAGTTAAAAGACTAATTTGCCAATTACAGCATCTGGCCTGATACTGCTGATTCAGGTATCATGGGAGTGAAATGAACTCTACATACACATGCACAAACCTACTCTGAAATAAAACAATGGGGGGAAAGGAGGATGCTGTATGTTTTATGTACATTTCCAGGCCTTTGTGTGGTTCATTTAGTGGTCTGTATTGAGCTATGGCCATGATGTCACAGAGGAGGATTATTTTAAGACTGTAAGAGGGATTAAGGGGAATGTAAGGAGATGGATGTCTTTTCTCTTGCGTGCTTCATAAAACTTCATAATATACACAAGTGCAGTGATCCATTCACTATAACTCATATTGACTCTGAGTGTCTGTGTAGTTTCTCAGATTTACTCGTGTTTGGCTATGGATCTGAAAATACGGATTACCCCTACAGTTTTGGTCCAATATGGTAATGATTTAAAATATTGTCCAATTTGCAATCCGTAAACGTCTGCATTGATAAGAAGAGGTTCAAACTTTTTTAACAATAAGAACCCCCAATAATGATGATGTACCCATTTATAATGTTTATAATAAAACATAATAATAATAACACATAAAGTTAAACTTTTTAAACGGTTAAAATGCTGTTAGATATATAAACTTGGATATAATTTCTTTTTTCATTTTTTAAATTTAGTTTAGATTTATCTGTAAATCACTTTTTACAGTAATTACTATTCCAAACCACGGTTACATTATTTCACATGTACATTTACATTGATTCATTTGGAAGATGCTTTTATCCAAATCGACTTACAGTTGAGGGGAAACAAAGGTAGTTTTTTCCCCTCAACTGTAAAGTAACAGTTGAAAGATTTACAATTTTAAAAAATTTCAAAGTAACATAGTTACATGATACATGTACTACTTACTATAGTAATTATCTATAATTAACCAAACATTAACACTAATCTTAACCCTATAGTAGGTACATGTAGTTAATTAATAGTACTCAGTACTTATTTATGTGATTACACTGTAACAATATCACCTTAAAATAAAGTGTTATCAAAAATAGTGCATTAAACATACTATTTGTTTTTTAGGTATGGAATCACTAATTGTTGCAGCCCAGTGCTTTCAAAAAAAGAAAGCGCTTTTCAGAAAAAAAAAACATTTAAATTTAGTAAATCAATCAATAAAAGTGAGCCAATTGCTTTTCTAAAATGCAGCTACATTTTTAATGTAACAATTTATGTGTGATGAAAGTGTATGATATTATATAAAGGCATGCTTTGAAAAATTAAATACAGTAAGTGGCTTTTATGTTACTGTACTGAAACAAAAGCAAATTATGACAATTTCATTAAAAAATGTATATTATTTTTTATGCACTGTTAGAATGATATTTGCTTTAACAATACATATTATTCCAAAGTACCCTTTAAAAAAATTTGCATTAAACCCTAAATAAATATTTATTTTAGGGATAAAACAGGTGTACTATATAGCAGTATATTGCATTTACTTGTTTCTAAAGTAAGTGTACAAACTAAAGATATTATTTTGGAAATTTTAATATATATTGTACCTTAAATACATTAAATACACTGGATACAACCATCTGCAAAATGCAATTTTGTCTTTTTGGGTGCAATACTCATTAGACAGTAGTGGACTATCCATGGGTGACCCGTCTGATGCTCAGACTGTCCTCTTTGAGCTCTGTGTCTTTAGTGCTAGTGTGTGTCCTACGATAGTCCTGCTGTTTTTCATATCTGTGCTGTCTGTCAGTATGAATCGTCCTTTGATACTCACCCCCCCTTGCCTCTCTGCTCCTAGGGAACTAATGCCCAAAACTCAGGAGGGTCAGCTGACAATGGAGAAGACACCAAGCTATTTTGTAACCAAGGAGGTCCCAGGCCGGATTCACGCCATGTCCAAGGACACTAAGCTGATAGTTGTCGTTAGAGACCCAGTAACCCGGGCGATCTCGGACTATACTCAGACCCGCTCAAAGAAACCCGACATCCCATCCTTTGAGAGCTTGACTTTCAAAAACATCACAGCCAATCTAATAGATGCTTCGTGGAGCGCGGTGCAGATCGGCATGTACGCCAGGCATCTGGAGCAGTGGCTGCAGTTCTTCCCCATGAGCCAGCTGTTGTTTGTGAGCGGGGAGCGTCTGATCAGCGACCCGGCCGGGGAAATGGCCCGCGTACAGCACTTCCTGGGCCTGAGGAGGGAGGTCACGCACAAACACTTTCACTTTAACCCCACCAAGGGCTTCCCTTGCCTCAAAAGAGCTGAAAGCAACAGCAAACCGCACTGCCTCGGCAAAACTAAAGGCCGCACGCATCCAAACATCCATCCTGATGTGATTCAAAGACTGCGAGAGTTTTATAAGCCATTTAACAAAAAGTTCTACCACATGACCGGCCATGACTTTGGCTGGGACTGATTTTTTTTTTGTTGCTGTTGTTGTTTTTGGGAAATAATTAATTGTAAAAAGTATAGAACTTTATTTTATAATAATTTATTGAAAATGATATACTCACTCGGCTGCCTATCTGTTGTTGTACGTACTGCGAGTTTCTACCTTTTACATTCCACTCAACTCTGTAAGCTTGATATTTTGGCTTTTCTAACGGGAAAACAAATTTGTTTGACGTAGGAATTTAGGAGAGGGGATGATTGACAAAGGAAAATAGCACAATGAAAGTAATTACGGGTATATGATGAGTCATTCCAGTTGCAGGCCCTAATTTTTTCTTTAGTAAACATTATCTACTGTTTTTTTTTTTTTTTTTTTTTTGAGGATTCCAGCATGTCATCCTTCATTTTAAAGGGTCATTATTCAGTCTCAGCTGTTCCAAAGCCACATTTTGTGGATCAATACTCATAAAGCTAGACGAATTGTCAATTATGGCAGAAAATAATTCAAGACACTTGAAAAGTGTCTTGAAAACACTTTTCAAGAATTTCACTCACGAAGGCACATGTGCTGTGGTGATGTGACAATAAAAGTGATTTGATTTGATTTGAAAATGAGGTTTGGGACACCAGCTGTTTAGCTTCATTTAAGAAAATGTCATTTTCTACAGAAGCATTATACGGGAAATCTGTGAAGACGGATATTTTAACTGTGTTTGATTCTCTGTTACAAAAGTATGGGACTGTATGTATACTTCTCAAGATGAGAAAGGCAACGCAATGCAGCTCGACAGAAATGTCCACACATCTCTGTCTATGTAATGACTTCATGTTACTGTAAGATTTTGCATGAAACTTGTCATGAAATGTTTTTCTTAAAAAAAGAATCTAAAAGGGCCTTTTCAGTATGAATATGAAATGGAGAAGTTCAGTTAACTAATTTCATACCTTACAGGAATTGCAAAAAGGGAAAATGAAATTTCCCCAGTCATGATTATTTCATACATCAATGGTTGAGTTTTATTCAACCTTTATTGTGTACTTTCAAATGCTGTTGTTTTTATAATGAATCTGAAGAAAATGAGTTTAAAATGATTGTATGCTTGTTTCCTTCCAACTTCAAAGCAAACAGTCCTGTCAGAGGTACGAGACACTGAGTATTTCTGTGCTGTGAAGAAATAAATCTATTTTTACCAGAGCATAGCATGTTGTACATTCTAGTGGTTATATATATATATAAGCCATTTATAAATATTATATAAATATTCAATATTTTCATGGTTTTCATGTATAATTTTAAGCAGCACAGTTGTTTTCAACACTGATAATAAGAAGAAATGTTTCTCGAGCAGCAAATCAGCATATTAGAGTGATTTCTGAAGGATCATGTGCCATGTGGAATAAATTACATTTTAAAGTATATTCAAATATAAAACAGTTATTTTAAATTGTAATAATATTTCACAATATTAAATGCATGAGAGCATAAGAGACTTCTTTCAAAAAAGTACAATCTTTCTGACTCCAAAGTTTTGACTGGTAGCATATTATAGCCTAAAGGTTTTATTAGATCTTCAGTTAATGTTTCTTCAAATAATTAGAAAACCATCATCTCTAAAGAAACTTCATTTGCACATATATTCATATTTCATTGTACTTACACTAACCTGTTACTGTTTCCGCCACAGAATTTAAAAAAATTATAAACTTGCAAGTTCTCACAATTTTGACTTATCTTTTTAGAATTCTGAGTTCACATAGCTATTATTACTTATTTTCCCAGAATTCTGAGTGTATATCTCCCAATTTGAATATATTTATTTATTTCTTTATTGTTTCAGATACTTTGTTTACATCACGATTGAGATGTTTTTTGTTGTTGTTGTTGTTGTTTTTTGCAATTGCAAGTTTATGTCTCACAGCTGCAGATTATAAACTGAATTGCAAGTTTACATCTCACAATTTTGACTTTTTTTCAGAATTATGAGTTTCAGCTCGCAATTTTTCAGAATTATAAACTTACATCTTGCAATTCTAGTTTGTTTGTTTTTTCGCAGAATTCTATGTTGACATCTCATAATTCTATTCTTTCCCTAAATTCTCGATTTACATCTTAAAATTCTGTACCTCAGAAGTGGCAGAATTTTGATACAAAAAGTTGAAATTAAGTTTTTTTTGTATTATTCCATGGTGGAAACAATCTTCCACACTAATACATAAGTAACATAACATAATATATATATATA
The DNA here is from genome assembly GCF_936440315.1 of Barbus barbus. Taxonomy (NCBI): domain Eukaryota; kingdom Metazoa; phylum Chordata; class Actinopteri; order Cypriniformes; family Cyprinidae; genus Barbus; species Barbus barbus. Next base: position 21,037,444 of record NC_136731.1, on the reverse strand, counting down.
TATATATATATATATATAACGTGCTAAAGACCTAACCCAAATGAAAGTAATTGCAGTGATATTCATTGGTGACTTATATTTCCTTTCCTGCAAAATGGTGAACAGCAATGGAAATAAACATCTGTTGTCATTTGTTAATCACTACTGACCACTGTCAAAAGAAGCTCATTTGATTGTAACAGAAGTTCGCCGGTTTGAATTTCGTCAATCTGTACTGTTTAAACCATCAGATTAACCATCAAACCAACCACAATATCACTACCAATTCAACCACTATTTTTCATTCTGGTGAGCTGTTTTCTGGGGCTTCGGGAGAAAGCATAGCCTTTAGCACTTGCTGTTCACAGGAGACCATTTTAAGGGTGTAGATGTTTCCCTTGGGCTCCCGAAACAGCACCTGCTGTTAGCTGACACATTGTGACCACTGTTACCTTGGTGATCCAAGAGAAATTAGAGCCTTACAAACACTCAAATAAGTCCCTGTCCCTGCAAACACTACATTTCCCATATGCATCCAATAAACTATTCAACATAACTGTAAAATTAAAGCAGCTTCAGTGTGTCCTTGCACTGACAAGCCTGACAAACTCATCACTTCACAACTTCGATCAGAATGGCGTTTTACACTTGAGACAGTCTGGAAAATGCCTGTCTTCTTTAGTCCCAAGATTTTATGCAATCAACAAGCAGTGATTACCTCAATCTATTATCTTTAACGACTTACAAATGGCCATTGTTTATCTGTTAGCATGACATAAAAAAAGCCCCTGGCGATAGTGGGATGCCAGGCAGAGCTCGTGAAGAAGCACCCTCTCAGCAATTACACAGGGAGAAGGTAGAAACAAGCTGTAAATGCTTTTTCCCAGCTGGGGGATTGTTGTTTGCACAGATAGCCGCAGGCTGATATGTGCTAAGCTGCTGTTGTTTGACGGGTGAGAAAAACAGAGAGCAGACACCTGAAAATCCACAGCATGAATGAGCTGCTATTAGAGGGAATAACACAGGAAACCTGCCAAAAAACACCATGTTCTGGAAATTATGTAACAGGGTGTGGAGTATTTTTGTTCTAGGACATATATTTTTTTAAATGTCTGCCTCTCATTAGAATGTATAACCCTTCATAATTAACATTTACATGTTGGTATGTTTGGATGTGCGATTAAAAAGTTAGTAATGTGTTTGAAAGAAGCCTCACCGAGGCTGCATTTATTTGATCAAAAATTTTCAGCATCATTACTGCAGTCTTCAGAGTCACATGATCCTTCAGAAATCATTCTAATATCCTGATTGTCTGCTCAAGAAACATTCTCATGATTATCAATGTTGATGGGGTATAATATATGGGACAAAGATTACATGAGCCCAGAGACAGACACCTGTTCCTATAGACAGACTGAAAAGGCTTTAGGTCGACTTTGGCCGACTAAGGAGTCTATAAACTGGCTTTGACCATGGCCAACCTAAACACTTGGACACTTGGAGACACATGGTATAATAGTCAACGTTATTAAGAGCATTAAATAATAACATATGTACTTCATGTGCAATATTAAGAGCATTAAATAACATCAAGTCCCTGAGGTATGTTATATATAAAAAATAAATAAAAAACACACATATTGATTAAAACCCTGGATGGCTCAAAAAAAAGTCTTGTATTTCAATAACTCATGAATGAACAAATATTTGTTTATAGACATATATAACAAGACTATTCCAGTGGCCGTGGCTGTTTATCATTGCAGTAGATGCTAGTGCTGCTAACTCCCTCCGGACATAAAAAAACAGATTCATCATCTTTTAATGCTCTGGTTTCTTCAAATTGGCCTTCATCTGTGGAGGAAATGGTGTTGAGTTTAAAGCTGCTGTATGTTTTTTTTTTTTTTTAGATTTTAAATACTTTAGAAGACAAGCTATGAAAGCTATCCATTAACATTCACATTCATCTCAATGGGTGGTGCACACATTTTAAGGTCAAATTCTCGCTATTAACAAACCATTAACTATGACTTTAAGGATTAGGATAAGGTATGTATAATACGGTCATGCAGAATAGGTGCTTTATAAGCACTAATAAACAGCCAATAAGTTAATAATGGGCATGTTACAAAGCAACTAGATAGTGAGAATTGGTCCCTATACTAAAGTGTTTATTTATTTATTTAAACATTTAGGTGCCATATTTAGGTGGCATTCATTTCATAAACAGTAAGTGACTCTACAGAATGTTCAATTCAACTTTTTTTTTTAATTTAGTTTGAGTGCTATCCTATTTGGGTCAAATGTGCTTATTGTAAAACCCATTATAAACTTTTTAAACAAATTAAAAGTTGGCTTGGTAATGAGCATGATATTCTTCACAGAGGGTAAATCCCTTTTGTTTTAGAAACCTTTAAATTGTTCAAGCCCTTGTATGCTGCAAAGCACTTGACTTGCTTAATACCAGCCATGCCAGAGTTGTAGGCTTTAGGCTTTAGCAAATAAGATTAGTGAATTTTACATATGGTTCTCAACATGGGCCCTAATCTGAGTTTGAGAGTGGGCTGGATTTCCTTACTAAAAATTGCTGACAGTATAAGCTTTATATAAATACAGTATTACTTAACCATGAAAAACGAGATTTGCTTTATTCACACTTAATCCGCATATACAGCAGCACTTGTAAATAGAGTACTACTTTTGATATGAGAAAAGACATAAAGAAATCATCTTTTAAAGAGATATTCTTTTTGATTAATATCAGCCACTGATTAGTTGACATTTAATTATCATTTAATTGTCTCTTTTCTTTAGCGCCGATGCATTTCACAAGTAAAAACTTTAAATTAGATTCCTCGCTACGATTGTGCCAACTTGGATGGAACAAGATTCCTGAGCTCCTAACAGAAGTACAACAAGCCTCATTTAGTAAAGATGGGAAAACACTATTCCCACATTAGTAGCAGATGGTAATATTTATGCCCTGCTGGCATCAGCCCTAAAATAAGCATGATCTCAGCTCAGGAGGACAAAAAGAGATAAAGATCCTCTATTTCCACTATATTGTACTGTGACCTTGACCAAGTGTCATCCTCATAATCACAGTAATGGGGCATGAGGACCCCCAGTGGGATTGCTATGACCTGTCTGTTGTCTGTCCTTGTTATCTGGTACCATCTACAACTCAAGCCAGTGTAACCTGGCTTTAAGGTTACATCAAGAAAGCTCTAAATGTAAAGGAGCTCACATATGTCTGAGGTGCGGTGGGTCAGCCGGCTTGACTCTTAGAGATAAGGGTGTTTATCTCGTTCTCTCTTATTTCTTCTCATGCTGAGCCTGTCTCTTTAAAGTCAACATAAATTAAGCTTTAGCCACGCCCATCCTCAATTCAAGAGTTTAGAAGATATGATTATATGATGATTATTTTAAAAAAAAAAGTGTTTTTTTTTTAAGCCACACACTTCAAAAATAGCCTTTATTAATGAGCATTTATATGGTAGGAAGAAGGGCTAGATGTGAACGTTTTCAGATGGATATCTCAGTAATTATGAAATATTAAATCAAAAGCCTTTATACAAACCTTTACATTTTCTTTCTACAGCAGTGATTTTGTAGTTTCAAATATCAAATTCAAGAGTTTCTTTAGAATATTAATTTCAGTAAATCCTGCACTATTATCCTATTTTTGTAATATAGTTAGCTAGTTCACAATAGCAACACATATTAGGATACACTTATGCATATATATATATATATATATATATATATATATAGCCTATAGAGAGAGAGAGAGAGATAAGACAAAAAAATTGAGTTCTGTTCTCACTTACTTCCCTGTTGCTATCCATCCTACAAACGTTTCACACTTTCTTTCAGCATCTGGTTGAAATTAATTACCAGGATTTAATGAAAAAATACTCTATCACAACTAAATGAGTGGAAAAAACGTGGAAAAACTGATGGTTTTATTTGAGCACCCCGACCAGCAACATGGTTCAACCAATGGCATCAGTTTGGGGGCGGGGCTGTCTGTTTGTGTGACCAATGGCAGACGGCAGTGTTTGGGAAACCTGTTTGAAAACATTTGTTTTTATGCAGTTCTGGTGCAGCTGTAGTGAAAAATTACTATCTTCACTTAATCTTTTACTCTTTGAACTAATAGAAACATTCCTAAGAAGTGCTGAATATACTACTTAAGTTCAGCACATGCACATGAAAACGGTTTAAGTGTGTAAAATGTGTAGCTAGACATTTTATTAATATCTAATGCAAAAAAAGTGATGTAGGCCCGAAACCTTTAACTGAAATGCAAAAGCTTGTGTGAGAAAGAAGAAATGCGTCTTCTTAAACCAAACTTGTGGTAAGAGCAAAGGTCCATCAGCAGATGTCTGGTGTGAATTCTTTACAAAACGTTACATTTTCTACAAAACTGCCACTTCAGCTTTAAACATCTCTCTCTTGAACGTTTTCTTGTCCGTTGGTCATGAAGGTTGTATTTTGTGTTTCTGTGGATACTGCTGCTCCCTGTTCAAGCTCTTCTGCTCCTCTGCTCTGAACATCGGAGTCCTGATTCGTTACAGACCTACTTTGCAGAATTCCAAATGTTTCCATGGTTTCTTGCCTGGGCATGTCACTCCCTGTCACCTAGGCAACACTCTCTGTTCTCCTGGTTCTTCATTCAGCACACTTTTGAGGAGAGGTCTGAAAGACTTTTCCCTTCTTCACTGTAGGATTGTCACTTACGGTGGGCAGAATGAAAACGGAGGAGATAATAATAAGTTTATTTCATATAGCGCCTTTCTGCTAACTTTACAATATCGCTTTACAATATCAAAACAGATAAAAATGACAGCAGACAAAAAAACGTCTCAGGTTACGTATGTAACCATGGTTACCTGAAGGGAACGAGACGCTGCATCCGGAGACGCTTTGGGAACGCCTTCAGCGTGACCATGCTCTGAATATCAGGTGTAATCAGTCTGAAGGAGGGCGAGGCGTCACGGGCGGGGTGACGTCACGACCAGGAAGCATAAAAGCACGTGCGGCGGAGCCGGCGTCAGCTCCAAGTCATGAAGCAAGCGTGTGGCTAAGAGACGCAGCGTCTCGTTCCCTTCAGGGAACCATGGTTACATACATAACCTGAGACGTTCCTTTCCAGGAACTTCGAACTGCGTCCGGAGACGCTTTGGGAACGAGATACCAACGCCGCCAGACTGACAAGTCCCTGCCTGGTGTCAGGATGATAGGATGGACGAGCCTGGAGTGGCTCGGATGTCGAGGTTATAGAACCTGGCGAAAGTCAGGGGCGTGGACCACCCAGCAGCGTTGCAGATGTCCTGAACCGGGACACCTGCCCAGAGGGCCTTGGAGGCCGCCACACCTCGGGTCGAGTGCGCTCTGACTCCCAGCGGCGTGGGACGCTCAGAGGCCTCGTATGCCAGAAAGATGACATCCACTATCCACCTGCTAAGAGTGGGCTTCGTAGCAGGAAGACCCCTCTTAGGTGGACCATAGCACACAAGCAGTTGCTCCGATTTTCTCCACAGGGATGTCCTGTGGATGTACGTGCCCAGTGCTCGAACTGGACACATACAGTTGTGCTTCTCCTGGTCTGGCTCCCTGAAAGGAGGAGGACAGAAGGCCTGGAGTACGACTGGCTGTGGTACGACCGATGGGACCTTAGGTACATACCCCACGCGGGGGTAGAGAAATACTTTCGCCATGCCGGGCGCAAAGTCAATAGAGGCCGTAGACAGGGCCTGAAGGTCACTCACCCTCCTCAGAGAGGTGATAGCCAGCAAGAAAGCGGTCTTAATGGTGAGGAGTCTATCAGTTATCTCCTCAATAGGCTCGAAAGGTGCCTTGCACAGAGCCTCCAGAACCACAGCCAGGTCCCACGTGGGGACGTGGGAGCGTACCGGCGGCCTCAGCCTCAGCGCACGGCGGAGGAAACGTGTAACTAGGGGGTGTCTACCCACTGTCTGGCCACTAATAGGGGCGTGGCATGACGAAATAGCTGCCACATAGACCTTAATAGTGGAATGGGTTAACCCTGTGGAGAAACGGTCCTGCAGGAACTCAAGTACTGTACCAACTGGGCAGTTGACTGGATCGAGCTGGCGGTCCCCGCACCAAGAAGTGAAGAGCCTCCACTTCAAGGCGTACAGTTTCCTTGTGGAGGGAGCTCTGGATTGGAGGATGGTCTCGACAACCTCAGTTGACAGACCGGAAGCTAAGAGCTGTGCCCCCTCAGGGGCCACACCCACAGCTTCCATAACTCCGGGCGAGGGTGCACGATAGTGCCCCTGGCCTGTGAGAGGAGATCCCTCCTGACGGGCACTTCCCACGGAGTGCCGTCGAGGAGAGAAATCAGGTCCGAGAACCATACTCGGCCCGGCCAGAACGGTGCTACTAACAGTAGACTGACCTCGTCCCGGCGCACTCTCGCCAGAACTCCCAGGAGCAGAGCGATCGGGGGAAAGGCGTACAGACGAAGCCTCGGCCAAGTCTGTACCATAGCGTCCAGTCCCAGAGGAGCTGGAGGAGCTAGAGAGAACCAGAGGGGACATTGTGCTGACTCTCGAGTTGCAAAGAGGTCCACCTGTGCCTGGCCAAAAACTCTCAAAATTTGCTTCACCACCTCGGGGTGAAGCATCCATTCCCCGGGCCTCGGCCCCTGTCTCGACTACAAACTAAAAGCCCCAAATTATCATATTTTTGTAATATAATTAGCTAGATCACAATGGCAACACATATTAGGATACATTTCTGAATGTATCATAATTATACATGTCTATATAGAGAGAAAGAGAGAGAGATGTATATAAGACAAAGAAATTATGCAGTTCTGTTATGACTTACTTCCATGTTACTATCTATCCTACATACTTTTCACACTTTCTTTTAACATCTGGTTGAAATTAATTACCAGGATTTTCTGAAAAAAAAAAAAAACTTCTTGTCTATTACAGCTAAATGAGAGGAAAACGAGCCCACCCCCACGTGGAAAATCTTATGGCTTTATTTGAGGGGGAAAATCATAGCATTTTATCAAAATGTCATAACTTTCTCCACCGAAATGATTTTTTTTATGACATAACCAGTAATGTCGTACTTCATGATCCAACACTGTAAAATAATTTTTTAAATGAAACAAAGATTAATGGAATGTTTTACAAGAAAATACTATTTCAGTCTTTCTACTTCGAAATTTCACATTTAATTCAACGTGTTACTTGCTGTTTCTTTACAATTAGTTGATTAATTTATGACTGATCATTTTTACACCAGTCACACCAATTTTTTAATTGATAGACTTTATTAATCCCACACCAATTACTTGAATACACCAATTAAATGAATCAATTCCCAATGTATAAAACATTATTTACAGATTAATATTCAGTTTTGCTTGAAATATGCCACATGAACATTAAATGCATTGTCAGTGTTGTTTCAAGTTGGAACACATGATGCTAGCAGCCTTTTAAACCGGCTTAATTACTGAATTCCTCAATTTTCACATTCATTCAATTCATCAGTGGGCTGAATTGAACAGGAGTCGGTTTCTGTGGCAAGTCTGCCTGAGATCATACCACATCTGAGGCCTCTGTAATGATCCTGAAATTATTTCCAAACTTCCTTTCTACCATTCTGTCTTTGAAGTCTCGTTTTCACCTACATCTTCAGATCCCACAATGGACCAGCTAACATTTTCTATTAGCAGGATCTGTAGTGTTATACATAGGGTCTGTTTATGCAGGCACATATGCAAACACATCTATGTGTCAACTACAAATAAAAAGTCAGCAGTGAGGATTTGATTCTTTAACATACCAAGACACATTGTACAGTATGCAGGTAGTTTGTTCTCATTTTATTCTCTGCACCAAAATAGTGAGCATCTAACACGGCTTTAATGTTCCTGACATGTGAAGTAATGAAAAGGCAGATGGAATCGTTCTCATCCTTTCATGCTGCATTGTAAACAAGATGATATTATCATAAATCAACTGCCACCGCCTGATTCTGACATGAAACCTTTGAAAATACTTGTTGAGCAATGCATACGCTTTACAAACATGTTGCTCTTTTACAGTCAAGCAAAACTGAACATATTTACTTATATTTATATAGACATGTTCCTTCTACACAAATCATTGTTATTTCAAATACATGCAAGACACATTTTTAAGTCAAACTTTAACTGAAAATAATAGTGTGAAAATAAAGGAGGGTGCAACAACAGAATCATGTACGAACATCCCCTAAAGCCCAAACTATACTTACATTTTTTATGTGTATGCTATTTTAGGACATGCTAAGCATTTGTATCAAAACCAAAATATACTTGTTTTAGAGTGGAAAACAAATTGTGCACTGCCATTCTTTATAAAGCAACAAGTGGACCAGTTGAAGACTGGTGTCAGGTTGTGGAAGTTCCTCGGGTCATCCTCTGAAAAAGGCTTTAGCACTGTCTGTCTATCACCTGGTGTCATTTTCCATTTATGATCTGCTAAATAATTCAAACCTCAATTTCTCTGTTAAATGTCATCCCACACTGTCTATGCAGAAAAGAGAAGTTTGAAGTTTGTTCATTCATGCTACAGCATGTGTGCTTGAGGTACAAGAATTGTTTTGCTGTTAGGAAGTGATGGGTTTCACATGACAGATCTATTCTTCTGATGGCTCCCTTTTATTTTAATGAGTAAATGGATTTTATGTACAATCATGGCCAAAAATATCGGCACCCTTGGTAAATATGATTAAAGAAGGCTGTGAAAATTAATCTGCATTGTTAATCCTTTTGATCTTTTATTTAGAAATTTCACAAAAATCTAACCTTTCATTGGATAATAAGAATTTAAAATGGGGGGAAATATCATTATGAAATAAATGTTTTTCTCAAATACACATTGGACACAATTATTGGCACCCCTAGAAATTCTTATGAGTAAAATATCTCTGAAGTATATTCCCATTCATATTCACAATTTTGAGCACATGACTATGAACATGAAATTATCCAGCCATGGCTTCCTGTTTCACAGAAATATAAATAGGAGAGAAAATAAAGCCCAAATTCCCATCATCATCCATCACAATGAGAAAAACCAAAGTCTGCCTTGAAGAGGACATGACATGTCTATATCATCCTAATGCACGGTGAGGAGGAGAATTTGAGTGGCCAAAGACTACTTCAAGGAACACAGCTGGAGAATTGCAGAAAAGAGTAGAGTCTCGGGATCAGAAACATGTTGTTTGGGAGGGTTTCAAGAAAAATTCTCAGAGCTCATCCAAAAACATCTCCAGCATAATCAGTTATCAGACACGACTGGAACTTCAAATGGGACTGGCTTCTATGGTCAGATGAAACTAAAAAAAATGAGCTTTTTAGCAGCAAACACTCAAGATGGGTTTGGTGAACACAGGGATAAAAAGTGTGTACAATGAAATATACTGCTGTATTTTTAATGTTGTGGGCCTATATTTCTGCTGGAGGTCCTGGACATCTTGTTTAGACACATGCATCACTGATTCTATCAAATACCAACAGATAAAAAATCAATAAAAAAAATCAAGTAACTGACTCTGTTAGAAATCTTATAATGGGCCATGTTTGGATCTTCCAACCGGACAATAATCCAAACACAAACCTCAAAAACAACACAAAGATGGGTAACTGAGCACAAAACCAAGCTTCTGCTATGGCCATTCCAGTCCTCTGACCTGAACCCTGTAGAAAACGAGTGAGGTGAACTGAAGAGAAGAAGCACCGTCATGGAGCTGTGAATCTGAAGGATCTGGAGAGATTCTGGATGAAGGAATGGTCTCTGATCTCTTGTCAGGTGTTCTCTAACTTCATCAGGCATTATAGGAGAAAATTTAGAGCTGTTAAACTGGCAAATGGAGGTTTCAAAAAGTATTGAATAAAAGGGTGCTGTTATTTGTGACCAATGTGTATTAGAGAAAAACATTTATTTCATAATGATATTTTCCCCCATTTTAAATTCTTATTATCCAATGAAAGGTTAGATTTTTTTGTGATTTTTTTTTTTAATCTAATTAAGAGTGCAGATTAATTTTTACAGCCTTCTTTGATCATATTTACCAAGGGTGCTGATATTTTTGGCCATGATTGTATATACAAACATTAATTGTGTCATTCTTAGTTCAGCAAGGCTGTTTCTTGTATTCCTGTAGTAAAAATAGTAGAGTATGTTACTAGCAATGATTCCCAAATGAAGCAATGACATGAATATTGCAGGGATTTTAGTGAGCTTTGTATTTGGCCATTAAGTTTCCTATAGACCATGACATTACACTCCTTTTGCAGCTCTTCCTTGTCTTAAAGCTTGCAAGAATAAGAGTGTTAAAACTGCGAAGTGTTAATCGAGTCTGCTTAAAGCTCCAGCAGCAAAATATTAGCATGAGTTATTAAAAAAAAAAAAAAAAAAAAAAAAAAAAAAACCGCTGGATGCATTAAAAACACTGTTAGACTAATTTGATCATGTAACTGTTTGTTTACAGTGTTGTCCAAACAATTTTCAAACAAATTGTCTCTTGTTTTGGATTAACATGAAATTAAATGAAATTACTTACTGTTCATTAGCATGATAACAAACCTGGAATTGTGCAAACTCAAATTCAATACAATATCATAATCAGTTGTTGTTTTTTAAACATTTGACTCTCATCTTCCCCTTCTTCTCCTTATTTCCCATTCTCATCATACATAAACACTCCAGTATATATGTGTGTGTGTGTGTGTGTGTGTGTGTGTGTGTGTGTGTGTGTGTGTGTGCGTGTGTGTGTGTGTGGATTTAAGATTCTTTAAGATTTAAATGATTGTGATAGTTGATGAATCACTTCATGGAAATATGAAATCTTCTGGTGAAATGTAGAAATTTGGCCATCCATTCCCTCTCCGCTCTCTTCAGCTCAAAGTTGCACTCATCTGCCAAAGTAAACCCTCTCTGTGTCCAAGCATTTAGCACTGTTGTCTGAGGTCCTGCTGTTTTAAAGTAGGAACTTTCTGAATAAAAACTCCAATGTGGTTTGATGGCAAATAGTACAGTATATTCAATTTGTCACAAATCCTACACTATATAATTACAATATTTCACTAACTGTTTGTGTTGAATTTTATTCTTCACAGCTATTTCCTACCCAACAGCTTTGGCGTTCCATCAACAGTTCACTGTAGGTGTCTTCCAGAGACCCTTATAAATAAATCTAGAGAAAATATGCTCTGACTGATATTAAATAAATGACAGATTTAGTCAAACTCAGGAAAATGTTGCTTTAACTTTGTGGCAACGCACAAAACTAAATGGATTGCAGTAATTTGCAGTTATATGAATACAATATAACTATTTTGGAAGCAAGTAACAGTCATTTACATTTGGCAGAATCTCTACTGGATCTGAATTTCTGTGAAAAATGTTCTTATGTCAGTAGCAACTGGACTACAAATTGCAAGTTTACATTCATAATGGTTTACTCTTATCCATTTGTTTAACACTTTGAAATAACAAATAAAACAAAACTGGAATATATATCCATAAAAATGAACCCATATGAGTTGGTGCTGAAAAAAGATACATTTTTGTACTGGCAAAACTAATCTGTGAGGTGACCCATCCTATTATATATATTTTTAAGTGATTATACACATATAACATCAATAGTGAGTTCTAGACAGTGCAATGTACAAAGTGTATAAAGAGCTTTTTGAGAAGAACATTCTTCTCAGAAATAAGGTGAAGCTTTAAATAAGGATAAAAGCAGAAATACAGGTGCTGGTCAAAAAATTAGAATATCATGAAAAAGTTGATTTATTTCAGGAATACCATTCAAAAAGTGAAACTTGTATATTAGATTAATTCATTACACACAGACTGATATATTTCAAATGTTTATTTCCTTTAATTTTGATGATTATAACTGACAACTAATGAAAGTCCCAAATTCAGTATCTCAGAAAATTAGAATATCAATTAAGACCAATGCAAAAAAAAAATATTTTTAGAAATGTTGGCCAACTAAAAAGTATGAACATGAAAAGTATGAGCATGTACAGCACTCAGTATTTAGTTGGGGCTCCTTTGGCCTGGATTACTGCAGCAATGCGGCGTGGCATGGAGTCGATCAGTCTGTGGCACTGCTCAGGTGTTATGAGAGCCCATGTTGCTCTGATAGTGGCCTTCAGCTCTTCTGAATTGTTGGGTCTGGCATATTGCATCTTCCTCTTCAGTCCAGTCCTTTTTGTCTTTAGCCCAGGCAAGACGCTTCTGACGCTGTCTCTTGTTCAAGAGTGGCTTGACACAAGGAATGCGACAGCTGAAACCCATGGCTTGCATACGTCTGTGCGTGGTGGTTCTTGAAGCACTGACTCCAGCTGCAGTCCACTCTTTGTGAATCTCCCCCACATTTTTGAATGGGTTTTGTTTCACAATCCTCTCCAGGGTGCGGTTATCCTTATTGCTTGTACACTTTTTTCTACCACATCTTGTCCTTCCCTTCGCCTCTCTATTAATGTTCTTGGACACAGAGCTCTGTGAACAGCCAGCCTCTTTAGCAATGACCTTTTGTGTCTTGCCCTCCTTGTGCAAGGTGTCAATGGTCGTCTTTTGGACAACTGTCAAGTCAGCAGTCTTCCCCATGATTGTGTAGCCTACAGAACTAGACTGAGAGGCCATTTAAAGGCTTTTGCAGGTGTATTGAGTTAATTAGCTGATTAGAGTGTGGCACCAGGTGTCTTCAATATTGAACATTTTCACAATATTCTAATTTTCTGAGATACTGAATTTGGGACTTTCATTAGTTGTCAGTTATAATAATCAAAATTAAAGGAAATAAACATTTGAAATATATCAGTCTGTGTGTAATGAATGAATCTAATATACAAGTTTCACTTTTTGAATGGTATTACTGAAATAAATCAACTTTTTCATGATATTCTATTTTTATGACCAGCACCTGTAAGGTGAAAAGCTTTTTTCACTCTATTTGAAAATTTTCACCAGTTGAAAGGTGGTGACAAAGAACAACAAGAGCATGAGTTTCAGGGTTGTTGCCTTTGGCACATCTGACTCTGAAACCCTATCCATATACACTATATTGCCAAACGTATTGGGTCACCCCCTTCTAATGAACATGTTTGACTACTTTAGTAATTTCTATGAGTACAAATCTTAATGTTAATAGCAAAAGTTTGGACAGAACCCTTTTCTATTCTAACATGACAGTGCCTCTCTGTATAAGGCACGGTTCAAAAAGACATGATTGATTCAGTCAGTGTGGAAGAACTTGACTGGTCTGCAGAAAGCCAAGTCCTGATCCCAGCTCCTCTGGTGTGACTTTAAATTACCCTTATGTACAAGTCATTGGTGTTTGGTGATGAGTTTTTGGCTCAAGGTCTGCATTTAAAGTCACACCAGAGGTGTTCAGCTGGGATCAGGACTTGTCTTTCTGCAGACCAGTCAAGTTCTTCCACACTGAGAGAATCAATCATGTCTTTTTGAACCGTGCCTTATACACAGAGGCATGTTAGAATAGAAAAGGGTCCTGTCCAAACTGTAGCTATAAAATTAGAAGCACACAATTCCGTAGAATATCATTATATACTTAAACATTAAGATTTGTACTCATAGAAATGATTAAGTATTTAAACATGTTCATTAGAAGGGGACGACCAATACTTTTGGCAATATAGTGTATCTCTGGTCCAAAAAACATAACCCTTACCTATGTTTAAAAAAAAAAAATGATAAGGCTGTCCAAAGAAAGGCTGCTGCAAAATTGTACATTAAATCAGTGTCCTAAAATAAACCAATGAACTAAATCTACAAGAATGTCAATATCAAATCAGAACATGTGCATAGAATTTCAATGTTACTGTCAGACAACCCTAACCTGTCCTGATAACTAGCACAGTTTTGAACATTCTTTGGGTCTGCTGAGGTTCTTCTTTCCCCCCCAAATTACAAAGAGTCGCACTCCCCTCCTATCCAGTGAATGGACTGTTAAATGCAGTGACAATAATGTGATAGATTGTAAGCTTGGGAAGATATTTTGCAATGGAAGACTATTTACAATGGACGGGCTTATAGAAACATCCCTTAATAGCCATCAGTTTCTCATTCCACTGTAATTTATGGTACCCAAACCTCTTGGAATGTGGTTATAGCTCTTCATATTTGATTCAACACTCAGATCACCCAGTTTTAATAGGCCCTTCACTGACCATAAATACAAAGTGAAGTCTTGAGATCAGACTATATATACCATATGAGTTCTAAGGCCTATTCTCAGGCCGCAAGTTGACAGGTTGAAAGTTGAACGACCATGAACGCTTCCAGACTTAACAGTGCCAGAGAACGTCTAAGATTTTTTTTTAATATATACTTTCATCAAAATGTAATGCCAAAACTGTGGGGGATGTTGAAGCAGAAGCAGAAGCAGGGACCGTTTCAGTGTGAAAGCACCCTGTGATTCCCAATAAGTGCAGTGAAGTTATGATCTAGCATGTTTATATATGCCTGTTTGTGCAGAATAAAGGAAAAGTTTAACAGAAAGGGGAGATGATTGATTCTTAAGAAATTTTCTAGTAATGCGCATCTATGCTTCTTGGTCAAAAGTAAAGATTTCTATACAAAGTTCTGTCATGAAACTAGATGGTGCAGGTTGATGTGTTTTAAATCATTCGCATCATCATTCAAATGGCGCAGATGGTTGCTTTCATTTTGCATCAGCAGTCAATGAGCTTGATGATCTGCATTCAAATACTGGGCTAGCACTTTCTGTAAGAGTTTCAGTACAGTTCAGAAACCCTCCAACTTCCCTAGCTTTTCCACCTGTCTAGATCTGCTATGGGAAAATTTCATGCATGATATATAGGGTGGTTATTTCATGTTATATGTGCAGCAGCAGTATTTCCTACTTGCTCAAAGCAGCATGTCTGTGGATGTATTGTCAGTAGCAAGCCTCTGTATTTGCTCTGTTACAGCAGCATAGCAGATGTATTCTGCCAAGACCAAACACATTAAAATTGTCATGGATATTACCATGCTAAACTCTCTGAGAGTTGTCATGACAAAAATATGGCTGTCAGATTTTTTTTTTCTTTAGTGTTGCACTGTGAATGTTTTTAGAAGTGTAAGATATCAGAGACTGAATCAGACAAAGTTAAGATTCCATCAGAACATCGAAACATGAGGAGCTGAGATTCCACAAAGAGAGGCTCCAAGAAACAGGATGTCATAAATCTGTCCAGAACCTAGCACCAGCTAGTCTGAAGAAAGCCTAACCAGCAAGCCTCTTTCCCAAAACAGCTTGCAACATTGAGACAAAAGAACACTTATTGATAATTCCAATTCAGGAAAAGACTGTCAATTTTGCTGCAAGTAATCAAGACTTATGGTCACATGTAAGCCTGTGATAGAAAATCACGAGCTACAGACTCTCTTGGGTGGGTCTCCACACACAGAAGACAAAGAACCAGACTGAAAGTCCTTTGTTCATAGAGACAATCTGTTCACATGTACTAAAAATCATCTTAAAAGGACATACAAGTTATTTCTCTGCATAGAAATAACCTATATTATGTTTGTAAACTACACGTTAGATTATCATGCTTTAATCAAATATGTATCTTTTTTTTAATCACTATTGAATAGCTGAAGGATTCAGATGCGTGTTTCCTCCCTTCCGTGGAGTTTTGTTCTAATGTAAGTTTGCTACAAAGTCCAGCTCTGACTGCACTCGCTTCAAACTTCGACCAGACCAACTCCACATCCTCAGCCAACGCCCAAGACCTCACTTCAAAGACTACTGAACTCTCAACCAATCAGCCACTTCGGGGAACCCCTTTCTGCAACGGTGACACAAAGGAAACCCCGTAACACAGGCAAAGCAATCAACACGTCCAGGTTCTAACTGAATCAGGTGCATTTAATACCAATTTTAGCCTCATTGAGAAACTCAAAGTGAGGGTTAAATAAGTGATTGATGGTTGTTCAGGTCTATGCAATAGCACATATTGCTGTAAACTTGGGATATCACATTTTCATTCTCTTAAACTCATCCTTTCCTCACTTTCTCTCTTTCTGCAACGTGTGAATGCTTGTGTTCATGTGTTAGATTAGTTTATGTCTTAGGTTTATATAAATCAAATCTTATGTATTGTGGTGGGGTGGAAGAATCACACAACAAGGAGAGCTCAAATAAATACCCCGGAGGGTGGATTTATTCACAAATGAAGCGGTGAGAGGTGAAGGTAAGTGCTAAGGTGCTCTGGGTGCTCTCCGTGTGGTTCTGAGGCGTGGTGGACCGGCGCGGTGCAGGGTGCAGGCTGGGTCGCTCAAACGCTCGTGTCTGGAAAAAAGAGAGAACGGAGAGGTAGCCAGTTAGTTTCTCAGCGAAAGCAGAGAGGTTTCTCCCTGTCTCCTGGCCTCACGCGGCTTATCTGGCCGCGGGCAAATGGGGAACAGGTGCGGCCGCTTCAGCCTTGATGAGCGGGCGCAGGTGTTCCGAGTGCGTTTCCAGGGCAACGCTGATGAGAACTCGGGATGCTTGTCACACTACCCCCCCCTAAGCGTTGTCCTGGTCCTGGTGGGAACAAAGGGAATTACTAGGGGGGACAATTGGGGTGGGCGGGGAGTGACCCCTGACAGACCTGTGTAAGCTGTCCAGATCCGTGAAAGTTACGGGGTTACGCCTTCCGGGTTGCCGTACTCGATACGTGATGTCCCCTACTCGCTCCACCACCGTGTAGGGACCCTGCCAGGTAGCCAGAAACTTGCAGGCAGAGGTGGGGACCAACACCATCACTCGGTCGCCCGTCTGAATCTCTCGAGGCTGAGCCGGCCGGTTGTAGTGCTGTTGTTGGGCCTTCTGGGCTTTGGCCATTTGCTCCCGAACTAATGGCATGACCCGGTCGATTTGTTGCCGTATTTCGGTGACGTGCTCGACGAGGGACCAATGTGGGGTGGGTTGCTGGTGTTCCCAAGCCTCCTTGGCCACGTCCAACAGGCCACAAGGTTGTCTACCAAAGAGGAGCTCAAACGGCGTAAAGCCGGTGGAAGCCTGAGGGACTTCCCGTATACCGAAGAGGACATAGGGTAACATCTGGTCCCAGTCTCGTCTGTCCTGTGCTGCTACCCTCCGTAACATCTGTTTCAAGGTTTGATTGAACCGTTCTACGAGGCCGTCTGTCTGGGGGTGGTATACGGAAGTCCTCAGCTGCTTTACCCGGAGCAGGCGGCAGAGGTCAGCCATTAGCCGGGACATGAACGGGGTCCCCTGGTCGGTCAGAATTTCGGCTGGTAGGCCAACCCGGCTGGCAGACCGAGCAGGCTTGACAAAAGCGCTTTACTTCGGCCTCCAGGCTGGGCCAGTGGAAGCGATCCCGTATGCGTTGTGTCGTATTCTGGGCTCCAAGGTGGCCTACCGTGGGGTGGGCGTGGGCGAGCTGGAGGATGGCCTCCGTCTTGGAGCGCGGCACTACGAGAAGCCTCCTTTCCTCCTCCCTTTGCTCGGCGACACAATAGAGCAAACCATTCTCTACGATGAAGTGTGGGAGAGGATGTGGCTTTGGCTGGCGGTCTTTCCCCTCTAACACGCGGACCTGGTTCCAGCAATGCTTTAACCGCTCATCCTCGCGCTGGGCCAGTCCAAATGAGTCCCCTCCAATGACCTGTTGGTACACATCAAAGTACAGGTTAGAATTATGGGAGGGGGACTCACCTTCTCTCCCACTGTCGGTGGCAAGAGAACGGGGCGACGGCGGGGTCCAGATCGCCGGCCGCGGCGGCCCCCTCTTGGGCTGACAGGCTGTGCAGCCGCCGCTAGCAGGGCGTCGAGTCCCGGCCAGTCTCGGCCTAGCAACACATTGACTGGAAGCTTCCGCACGATGCCCACTTCGATGGGCCAGGATCCCTGGCCCGCTGAGATGGTCACGCGGCAGGTGGGTACTTCGCGTGTGTCCCCATGTACACAGGCAATCAAGAGCCGGGTTTTGTTTTCGTTACGTGGGGGTAGCACCCTCGCGTGGACAAGGCTGACAGCGCTGCCTGAGTCGAGTAATGCCCTGTGCGGGCGGCCGTTGATTTTTACCTCCACCTCTGGTGCCCCGCGCGGAAGTTCTTGGTGTACTACACAGCCTGCCAGCCAGGGTTGAGCCTTAGCGGAAGATGAAGCAGTGGGCATGGGCTCATCCAGGGGTTCAGGGGCTGCCGCTCTGCCCATTGGCCGCAAGATGCCCTCTGGCGCGCGCTGCTCCTGGACCACTCTCCGGGGAAAAGGCGGCACTCGCTCCCCGGCATCGCGGCGTTGGGCCGCCTCTGCCAGCTCGATCGCCTCCACAAGCTCTAAGCTGGTTGTGGGATTCCGCATTCCAACCGCCTGGCGGAACGCGCGGGGCAGGGCATCGATGACAACGCGTTCCGTTACCTGGGCCACCGTAGGGGTTCCCTCCATGAGCCAGTGGCAGGCGAGTCGCGTGAGCTCCGTGGCCTGAGTCCGAGCCGATCGTCGGGGCTGGTATACCCAGTCATGGAACTGTTGAGCTGCACACACCGGCGAGAGTCCCACACGGGCCAGGATTTACCGCTTTACCTCCTCATAATTCCCGACCGCCTCGGCAGGAAGGCTGAAGAACGCTCACTGGGCTTCGCCAGTGAGGAGAGGGGCCAACGCGCTCGCCCAGTCATCTGGATCCCAACCCTCCGTTGTGGCTGTGTTTTCAAAAAGCTGGAGGAAGGACTCCACATCATCCTGAGCGGTCATTTTCGGAATGAGCTGGGTGACCTGTTTCCGTGGTTCAGGTAATGGAACGCGCTGGCGGGCGGCCGTGCGCAGATCGGCGAGCTCTTGGTCAAACTGGCCCTGACGGCTGGCAAGATGTTCCACTATCTGCTGTTGGCGCAGGCTGACCTCGGTGAGTTGCCTGAGAAGCTCCTCCATGCTCGGGGTAGGAGTAACCGCCTATTATGCACACACAGGGGGGAAAAAAGAACAGGTGTGGTGAAAACGGAGATCGCTTGTCGGTGAAAACTTCCACTAATCTGCCCGCATTCTCCACCAGTGTGGCGGGGTGGAAGAATCACACGACAAGGAGAGCTCAAATAAATACCCCGGAGGGTGGATTTATTCACAAATGAAGCGGTGAGAGGTGAAGGTAAGTGCTGAGGTGCTCTGGGTGCTCTCCGTGTGGTTCTGAGGTGTGGTGGACCGGCGCGGTGCAGGGTGCAGGCTGGGTCGCTCAAACGCTCGTGTCTGGAAAAAAGAGAGAACGGAGAGGTAGCCAGTTAGTTTCTCAGCGAAAGCGGAGAAGTTTCTCCCTGTCTCCTGGCCGCGGGCAAATGGGGAACAGGTGCGGCCGCTTCAGCCTTGATGAGCGGGCACAGGTGTTCCGAGTGCGTTTCCAGGGCAATGCTGATGAGAACTCGGGATGCTCGTCACAGTATATTGAAAAGAGAAGTATCTTGTGTTTTCTGCTCACAAGTTAATGTCTTAATCTGCCGATTTTGTTACTGTGCTATTTAATAGTGTTTTCACTATATTTTGGATTTTAATATCCAGTACAGAGTTTGTTATACGGCTCGTTCAGTGAATCACCGTAACAGTGATTCTGTTCAAATCCCTATAAAATCATAAATGATTCCCTTTGAGCTAAATTAAACTATTTCTTTAAATTACATATTAATATTACTTTTATTACGGTACAGAAGTTAGGGCATTCAGATTTAAGGCAGTGTTTGTGCCCATGGGAGACAGTTCACAGTCGGGTCTGAATGTGTAATAATAGAGATCTGGCCTTGAGCGTTGGTCTCACAGCTCTCTTGAACTCATCAGACAGTCTAATGTGCTTTTGATGATGATTTCAGAGCCAGCACTGATGCTAATCTCTGCAATTATCCGTCCGCGCCGCTAATCTTAGTTTCGCAGTACCGCAGGTGTAAACTGCTTGTTTTGGAAGGGTTACAAATTAAGGCACACAGGTCTGAGAAATTAAACAAAACAAAGCTGCATGTTATCATAACACACTCAATATTTTTGTACCATTTTGCTGTCAAGCTTAATAAAAGATTGTGACTCTTGAGTGGGGTGTATATTTTTTTGTCAAAACCCATATACAAAAACAGAAGCATGAACTACACATGCAATGCAACATTAGCTTACATTGGCTAGCTTAGATATCCAGGGGGCATTTTCCATACAACGATGTAACTCAATGATTAACTACCATATTATGAAGAATCGTTGGAGAAGTTAGCTAGCTAGGCTTAACTGCTTCCCAAAATTGGAGTAAGTTTACCACACATCCGCTGTTCGTACTACATTTTTTTATAATTACTGACACCACTCATGTGCTAGAGTAATAACTTCTGCTAATTAATCTTTTTGGGATCAAACTGACGTAAACGTTTGGTTTCCTTTTACGTAGGGTGGCCATATGTGCCGTTCATACGGGACACGTCCTGGCCAGGATTTTAATATTGCCTAAAACATCCAAAGTAGTTTGACCAATAACATGCAGGTATTGTACATAATCGACCAATGTGGCACTGCACATGAGCAGGTGAGATCTACAGAGAACGATCAAAGCGATGCAAATATGCGCACATGTTTGTTTCGTTCATTTGACTTGAAGCATCTCTGTGCACCGATCAAAAAAGACACCAAAGTAGGCGCGAAAGCGATTCGAAAGCATAAGGTGCCGTCTGCTCTGCTCTCTATAGCCTAGCTCTCATGAATGTCACACAATGATCTACTTGCAAAGTGCAAACAGCCAAAACCTGGATATTTTCAGCAATATAGAAATCCTGGCAAGAACGTGTCCCGTACAAAATGGCCCGTATGGTCACCCTACTCTTATGTCATACTTTTAGGTTCCCAAAGGTAGCCCATTCTCTTGACAGACTTAAAGATGTACAATTCTTTTTTTTTTATTGGATTGTAATGTACTAAGTGTTAGCTTGCTTATTTTGCTTACACCCATGATCTGTTTATGTCCACTGGTTGAGAGCTGTAGTTGAGCTGTTTCAACTACAAAAGTTTGTGTTGCTGTTTGCAAATATTTGGTATCTGGAAAAACTGAATAGTTGAACTATGTTGCTAAAAATTGTACTTGTTGGCTAATGATGCTTTTGGGAAACACACCAGACAGAAGAAAGAACTTGGTATTTTTCATGCAGAATGTCCCAAATCGAGTCTTGATATAATGCATACAAATTCAAAATACATATGGGAAAATATAAATGAAAATAAGGAACTATAAATGTATTTTAATAGTAAACAAACATGTTTTAATAGTAAACAAACAAGTTCATGCTGTAACATGGAAAAGGCGGTGTGTGACCAAAGAAAGATTT
The DNA here is from genome assembly GCF_936440315.1 of Barbus barbus. Taxonomy (NCBI): domain Eukaryota; kingdom Metazoa; phylum Chordata; class Actinopteri; order Cypriniformes; family Cyprinidae; genus Barbus; species Barbus barbus. Next base: position 21,016,088 of record NC_136731.1, on the reverse strand, counting down.
GCCTAAATAGTTCAAACAGAACAACAGTTTTCTGTAACTCTGTTTATTAACTATTGTATGATCTGTAATCACTGTGTGAAGAAAACTGAATGTGTAATTCTGAGAAATATACTGACCTATATTGCAAATCTCACTTACATCACAGATTCTAAAAGCATCACAACAGGATATTACTGAGACAGGATATGTGCAAAACTGCAAAAAAATGTTTTTCATAACTAATAATGCAATGCCTTCCTTTGTGTGCTATTTTATAACATGCACACAGTTCCATCAATGATTTCATTTCATTCCAGTAAAAAGCACTGGTCAAGGCTTCAGACATTCACCATTTTCTGCTGTTAACTTGAGGAGAAAAATTACTAAATTGCAGGCTAATCGGGTGAGCTTGAAATCAATCAGTCATTTTCTACTCTCTCAGAGTCAGACTGCATAAAGCCTTCATGGCCCACTTTTTATACACTTGCTATCTTGCAGACTTTTATGGACATTGGCTTAATGCGTACAAGATGAAGTCTATGAATACTTCAACATCAACATATACTTCTCATGTCTGCAAACACAGCGGCCACTCAGAAGCCACAGAAAGATGAGGTCAAGGGTCAAATGAGTCATTAGCACATACTTGGACCGATGGTGACACTGATGTTGAGGGCTTTTGAACATCTCACAATAAGCACCAAAGAGTCTCAATCAACAACATAAGAAGAATAATTGAGAGCTGGAGACACTGGAGGTTTCAAATCAAAAGTTCTTTCTCCCTCTGATTGAGACGATAATGACGTTGGTGTAGAAAGCGAAGACATTACAGACTCATATCAGTCTTCAACAGCTTCTCTCAGTCAACCAGATGTAATTGCTTGTTTCATGACAGTGAATGCTTGGACGGAACTTCTGTGAAAGTAAAAACTGTTTTTGTTGTTGTGCAACTTTGCAAAAATCAACCATCAAACAGCCTTCCACCCAAGGCACCCCTTTGCATTTTTCTCAAGTGAGTTTTCTAACAGACTGTATTTTTAGCCATCGGCAACACTGACAGTGCTGAATTGCATGCTTTTTAACTTTTATAGATTTGGGTAAGGTGTGTTTTGCCATAAAATGATGATGATTAAGTACTGATGTGTTTTCTCTGTAAACCACAACTCGCACAGAAACTGACTCAGCAAAACTGTGCATATCTTGTTCAGGCCTGGAAGAGCTGTTCTGCTCTCATGAAGGTTGAGGTCTCACTCGAACAAAATCCTAATGGTTTAGAATGAATTAGCAATTACTTTAACATGCGTTGTACTGAATCTTTGAACTCAGTTGATAGGAGAATAAATGTCATTTTAATGATTGAATCCCAGCCTTAAAGGTTTCATTCTCTTGTCGAGACTTCAGGGGAACTACAAGGTGGAGCAGAGGTCTAATGCATGTCCACTATTGAATGAAGACACACTAGTAATTGACTCACTTCAGTCATTTTCTATTAATCATTTCACAAAACATAGTGTGGCCTAGTGAAAGAATCTGAAATGTGGCAGTTTTGTAGAGCTACAACATGTAAATGTAGTTTTAATGGAAAAAAAATAATAATTTGGCAGAACCTTCATTCAATAACTTCAAACTGGTCTAATTATAATAGTAGCCATAACAGTTAGTGTATTGGTGTAATACTCAATATGGTGTCATCATTAACAGCTTGAGACTTGCGTCATAAAGAGTTTGTCTTCTGTTAAACCCAGGGGTTTGTCCTCTGTGGACAGATTGAGACTGCCTTTATGTACGGTACTTTGCAAACTTTTCAAACAATGATAGAGTAATGGCAGAACGTAACAATGTTATCAACACTACGCAGCCCTCTATACTTCCTAAACCCCGCCACTCAGTTTCTCTAGTGACTTATTAGTTTGTATTTGTGGGCTTTTAAAGCTTTAGAAAGGCTGACAGATTCTAAATGGACCTGTGTAATACACGAGAGGACTATATGTACCTGAAGTACTTGGCTGTTTACATTTTCAATTACTGTGTATTTGAAAGATAACATTGGATTTAAAGGAATAGTGACATAAAATAATGACATAATATTCAGTTTTGTTGAACTATGTCTTTAAATTCAAAACAAAAATGCATCCACTATGGCATATTCTCACCAAATGTGTCCCATTCTGAGCATTCAGAAAATGCTTAACTGCAAAGTCACAACCACAATCCTCTGCTCTTTGAACAATTTGAAACGGACAACGACACATTTAACCTGCAAGCTGGCAAGATTCAAATATCTGTGGGAGGCAGATGCAGATCTGAGCAGATGCTGGTTGTGCACTCACCTTCTGTAACGTACAAACAACCTCATCCAAGGTGATATATGGTCAGGAGACAGAGAGAACTCAGATGTTAAGATGTTAGCCGAATACAAGGCAAAAAAACACATCTGTCTGAATTTAATTATTAAATGAAAGATTAAGATTAAGCCTACTGTATTTCTACTACATGTGTTCTGACTTCTGATTGATAGTTCATATTTTTTTTATTTACTTATTTTGTTTTACAAGTAATTTTTTTCTTCTTCTGAAAAATCAGGTTAAAAAGTGATACATCAGGTTTTCAAGGACCGTTGCGCATTATATGCACAGTTTTGATCATAAAACTGAGTATTTACATATCATCTTATTAAGACATAAAATTTGTAAATATAGAGTAACAACTTGTATTTATATGCATTTCATGCAAATATTCTTATAAATATCTAATTGATTGACATTAAAATTTACCCGTTTCTTCTTACATATTTGCCATATAAATATCAGCAACTGATATTTATATAACTAATAACAAATTAGTCAAACTGACTAGTTGGTTGTAGGTTGGGTAGTTAACATCATGACACTTCCCCGAAAGTCTCCATCAGTCATTTGGGCTAAAATGTTTACTCAAGGAGTAATGCGTGCTCTCATTTATCTAATTCCTGGACGAGGTCCACTGGGCCCCTCATCATTATTCACGGAGGACGAGGGTCCAGAGGGGCCAAGCAAACAAACCCATTTAAGCAACCTCTCTTGAACACAAACCTGGAGCACTTTGACACTAACACACTCGGGGCTGTAGGTAAGGAGGTCAACGGGGATAAACTAACTCAGAGAGGTCACAACAACCCATATAGCCATCCACTGCAAAGGAATTAAATTGAGGCATTGCAAGATGGCCCCAATCGCACCAATTACCATCGCTCAAACTGAAGGTTAGACATTTTAACAAACCCCTAACCCCAAGCAATACATTTTAGTATGTACCTGAGAAAATTTAAAGTATGATTACTTTATGATTTATGATTGTTTTATTCTTTATGATTACCCTTTTACACCTAGCAGTATGAGCGATTTTCGAAATACTAGGATCAGTTTGTATAAATTTGCATACATTTTAATGACACATTTGCATAATATATAGGAAGAGATGTAGTTATTATTGGCCTGATTAACAAAGCTCTTCATAAAAAAGTCCTAGAATTTAATAAAGTAACACATTATTATACAGACACGTAATATTTAATTCTGTTGGATAATCTGTTAATTGCATTTAATAGATTACGCTTTCAATAAAATATTTGCATTTGGTTTGTAAAATGTGTTTTAATGCAACTAAGTTTTCATTGCATTTACACAGTTTTAGCCAGAAAGTGCTCTGAAACAGCAAAATATTTTGCGAAACAAATGGTCCAACTGATTCAAAGTTTCACAAAGCTTTGTTTTGCTCAACCCTAACTGTCAGATTAAAAATGGATGAACAAATCCCTTAGATTTACAATAAATGAGGGACACACAGTAAGTAACAAGGGTAACACACTAGCAACGCCCTAGCTACCACCCAGAACAAACTAACTTCACAGTAACACATTCAAACACACTCACCTTCGCTTCAACAGTGAGATATTCGGCTACAGCCAGAGATTTTCTTATTACACGAGACTCTACAACTAGAGATGTGTGAAGGCTGAATTTATGCTTCTGCGTTGCAACAACGCCGCAGCTGATTTGCGTGATACTTCAGCATTGGAGTGTTGGAGTGATTTTTGTATTATTATTATCATTTTTTGTTGTTATTTTTGTTCATTTATTTATTTTTCTCTCCCTTTTGTTTTTCTTTTTTCCTCTTCTATTTTCATTCAAATCCATGTGCACTCCTCCACATCAGTAGGTGGCGGTAATGCACCTTTTACGTTGGGTTGCCAAACTGCCATAAAACAACAGAAGAAAAAGACGAAGAAGAAGAAGAATAAGTAGAGGAGACTTGCTCTGCGTTCCATTCGGAAGGGCTCATCCCTATGCCGTAATCCCTTCAAAGAGTTTACCCTCCGGAGTAAGAGCTTCGAAGAGTTGACGGGTGTAGGGCAGTGGTTTTCAAACTTGTTCCTGGGGACCCACAGCTCTGCACATTTTACATGTCTCTCTAATTTACACACCTGATTCAGATCATCAGCTCATTAGGAAAGAGCACTATGAACTCAAATTAGTGTGTTTCTTGAAGTGCCCTTCTGCGTCATTATACTTTGCATCATCATGCAAAGAATCAGCGCAGAGGATCATGGGAGCCCGAAGTGTCCATCAGTTGTACCCTTCGAAATCCTTAATTCCGAAGGACCCTTTGAAGTGGCACTTCGGTTGGAACGACACTTCAATATGGCGGCCATGAGGGCGATATATCCCATTTGGAATGCACCGTTGGTTACATCTGTGGGTGGAGAAGTGGGTGAAGCTTACAGCAATTTTTTCCACACTTGCAAATAATGAAATTTTATTATTTGCAAGTGTGGAAATGCAAGTGAATTTGCAAGTGTTTTTTTATTATGTATGAAATACAGTGTTTTTTGGCCAACATACAATGTATTGTTGGCTATTGCTACAAATATACCCGTACTACTTATGACTGGTTTTGTGGTCCAGGGCCACGTATTTAGTGTAAGCAAAAACCCATCTGATTTTGCACAGTTTTTCAATAACTTCTCATTTCAATTTGCATATTTTGACATAATTTCATAATATAATGTAAATGATTTTCCTGAGTTTTATCATTTATTTTTTATAATAATCCATGATAATAATTGACATAATTTTCATATGTTATATTTTTATATTTATTTTATTTTTATATAATGTAACAATATGAAGCTTTTGTGTGTAGCTTTTGCTCTAAACACATTCAAAGATTTGTGTTTATACTCTTGTCAGCAGAAGTTGAGCCAGTCCACCTGAGACAGTAAGAATGTGTGAGGTGTGAATGTAGGTGTAGAGTTTCATTTTCACACCAACTTAGTCGTGTAATGTGTTGATGGCAGACTCATTATGTATAAAAATAGCCCTGTGGTCTGGAGCTCAAATAATGGATGTAGTATATCAAGCTTGCAAAAAGTCCTCCCTCTTATGCAGAGCTGGCAAAGTTGTTGTTTTAGGTTTAATTCGAATTAGAACTAAGCATTTCTTTGGGGCTGGAAAACACCTATTAATTAGGCCATTTGTTTCCATTACTTGCAAGTACGAGCCTGTAGTGTTGTCTGTAGAACAGAAAGCTCCTCTGAACTCTTCAAAGTCATAAAGCTAAAGAATACTGCTGCAAGAAACATTCCCCAGATCACTCAATTTAGCTGACTGTGGAGGAATGCTTTGTCCCCTTTCAGCTCTGCCTAACTCGCGAACTGAATCAGAAGGCGAAGGGGTCATCCAGAAGAAAAGAAAGTGAGGGTCTGCAAGATGGGTTATTTAGCGCCTCTGAAAAAGCCTCTTCTCCACGCTCTCCGTGAAATGCATTCCGATCCTTGCCGGCAGCAGGGTTATTATCCCTCTGTTGGTGCCAACTTGTAGGGTCTTGAGAGGAGACAAACTCCAAGACGTTTTTTTGTCCCTTATCTTCAGCATTAAGATAGCCAGCCCTGGAGGCTGGAAGTGGAGCAGAGAGATTCCTGGGTGCTCAGAGCTTCCTCCACTCACTCCAGTGGTGGTTTAAGTGGCGGGTCAGAGTTCAAAGGCGTCTGAGATGTGCATCTGTAGCTGCTCGACCGTCGGTCAAAGCAACCAGCCAGCCGCACCCTAATGTGTATTAGCAAGACAAAGAGCACAGGAGGGGCTGGGCTTTGATTTGTCTGAGATTTATGGGCATGATGAAATCCAGCCTGAATATACGCTGTTTCCCCATTTTCTATATCATTTACTAAGATCTAAATGGACTGCTTTTGTTCCAGGAGACAGACGCCTGGGATGAAAAGGCGATACATTGAAAGAGGGGCGGTGATGGGAGGGTTCCCCGGCTGACCGGAGTTGCTCTTTTCAGGTTTCCTTCAGCTGATGTGGGCCAGCGTGGATCAAAGAGGAGGGATCACAAGAGAAGAAAGAACACACTAGGTCCTTCAGAGGTCCCGTTCTACTTCAACTACATGTCAAGATGTTTGCTAAGCACATGATGAAACGTGCGTGTGACTTTAAGATGTTAACACATCTAACTGTCTAACCAATATGGAAGGACTGACTGCAGTAAAAAAAGAAAAATATTTGTTTTTAAAACTTGGATATGAGATTGCACAAAGACGTAAAATGACATATAAAAGTGTAATCACATTGGTTTTAGCAGATTTTCACTGGCAAATCCAGTCATTTCAATAAGAATTCATCTGATTTGAGTGCGATTTGTTTTTCCCATACAGATTTTGTAACAGGTTTAAGTTGGTTGCTCAGACCGACAAATGGAAGCTCTTTGGTTGGAAAGGGACTTTTGTTTGAGTTGTGCTTTGCTAAACTATTGACAATGGAGAATGGACTTTTATTGTCCAAGAAATGTTATTAATGTGATTGCACCTTTAGAGTTGTTCAGCAAATTTTCACTGGTGAAATCAGTCATTTACTAAGGATCTATGCAATGGGATTAATTTGAACAAGCGTGCTGACTAACAGAAAGCTTGGTACTAAATGATTACAATAGAATATACGGTTCAAACATTCTTTATGCATCATTCAAGAAAAACTTGTTAAATTTAATGTAGAAAGGTACATGTCCATCTAGCTCCAACCAAAGTGAACTGAAAGCTCCTGACATCAACTTCCCAACTCATGAATTAGAACTTCCTATAGGAGGACTTTATGACAGCATTATAATAACTATACTGCCTAATTTACAGATGTAGTAGATCATCTCTAAGCATACACAGAAGTTGCATACTGTGCACAGTGTACATACCGCAGAAGTAGTAATAGTAGTATGCTATTTCAAACATATCCAATGTCCTTTTCATTGTTAACCCCTTCAAACACATCCCACTGATTCCCACCTGTTGAAAATACTGTTCAACCCTCATTAGAGGTTATATCACTGGGTGATAAATAACCCCTAAGGTTAACCACGTTTGAAATGGAGCTTTGAGACCATTATGGGCCCCCAGAGTTTTCTTGACATTGCCAATATGTTATCAGTATGCTCTGCCTTGGTTGAGCGCATTCGATGGTACAAGTTGTGTGTTAAGAAACAGACTGGGCTAATACTCAAGCGTATGTAAAACAAACGATGCCATAGAAAGTGTTGAATCACATCTGTGTCTGTAAGTGTTTCAGTAACGGAGGGTTGATGTGAATATTAAAGCTGGTTTTTGTGTGGGCAGATGCACACGTTGAGTAGCCGAATCTATTATAATCTGTCTGTTTGCTATTTATATGAAATGTTATTTTTTTTATGTTTAGAAAGTTATTATGAGTTTTATAAATGTGCTATAATATAACTTACTATTAAATTAAAGGAATTAAAATTATTAAAGGATTTAACGTGCAATGTTGGTGAAAAACACCTGACAATTTTGGCAGTCAAACCCCCACTAAATTGTGGGCTAACATCTCATCAGTATTTTAGATTTTTAGGTGATATCCACTTTTAACGTTAACTGATGGTGTTATCTTCAGTAGCCTATTTCCATATCTACATTTAGTTAGTAACTGAAAATTGCATTTTGCCTGCTCGATTTCCCAGTTTAACCATAGGCCTATAAGAAACAATCCAATCATTCAAGAGAAAAAGAATACTTAGTCAAAAGTATTCAAATACTTTGCTCTATTTCGAACGTACAATAATTCTAAATGAGGACTTGTGTCACAGAACTTGGCACACTTAGAATGGTCTGTTTAAAGAACTTATGTCATGTTTGATTTAACGGGTTAATATTATCGTCATTACCTCACCAGATTAGCTAAAGTTACTAAATGAAGTGATTTTCTCTTCTTTTGTGATCTTTTAACAGGCTGAGACGAACTGACAACAATCGAACCTTCAAACAAGTGTCTGGCGCCATCTAGTCGTCAAATCTAAAACAGATGAAATGTGAAGTGTGGTGTGTGTCTTATTCATTGGTTATATATATATTTATCAAAATATATTATTCATTTTAAAATAATATTATTATTTATTTTTTATTAAGATTACTATTGATATTGATTATATTATTTATTCAATTGTTCATTTATTTATTCACTCATTAATTCATCTGGTCTCTTCCACGATAAGGTCTGAATATCAACATTTACAGTAATTCTGACTGTTAAATCGCTGATTGCACAGCTGTAGTTTTTACATAAACATGAATGTTGAAAGTGCGGTTGGGTATTAGAAGTGGATCACCATTTTAATGACAATGGTATCAAATTTCATTATTAACCTTCACAAAGATCAGTCATTTTAACAATGGCTCCTGGATGAATATTCCTGGCTATGTTTAGGCCTATAAATCTCAAACAATAATAAATAAATATAAAAAATAAATACATTTATAATAAATAATAAATACATCTTTTGTTTTATTTTATTGTCTGGTATTGGCTTTAATAGCAATTATGCTATTTAAAACATTTAATATGATCTATAAGCTTCTTTCCTCACGGGGAGCAAAAAACGTCCCTACAACAAGGTAAAAAAATACTGCTATTACTATTCTTGTAGGTCCCAATAATGTAGGGAATACCAGGTACACACACAAACACAGACAAATTTGCTTACTTCCTCGTTGCAACATAAGATGGCTTGAAAGAAAATTCAGGATTGTAGCCCAATAGTCTAGTCACAGCCTTCATGTTAAATGAGGGTTCAGGATTCCATGAGAATGCTGGGAATGTTTTACTGAGTCTTCCCAGTGTAATCCTGTTTTTCATTTCACACTGAATGTAGAGCATTTAAAACAATGGCATAATAGTTGTTTTCAGTCCTGTCAGTGACTGCATTCAGACAGACAAAACACTGCCTTTTCTTCACTCAAGATTTGGTTTCTGATCCTCCGGACTCTGAGATGACTCACATGTAGTCCATGAAAAGTCATCGCTGTCACATCTGTTTTCTTCATCTACTGACAGAAAGCCTGACCTCAGTCTCTAAAGCCTTTTGGGAGGGGTTTGCTTGACTTTTCAGATTTTTTCTACATTGCCTTTCTAGCTGGACACTAATCAATAACAAACTTCAAAAAGTCTCTATTACAGTATAATTCAGCATCTCACTAATTGTGTCCACTTTGCATAGGTCACAGTCTTCCTCACATACTGACAATTGAGACAAGGGAAAAAAATTAGATATTTATTTTTTTCCTTAAAAATTAATACAGAAAGAACCTCATAAAGCGATATAATCACAGGTGAAATATGCATTATAAAAATTTTCCGTGCGATTTAACACAATATTTGAGCCTATAGGTATATCTAACTATAAAATATTCAGCAATGGTAAATACATAGCACCATTTCCAAAGAAATTCAAACACAAAACAGCACAATTCTTTGTTTTATTATTCTGGAATTTGAATATAAAAGAAAATCTCAAGTCGATGGCAAAAAATTTCCCTTTGAGAATACACTTTATTATGACATTTTAAAACAAGATAGCTATTTGAAAAGGGTTATAACACACAATACAAAACAAAAAAAGAATGATACTTTTACTATATCTCTCCTCCTAGAGTAAAATCTTAAAAAGTCAGGGCCTTCATTGACACGTCATAGCATTACTATTTACAAAAAAAAAAAAAAGCCATATAAAAGTGATATAAATAGGCTCACCAGCCAAAGACACCTTTTTTTGTGTCATGCACACTGTGTCTTTGCTGTATTCAATCTTCATGAACTGTCAGTTTCTTTGATCACATTAGGGTCTAAATATTCAGGCCTGGAGGAGACGGCAGTTAGGTTAGAGCCTGTCATCTGAGTAGTGTTTTCAGTTCTACAACAATCCCTGAGGCCTGAACTCTCATTCTTTCTTCCTCAGGACAATGTAAATGAAGCCACTGATGAGCGTGAGAGGGAAAGCCAGCCAGGCCAGGACGAAGGCGTATCCGTAAGCATCATTGTCACTTTTCCACTCTGGACTCATCACCGTGTAGATAATGGCCCCGCTCATCACAAACAGACCTTCGGGAGACAGAAAGAGAAAGAATAAAAACATGTAAACGGGTCCTTGGGATAAGTGAAACAGGATATAATAGATCCGATGAGGAAATACTCACTGGCAAGGACCTGGAAGACGGCTGTGAAAAAGAAGCGACCTCCCTTTACAAGAGTGAAGAGCTGGCAGAGGAAGATGATGAAGGAGATCAAGCAGAAAATGGTGGCTAGGACCATAAGGGCTTGAACTGCTTGAAGCCAGTCTGACAGATTGTAAAGAAACAGAACAAACATTACATGCATTGCTACTATTATTAAGTCATATGTTTCTCTTTCTCATATAAGAACACATTTCGTGGTTCTACTGATGATGTGTTATCGCCCATTTGGAACTTTTTAATAAATATGGAACTTTTCAAAGAATATTAGACTTTTGAAAAGACTGTTTCGTTTAACTTACCAGCATCATTAGTCCCACGGCACTGATATCCTCCATTACTTTGTGCGCAGTCGTACCAGAGGTCATAATTCGAAACTCCATGTGTTCTCCAGGCCTTTTTTTTTTTTTTTTTATAAAGAAACACTCATATGATTACTTCTACACATGAACCAGTCATTTACTCAAAAATGTGACTCACTAAAGCAAAAGCAGGCAAGTCAGTCCTTAAAGATGATACTCACATTAGCACATGTGGAAATGAAGAGAATGATAAGGTCTGTCAGATGCAAGACTATCGTTGCTAACAGAATGGCCAGCATTTTGGGGTTCGTCTAAGAGAACAGAAAGAGAAAGTAAACACGGTTCCTCCTCAAATACGCAGAGGGCAGCGTTTACTCATGCAGTTCCACATCTGGCCACCAGACCGCGCTGCTGTCAAACTTATCTCAGCCCAAACACCCCTTCAGTCCTGTCTATTTTCTTTCTTTTTTCTCTTACATTTGAATCCAGAACATCTGTATTGTGGATACATTACGTTGATAATTACACTAATCACACTGCAATGTTTGAAAATCCATCTAAATATCTATAATTATCAGAAAAGCACGTCCCGCATGCAGTCTCTCGAGGTGCCGCCTTTTATTTTTTCGTCACGTCTTACTGTTTATGTTTTTCTCTCTCTCTTCAGAAAGTAAATATTATGAGAAGCCAACAAAAATGTAATTAAATATGTATTGAGTAGCCTACGAATTGAGGCGGATGTCGGAACCATATTTGTTTTCATCCAGACCAGCTATTGCAAAACTCCGCGAGCGACTCAAAACTTTAGATGTGCTCATATTAAAATACGACTATTAGGACTATCAGTGTAAAAGCAATACTAATAATATAATTAACAAAAACAAACTTAATAAAAACATAATACGAAGCGTAATAACAATAATAGCCTACACTTTTAATAAAACAACAAACTTCCCGAGAAAAGACAACGATCTAAGTAAGGTTAGGACGTCTCCAGATGGGAAATAATAGTTAAAACAGAAACGTGGCGGTGTAGGTTATCTCCTGAAGAGACGTGCAAATATTCCATAAATGAAGCAAAGTAAAAAAAAAAAAAAAAAACTTCCATTGTTCTCCAACTTAACTTACAGGTGAGGGAGAGCAGAACAAATCCTTGAAAAGCGAAAGAGAGCAGGAAGGAAACACGGGGTTGCCTTTACTATGGGATCCCACTATAGGTTCTCAAAGCACGAGTCTCTGTATTGCAGATGTAGTACCACAGCGAGTAGGCTATTTGCTTTTTTTCCTCTTTTCTTTCCCGGAAACGTGCGAACACCGCCCTGAAGCATCACTACGTCACACTCTTTCTTTTCCCTCCTATACTTCACAACTTTAAAAAAAAAAAAAAAAAAAACTTCACAACTTCTCACTTTAAAAGCTTAGACATAAACAAATAGCATAAATACGCAATAAAGCATTTATTCAAGCGCTTTAAACTTTTCCCAGTAACGATTTAATCTTATGTTGGTAAACTTTAAGGGAAAGTTAACCCTTTAATCACCCTACGTACACAATGTGGTTTTATCATAAATTCATGAAATTAGTTGTTACAGAGAGCTTTTGTGTTTAACACACTTTTACAGCATATTCAGCTTTATCCTTCATTTCGAACACTGTGATGTAGTGGCGTATGTGCGAATGTTTATAGTATGTACTAGAGTGTGTGGAGGAGATCAGTGGCCCCACGGTATGCCCAGAATGCTGGCATGTGTCTGTTTACTTCTGCATCTGGACTGCATAGCAAATAGATCCCATCATAGTCACTTTGAAGTCAAATACAAACAGAATTTTGACTTTTATTAAACATTTTGAATAAAACATTTGCGAGGCTTGCGTGTCTCCTCCTAACTCCTCGCAAATGCTTGATCCTTTCAGCGCTTGAAGATGTTATGGTGCAGTCAGCGTGCCTATAAGCGCCCCCTTCTTTGTCACGCCCTCGTCAGGAGTCCTATGGCAGCAGCTGTGTTTGTAAATACAGTGAGGGAGGCGTTCCCTGTGCCAGGCCTGTGTTTATTTTTCTGTGCTCTGCTTAGGGTTTGAGTGTTGGACGGCATAGCTGTTGGTTGGCTCAGGACCTCTGCTGTTCTTTGAGATGGATGGATTATGGGTTAGAGTAATGGGCTAGTGGCGGCAGGGCAATGCATTTACTCTGACCTCCCCGTTTGATGCAGGTCATAGGGAGGGTCATAAATATACAGCCTTGTCCACTCACTGAACAGTCGGACATAGTGCTGGTAGTGGACCATTAAGAGTCTTATACTTGGTGCTCAGCAAGATTTTTTTTTATTTATCAGTAACTTTTATAAATTACTGAGCAGATTATAGAAATATAACAACTTATTAAGGACAAATAAATATATATTTTACATAACCCCCCGTTGGTTCATGAGGAAACTGCAGGAGATTTGAGAGTGGATGAAAATAATGAATTAAATCATAAAAATGGGAAGTAAATAATTCTAAATGAATATTAGAAATAAACTGCAAGAGGTTTGCGAGATGATGAAAATGTAAAATAACCAAGTAAGTATAATTTCAGAAATAATTTTAAAATGAAAACAAATCAAATAAAAGATATGCTTAAAAAGGATGAAATGTTTTATTTATTTGTGAGTTGATGAAAAGCTAATAATTAAATCATAAATTTGGAAATAAATAATTATAAATAAATATCATAAGCTGCAAGAGGTTTGTGAGATGATGAAATGATGAAAAGCTAATAATTCATTAAATATTAATAATTCATAAAATTTTATATATGTGTGTGTATATATATATATATATATATATATATATATATATATATATATATATATATATATATATATATATACACACACACACACACATATACATAGTTTGTTTACCTGTATGTCATGTGACCATGGACTGACATCAGAACCATAAATACATGAGTGTGCAGGGGCGTAGATTACGCGGGGGGCGCGGGGGACGTGTCCCCCCCACTTTTTATAAAAAGTAAATTCGTCCCCCGCACTTTTTCATTGGACAGTTGTGTTCTCGACATGTTGAGGTTTTAATGGAGCAATGTATATAAATGCAGAATGATTTAAAATTCAAAGAGACAAGATATACATGACGTTTACGTTTCCATGGCAATCAGTCACTCAGTTTGTGACGTCACGACATGCCCAGTCTCGCGCCCGCGGTCCCGCCCTGCATAGACACCACAGCTGTTTCCTTCAGCGAAAGCCCTTAACACATTATAGGCATACTTTATAAAACGATCACGTTATTGCTATTTTCATTTGAAAATTTAGCTTTCAATATAGAACTTAATATTACAGCGCATGTGGCATTAACTACCATACAGTTATGCATAGAAGTGATTAAAGACAGTGACAGACAGCACTCAGTCAGTGCACTCATTTTAATTGCATATCAGAGTGATTGACAGAGATTGAAACATTGTGTGTCCTTCTCACAGACTGCTTCAGTTTTGCGGGGGTTTTTTATTTTTTATTTTTTACTTTTAAAAGTTAAATCACAGCACCCACATAGCTTAATCCATTGTCCAGCCTTATAGCGGTGTTGTTTATATTGCTAATATGGATAGTCAGTGTAAGTTTAAAGTGATATGATGTTTTATGTTTACAATTTTCTGTTTGTACTTGAGCATAGAAAAAGATTTGTACTAGTAATGCAAACAGTAACATTTTTGGTTTGTAAACAGGTGTGTGTGTGAGAGATCAGGTAGACTTGTATTTGGCTTGTACTCGGATGTTATACCCATCTATGTAATACAGTGGAATACTGCAATAAGTTTAGTATACCATCCTACCCTATTAATAATTTTTTTTGTAAATATTTATTTTTTATTATTACACCATCATTGGGGGCTGAGCCCCCCTAAAATGAAAATCCTAGCATCGCCCTTGGTCATCGCTAAAAAAAAATAAAAACCTATCCAGATAAATCGCGCCATCCGGATAGAGTGAATTGTGGATGAGAATATAAACCTATACCATTCCGACACCCTATTGGTTTGTACGCGATCCATCGCACCTGCACGACACAAATCACGTCACACTCAAAAAGATTATTTCTTAAAAGTTATTATTTCTCCACTACTGGCTCATTTATCAAACGGGTGCTTTCTCTTCGTCCGTTGCCCTCACAGATTCCTGCAGCTAAGCTTGGATGTACATTTACATTCCAATAAAGGACTTTTTTTTTTGCACCAGTACAATACTTACAGGCAACTAGTCATCATATCTTCCGCTCCATGAAACACGTTAATGCTCAGTAGTACACATATGGTTTTTTAATGTATTTGCATTGTACTAAAATGCGTTCATTTTCAGTGGGCACATATCCGGCTGAAACAGGTAGCCTAGTGCATCCCACATTTTTCAACATTAACATTTTAATATAACATTATAGTCATTATGGCCTTTAGAAAAATGTTTTTTTGAGGAGGTGGGATAGTGCACAATAGGCCCCTGTGCCGCGGCCTAAGCTTTTGTCCTTAATGGCATTTTTTTTCCCTTCCATTACTTTTACTTTTATACTTTAAGTAGTTTTGAAACCAGTACTTTTACACTTTTACTTGAGTAAAAAACTTGAGTTGATACTTCAACTTCTACAGAAGTCTTTTTAAACCCTAGTATCTATACTTCTACTTGAGTAATGAATGTGAATACTTTTGACACCACTGGTCATGGGTTCGATTCCCAGGGAAAGCAAGAGCTGATAAAAAAAAAAAAGTAAAAAAACCTCTAACTTGAATGCAATGTAAGTAGCGTCTGATAAACGCGTAAATGTAAGAAAATATTCTGACTTACACATTTCCTTGTGCCAAAGCAGTCAATGATGCCAAAGTGAGTCACGACTGAGATAAGCAAGTATGGTTTAAATCAATGTGCTGCTTGAGTCAGACAGCTCTTGGTCTGGCTTCATTTAGTCTATTGACCACTAAACCAGCAGAATGGATCGTCCTAGTCTCATGATGACCTGTATTTTAAGGCTAAACGTGGTTATCTTAAGTTTATCTTTCACATTATAAACATTAATGCACAAGTAAAAAAAAAAGAACTACTGTTTGATTCTGTCACATTCCTGCTTTCACGTTGTGATTTGGGTTTTAACTTCTGTGTTTTAGGACAGATTGTGTTCAAAGTTTGTGTTCAGAGTTTGCAAAATCTCTTTCACGCCAACCAAACTGACGTCAAAAAGGTCTGCACCAAAAGCTCCAGTATGGACACGTCCACTGAGAAAAAGTAGTGCATTGAGTTGTTGCGGATAATATAATATTAATGAAATAAAAGGCCATATAAGTGCACTTAAAGAGAGACACTTTTATGACTGTTTTTAACACACTTTTAAACAGTGCATTTTTCAAAAACTAGTTCAAAGCACTTTTTCAATCATTATGTTTTAATAATCTTTTTTAATTTTTAAAGAAGTACACTTTTTTGTGAAGTACTTGATTTTGAATTTTAACTGTAGTGTGTTATTCAATATTATAAGTTAATATATTTTAAATGTATTACATTGCAACTTCATCATTACAAATGTCTAATTATAAATACATTTAAACACATGACATACAGAAAAATATATTATAGTATATTTTAGTTTTTTAATTCTCTTTTTAATTCTCGTCAGCACATTTAGCAGTACACTTTAACCATATTTCAAAGACAACAGAAGAAATTATGAAATTACATATAACACTTTACGGACCAATTCTCACTATTAAGTAGTTACTTATTGAGTTTACTGAGGCAAAAGTTGTAGTTAATGGTTTGTTAATGGCGAAAATCGGACCTTAATATAAGATGTGACCTTAACTTCTACTAGTGGATCAAAAAGCACTCTAAAGTTTAGCTAACTGCATTTATTAATACATTTTCATTTAACATCCACTTAAGTGAGTTCACACTTAAGTATATTCATTTCAAGTATATTATTTATGTAACAAGTATACTCTTTTTAAAATGATGTTAAAGGGTACTTTTTTCACAAAGGCTCTACTTACACAGTATCAGTCTGTGGAAAAAGTGATATACAATTCAGCACTTTGCATATTCATTGTGTAGTAATGAAGTGTGTATTTTGTTTGTTTGCTGGAAACCACTTGGCAAGTTCAATCCCAAATATGTTCTGATTACATTTTATCGCATGCCAAAAGCTTGATGTCTCAAAACACATGTTGTGACTAAAATCTTTTTCCGTTATTAGCTGTTAGCTAGCGTTCCTCGTGGTCTGTCCTGGTGAGTCACGTCCACGAGTCCCGTCTGCTTCGAGAGGAGGCCGGTTTAGTAGGAATGGCACTTCACGGCAAGCCACGCCGCATAAGGAAAGCGTGACGGTAATCAGGGAGGTTTCGTTGTTAGTTTTGGATGCGGAACGACTTTGGGAATTTCACATGTGTCTGGAGAGAGGGAGGAGCCACCATCATGCTGGAGTGAAACCAGAGAAAAATAGAGCAAATGGAAGCCATGGAGAGAAAAACTTCATGGGTGTGGGCTGAAATGAATATTATGTCACAAGAGCAGTGAGGGAGGACATCCTGAACAGATGAGGCTAACATATTGAAATGCACTGGGTGGAGGAGACGAGCATTAATTCACATGTCTCAACGCTGAAATGGGTTAGATCAACAAATCACGGTACGGGTTTGTCGAAAACTTTGGCCGTCGCTTTGAAATCTGTCAACGGCATTCCCTTTTCCCTTTAATTTCAATAAGATTAAAATACCCGCAACTTTGTTGGTCTACCACCAGGTTTTGCATAACACATCCCTTAAGGGTACTTGAATCGTGGACAAAAGTTCACAGCCGTATTGTGGCATAATGAAAGATAAGGCTTTGTCTGTAGCGGGAGGGCTGTAATTACTGTTGCTGTTTTTACTTTACTCATTCTCCCAGACCAAATCTGTCTACATGAGTAGCTTTGAGATCCATGTTGGATGTTTGTGTTTCGCTCAGCTGTAATCAGATATCAGGCCAGAGGGGCCGTGAGTCAGCCTATACTTGAAAACAATGGCACACTTTCCAAGGCGGTGTTCGAATGCCATGGCTAGTGTGCAAAAGCCGCTTGCATTTCACTGAGTAGGGATAGATATGGACTCTAGGCCAAGTGTGATGTAGGAGCTCCTTCATTCACTGTATGGGTGGCCTTCATTCAACAAGATAGCTTGTTGCAGTTTTCTAAGAAAAGGGCTTACAAACTTGGATCTGTAAGGAGGTGCTGGGTGGTCACTGACATTTTTACAATATGCATTTTTGGGACTGTCAAAGTTAACATACCAGGATATCAACTATGTTTAATGTGATAACTTTTACATTGATAACACTGTGAATACATTTACAGAATTGTACATTTTTATGGTTTATTTCTGCTTTTTGAAGATTGGTCAGAAATCATAAGATTAATTGTGATTATGATATTGCATTGAAAGCCAAAGTTTTTATGAAGAAAAGCGGAATCACCATATTGCAAATCAAATCAAATCAAATAAGTAAATAAATAAACAAACACTCTCTGTATAAAGTTAGATGGATAAGTGTTTCTTACTTCCTTGCAATATATATAAAATACAAGTATTTGTGTACTTGTATTGTGATTTCTTTTGTCATTTTTATCTTGCTCGCTGGGGTTTGTAGAGTACAAATACAATATGTTTGGATATTATTGTCTTTAAAACATTTGGGGTTGGTAAGATTTATGTTTTTAAAACAAGTCTCTTATGCTTACCAATGCTGCGTTTATTTGATAAAATAAATTGATAAATACAGTAAAAACAGTAATATTATGATTACAATTTAAAACAATTATTTTTTTATTGTAATATGTTTTCAAATGTAATTTAGTTCTGTGAGGCAAAGCTGAATTTTCAGCATCATTACTCCAGTTTTCAGTGTCACACGATCCTTCAGAAATCATATGCTGATTTGCTGCTCAGGAAACGTTTCTTATCATTAATGTTTTGTGGATACCATGATTCATTTTTTGATGAATTTGTCTTTATACAATCACATTTGAAATTTTTTCTCACACAGTATAAATGGGACTGTATACATGCAAACACATAGTTGCTTTGATATTTTAGGAAGGGGGCCTTGCTAGGGAAGACCTCCCGAATCACACCATGACCAGAGGGGAGATGGCTTAACTTAACTGCCCACTCCCATCCAGCCCTAAGCTCAGCCCCTCTGCCACGGCCCCCTTCCACAGTAACAGATGAATAAATCACAAACATGCACCATGACGAAGCCCAGGCCTCGGCGCTCCATCCACCCCAACCATCTGTGAATCATTAGCCCTGGCTTCCTGTTTGAGACTACGTCTTCAGCACACATATCCCTATCACTGCGGCAAGACTCACTCTGATAGTGGCCGAGGAGGCAACGGTGCACTAATGAAAGGTTTGGAAGGGATTGGATTTGCCCAGACTCATCTGGGCTCAGTGAAACGCTGGCTGAACAATGTCCACTGAGACCAACTCTGAGCTGAAGTCCACTCGAATTACAATTGTTCCCTCCCAAACCCCAATAACACATTCCTGCTGGTCTGACAGTACTATAAACACTGTATCTCTTACTGGATGTCCTTTGGACTTTATTTCAATTCATCTGAGGAAGCTGGTTCAAATGAGATCACAAACTAATTCATTATATTTAGCAATTATATTTAATATGTTCCATCATATAGAGCACTGAGTGTGCCTTTTAGTAGGCCAGTCTGGAAGTTCACCATTGTTCCCTTGACAAACACCCAAAAGGATTTTTCCTTTGGATTTTGCATTATTGCAGAAAATAAGCTCTGTGACCAACAAAACTTTACGATTCTTACACTTTTTTTGCATTATAATCAGAGTAGCAGTGCTGGGTAGTAACTGATTACATATAATATAGATTACATAATCAAGTTCCATTTGTAATTAGATTTTATTATATTTTAAAATACTTGTAATCAGACTACAGGTACTGTTTTATTGATTATGACAAATGGAACTGGATTCCCTCCTATTTTTATCTCCCTTTGCATCTTCTGAGATGGAACATGTGAGTCATTGTTTGTGAACAACAAGATGATCCAGATCTTGAGAACTAACAAGAATTTCACTTGAGTTTTTAATCCAGCTGTTTACCATCAAACATGCAAGGTCAGTTCATGTAAAAGCCTGTTCTTACGCTAATATTTCAACAAAATCTTATCAGATCACTGATAATATGCGTCGACTTCTTCATATTCTTGACTTTGCGGACTCCCACCCAACCCCTTGTGCAGTCTTTTCACTTGATGCAGAAAAAGCCTTTGACGGGCTAGAGTGGAATTATATGTGGGCAGTTTTGCAATGTTTCGGCTTCGGTGAGCACTTCATTTCTATGATTAAGACATTATACCACTCACCTGCAGCATCAGTCATAACTGGTAATGTTATTTCCCCCCCATTCCCTTTACAGCGGGGAACGAGGCAGGGCTGTCCGCTTTCCCCCTTATTGTTTTGTCTATCTCTTGAGCCCTTAGCACAAGCCATCAGGAAGTCTGAAGTATCGATTAAGATTCATGATCATAATCATAGTATTTCGTTATACGCTGATGATATTATTCTATATTTAGACCACTTTGATGTTTCAGTCTCTAATATAATTAAGGAATTTGATAATTTTAGTAGCTTATCAGGATATAAAATAAATTGGAGCAAATCTGCTTTAATGCCAATTAACAATATTAAAGTTAATATCCCTATTAAGGAATCTTTCACCTATCTGGGTGTTACCATATATAAAAACATTCATAAGATTGCCAGGGACAATTTTAATAATATTTTAGTTAAGGTCAAGAATGACATTCAAAGATGGAAGAATCTTAACGTTTCCCTCCAAGGAAGAATCTTCACTGTTAAGATGAATTTGCTACCTCGATTAAATTTTCTTTTCTCTATGCTACCGCTTTCTCCCCCTCCAGGTTACTTTAAGGAGATCAGCTCCATAATTACGAAATTTGTCTTAAACTTACCACATTACAACATCCTAATAGCGCAGGAGGACTGGCTGTACCAAATTTTGAACTGTATTATTGGTCGTTCCAGCTTAAGGCTCTTCATACTTGGGTTGATCCTCAATCTACAGTTTCTTGGAGAGTGATTGAAGCTGACAAGGTTAAACCAAATAGACTCCAAGATATTTGATTTACTGGCACAGAGAAAAAAGGGGATAATTATAAATTTGGTCCGGTTGTGGCCAACTCTATTAAAATCTGGAAAACGGTTGAACGTCGGATAGGAGGACCCTTCAAATTTTGTAATAGTATGCCTTTATGGCACAATTTTAATTTTGTATGCGGAAATCGCCCATTTGTCCAACCCTCTTGGTCTTCTTTAGGTGTAAACACGTGCGGTGATATATATGATAACCAGGGCCTATGTTCATTTCAGACGTTAAGAACCAAATTTTGTCTACCAGCATCCGCATATTTTGTCTTTCTTCAATTACGTTCCGCTCTCAAAGCGTATGGCGTTCCTTGGTCTTCTCCCGTTTCCTCTCATCCTATGCGGGACTGTATGGCACCATCTGCTGGTCGGCCATCTGCTTCCTTAAAATATAATAAGATTCTTGATTGCATTATAAAACCTCTTTCTATTAAAACTATTTGGAATAGGGAATTATCTGACCTTAATGTATCTGTCGACTGGGAGAGGGTGTGGTCTAATCTCAGTTTAACATCTAAAAATCTGGCGCATCGTCTTATTCACTTCAAAGTCATTCATAGAGCATACATAACGCCTTACAAAAGATTCAAAATGAAACTACAATCAAATTTCAACTGCCATATATGTAATACTACATCATCAGGTACTTTTCTGCATATGTTTTGGGAATGTCCTATCACTATCAGTCTATGGACACATGTAAACCTGGTTTTATCATCCTTACTGCAAATTGATTGGTCAGTTAACCCAAGTTTGTGTCTTCTCAATGATGATTCTGGTCTCTGTATAAGTTCGATGCAAAAGAGAATGTTGTTAGCTGATTTTACAGCTGCGAAGAAGACCATAATACAGAACTGGTTTACACCGCATATGTGTGGGAAAACATATTGGATCCGTAGCCTCCTGCAAATAGTCTCCTGTGAATGTACAACAGCACGAATCAATGGGGCCAAGCCTTCTGCCATTGATGCTTGGCAGTGCTTTCTCTCTGAAATACGTGACTGTATGGAGGAGTGACTTCTGTGGGTTTCTTTTTTCTGTCCCTCCTTTTGACTGGACTTTGAGATGTTGAGTATATGTCTGTTGTTTTATTTTATTATTTTATTTATTTTTTTATTTTTTATATATATGTATGTTGTGTTATGTATGAAAAATAAAAATAAAAAATGTTGATAAAATCTTATCAGATCAGAAAATTGAGCATGTCATAGTGATCCTGAGTATCACAAAACTAGCAGATGACTATATACCACACACACTCTTGGTACGTAGCCATATTATGTGTTGAAATGGGGCTGATTCACATTCCAGGTAGGCCTCTTGCCAGCCAGCCAGATTCCACAAAACCCTCATAAACTTATGGATTCAAACACTTTTTCCCAACATTAGAAGAACACTGACAGTGAAGAAGAGCAATTTGTTTTTTAATTTCCAATTTCAAATGCACACTTTTATTCTGGTTAAACTGTGACTGGATTAACAAAAGTGTGTTAAATGGACACTTTGGAGAGACTTTTGGGAAATATGGAAATAAAGCGTGCATGTATGATGATTGAAAACAGTCACAGACCTGAAGACAACCACACAGCTGTACATTTTACAGGAAGACCCCCAGTACTGGGTGGTATAGGGTGGATTTCTTTCACACCAGTGGACGTTAGCCATATCAGGATAACCATAAGCCATTTGCGAATGTGCTGTTTGTTCAGTTCAGTGGAGAATCAACTGGGAGGCTTCTGCTTATTCTTACATACATTATTATATGTGGCCAGTTTTCAAAAAAAAGAGGGAAATGGTTTTTACATTTCCCCAAATTTTACGAGAAATTTCTAAAAGTACCTCCCCACCATTACTCCACCTTTCCCCTTTTAGACTGAATGAAACAAAACACGCTGCTTGGGAGAATTTGAGCACTACAAAGGATGCATCTATTTATGACTAGCGAGTTCTGTGGATTGCAGAAGGGGAGTCAAAAGTTAGCCCTTTTCTTCCTATTTTGTTGGTTGGAGGTGGGAAACGGAGGTGTAATTGGAACCAGAGCCTGTTTGTGTTTGAATTTTTCCATTATAAACCTAACCTTTCGAAACTACCTGGGATCTCATTATAGCATGCCTGGCATTATTACAAGGTCATTTTGAGCCGGGTTCCTACAAGTCTTTATGTGAATCTACTGAGCTTAATAACAACATGCAGATTCATAATCGCATCTGCAGCCCTGCCAAACTGCACACACTGAAGAAAAACACAAAAAAGTGCACATGCATATACAGAACAAAAATAAGCGATTAAGGTGACGGGTAGGCCAGTTTCACTGCGCTGTTCCCAAAATATTTTACTAAGATGAATGAACAGATAAGCCCCTCACATGAATAAATAGATGTATGAGCAGATAAGTAAACAGTGGTTTCTCTCTGCCCCATACGTGGAGACAGATGATCCCAGCTGCTATCATTATCACACACAACATCAGAAAAAATGTGCAAAAAGAGAAAAAGAAATTGTAGAAATGTAAAAAAAACTAAGACTCAAACTTGACCTTTTTTGTGGCTTTATGTTTGTTTATGTTCTTAAAATGTCCTTTACATTTAGTTAGTATTTTGTCATGCAATATTCATTCATTTTAGTCCATTTTACTCTGACTGAAAACTAAAACTAAAATAATAATTAAAAAAAATAACATTTTACAATGAAATATGCAAAATGACAATATCATGTAACTGCAGCCGACCAAACAGCTTGAAAAAAATTATTAATATTTATTAAATGCGTATCACAACATATAAAAGATTTATCAAATGTTAGAAACCTGAGCCCCTGATATAACAGCTTATAATAAACATACTTCAATAATAATCTTTTTAAAGACTGTTTAATATATTGCATTAAAACTGTTATGGCAACTGTGTATTTGAAATATGAGCTACACTATTTACAAGATAACATTCACGTTCATCTGTGCATTCACAACCATTTTTAAGAAATTAATTCTACTGGATAATAAATAAATGCATAATACTGAAATTAATACTACTGAATAATAAATAAATAACATATAATACTGATGTAAATAACAATGAATAATAAATGTATCCGTTTTTACAAATAAAAATAAAAATTAAGCAGCATAACTGTTTTCAACTGATAATAATAATAAATGTTTCTTGAGGAGTAAATCAGCATATTATAATGATTTCTGAAGGATCATGTGACACTGAAGACTGGAGTCATGATGTTTTGCATCACGGGAATAAATTACATTTTAAAACAGTCAAACAGAAAATAACTCTTATATTGTAGTAATATTTTACAGTATTACTGTTTTTACTGTATTTTCTATTTTCAATGCAACATTGGTGAGACTCCTTTCAAAAACAACCCCAAACTTTTAAATGGTAGTGTAAGTTATGACATTCTGTTTGTTATCAATATCAGCAATTAATCTTTTATGAATGAGCTGATGAACCCACTTGCAAAGTGCCTGAGTTCAGCTCTTAAGCAGCTCAGTCCTCAACACACTATGACTGGATTATGTGAATGCAATCACTGATGAAATCAAACAGCCCTTCAGCAACCAACATTTTTGTCAGTAATTCCGATGACAATATTAACACTGATTATAAGTGGACCTCTGAGGGGAAAATAAAATAATAAAGCATGATATGATCTCTTTAAAGCCGAGCACATGCTTAATGTGTACACGTGTGTGCTGGTGAGGATGAAACATCTCTCAGTGTCCTCATGTACTCTTTCCACACGCCCCATGGGCCGAAAGAGCAATGACATCACCCTGCCTCCACCCATCCCACTATGCACGACCCTACTCCACACTGTGCATCTGACACACTCACTGATGCTGGAGAATAATTAGGTGCTAATTTAAAACACACATAATGATATACACTCTTAGAATATAAAGGTTATTCTATGGTTCTATCAAGAACCATAAACCATAACCACTGCGAAAAGCTGCTTTTGGAACCTTTATTTTTGTACATAAACACAGATCTATGCAAAACGCACCCATAAACACAGAGAGAGGAACGAGAGCCAACGACACATTCCATAAATCACAATCAGCTTCATCCTTTCATCTCTGCAGTCACATTTTCCTCACTCAACTTTAGGGTTTCACACCCACATGCTGATCTAATTATCTTTTCTGTGTTATGGTTCTGTAATCAAGGCGGATGAATGAAATGGAGGTGTTTTAACATCGCCACATTTTTTTCAAGGTCAAAAGAAGGTGAACTGCTTGGGGAGGAATTCTGGGTGTCATGTACCCCAAGAACAGCCTCCCAAAGAGAAAATAAATATGCCTGTTTTAACTCTCTACATTTTATTTATTCTAAAAGAGAGGAATGTTTTATGATTGAACTTGCATGCCTTCGTGCAAGTTTGACCAAATTAAGTTGCACGCAGATGAATAAGATGATGAATTAAATAACATGAGAGCTAGCCAGGAGTCAAGAGTTCACAAAATGTTTGTATTTCAGACAGGCAGAGAAAGATCTTCATCACTGAGGCATGTGAGTATATACACATACCAGCAAATATTAAAGGGGCCATATTCTGCTATACATGCTTTTTTAGTATTATTTTCAGCCGTTAAACACCCTAAAAATATTACTTATAAATGCCATAGCAATTCAATTTGACACTTTTCAACCTTGTGCTGACCCTTTTTGTTAACAGGTTATTTTTTATAATGTACGTTTAAGACTATGTAAATAGTCACTTTTTTAACTATGTGCAACAATGCATGGCTTCAGTAAACATAAAATGTATTTAAGGAACTGCACGGTGTATGTAAAACAGTATTGTGATATGGACTAATACATTAAGTGGAAAGGGATTTTTTTTAAACTCTGTTTGTTTTATGCTTAAGTCTTTATTTTATTTTATTTTACACACTCTTAAAAGTAAAGGTTTCAAAACAGGGTTTTTGCAGCAGTGCCAGAAGAACTATTGTGGGTTACCCAAAGAATATTTCTTTTTTTGAACACCCTACTGCAAAATAAATATACTAAAATGTATTTTAAATTTATTTCATGCTAAGTATACTACAAATATTTTTCCATATTTATGTACTTAATAAAAATACCGTGCAATTGTATTTTTAGTGCTTTACTAAACTGGTATACTTAAAGTCTGATAAACTGGAACAACCAATTTTTGTACTTAATGCACTTTAATTGTGCTGAAGTCCAATTAAAGATATATATATATATATATATATATATATATATATATATATATATATATAGGTACAGTATATTTGATTGTGCTAAAGTGGAACTATTGCAAGTATACTTCAGGTACACTTTAAATATCTTGCATTTATAGACCGTTATTATATAAAGATCATAAAATCATCATCAGTAGTGACATTAAAACACATTTTAGGCTTAATATTAAAAAATGTGCATTGTGCACAAGTAGTACTCCAAATAAAGTTTAATTATAATTATATTTTCTTAGTTCTAAGAACATTTTAACAATCTAAATCTAAAGAACCTTTATTTTTAAGTGTAGAGTAAATAAATAAATCCTTTGCTATGTTTAGGAGTTGTGGTTGAGTCAAGGTCTCATAAATATCTCAGTATAAATGTGGTTAAACCACTTCTGTATTTTGTTTTCAAACGTGATATTTTCCCTGTATTATTCAAGATATAATAACATCTGAAGATTGCCACGGCATGACAAAATCCACTAAACTGAGGACATTTTGATAAAGCAGGATAAGTCTCCCTTGTGTGACTGCCCAAATGCCATGATGATTTCTTAATAACCCAGTACATTCAGTACATTTTTCATGTCCCCTTTGTACAAGTGCACTCACAAACCTCCACCCATTTGGCAATACATCCTATCCCAGCACTGATTTACTCCTGACTCTTTACAGATGCCTTGGTGAGCTGGTATGAAGCGCTCAGGGAAATGTCAAACACCCCAGTATTTTTCCTCCTCCCTCAGCCAGCCCATCGATGGGAAGACGTCAGCCTATGGAACAGGACAGACTGAGAGGATGCCAATTATTTCGCAGCAAGGACTTGGACTGATAAAATAAGGATTATAAAAGACAATCCTATTGTGTGCAATCTTGGAGAGAGGACGTGAGAAGAGCAAGTAAAAACAGCAAACAGTGTGCAGTAATGGAAAAGCCAGTGTTTTGCTCTGAGCCAGCAAACCACTGTAAGATCAGCATGCTTATGCACAGAGTGGACACTTTGTGCCTTTTAAAGCCATTGAAGGAATGCTCAGCAGCTTCGGAGCCCAGCCCTGCCAGCTTCAGGGCCTCTCGCACATAACAGGAGTCTGAAATCAAAAAACAACATCTTCTGATTGACCCTCTGGGAGGAGAGTTGGAGAAAGTGTAAATATAAGCTAGCCATCCGCTCATACATAAACCTGAGAAACGTCACAGGGATGTTAGAAGAGAATTATACAGTAGATTCATGTTCAGTCTTCCTCTCTTCCTGTGTTAAACAATATTTATTTCTAGACCATGTACAGTTCATATCAAGTAGAAAACCAAGACAGACCATTTCTGTAAACAGCAGATGCTATTTTAAATGCGCATGTTGTTTTTCATTGCAAAGTATGCAAACAGTTTGTATATGCATGAAATACCTGGATGATGTATAACATAAAAAAAGAAAGAATTTGAAAATAAATAAAACAAATCACACAATTCTGTGTATTCAACATGGCCTTCCATTTCTAATGTTACAAATGACCTAGAAGTAATATTATACAATTTTAAAATCTTCACACTGACACATTTGTTTGATTCAAACAGCAATAAAAAAAGAGAGAAATGGATGGAAATCAGTATACAAGGAGAGACGTTGTTCCGAATATCTGCAGCCTCATCCACAGTTATGAGTGTGATATTGCTTTTATTCAGCAGATTAATACACAGGGAGTTAATATTCAGCAGCTAATGTATTCTAGACACATTAGTGGATTTGTGTTGCACCAGAGAAAAGTTCTAAACAAAGCCAAACTGTCATTCACAACTTCCCTACTGTGTAAAAGTGTATACCAGATGCCACTTCGTAATCTTCGTACTGGATGTTGTAGATCATCAAGATACTATTTGCTTACTGTTTTATGCAAAGTATTCAGACATACTACTATATTCATGTACCATAAGGAAGTAGGCCTATTCAGATTCAGGAAGTTAGTTAATGAATAAAGAATCAGTGTGTTTGAACAAATCAGTTGATTGAATGATTCAATGACTCATATAGTCACTTGTCGCCACCTACTGGTGTAACAGTAGTCAGTTGACAAAAGTCATTTTAAATTGCCCACCAGTTGAGCAAACAGTGTAGGAAAGTGCAAAAAAGTCCCAGATCTGTTGCACAGAATGTTTGATCATATTTGATGCAATTTATGCATGCACTATAACAAGAACTGCATTCACACCCTATGGGAAATAAAACAGATGGTGCTGGAGTGGGGTTGAAAAGGAGGTGGAAGTCTGCAGGGGTTAGAGTTTAATACAAGCCAAAAGCAAGTGACCCCCTGTGATCTCCCACTTCCTGGCCAGATCTGACCCCATCATCACCTTGGATGCTTTCTCTATATTAGACTACATACCACAACCCCAGTGCAGAACAAGGCCTGCATTATATGGCTTTTGTAAACCGGAAAGCATGCATGTACTGGGTGTTGTATTTTTACTGGTGGAAGTTCATGAGGAAGATTCCACAAATCATAAAGTACACCACAGAAAATAATAAGAAATGAATGAGTGAGGGAAAGTGTGAAAACTTTGGAGTAACATATATTTGGTGCTGGCATGTGCATTCTCACATGGCTCAATGCATTGCTAAATGCATTTAGCACACAGTGAAGGTTCCTCTGAGGGGAGGGAGATATGAATGAAAGGGAAAGAGGAAGCGTTTAATGGGCCCAATCAGCAATATCTGTGGGAGGAGACGAATATCAATACCCAGAACGTCAAACACATGTGGAAATCCTGGAAAACATTTGATTGAGGAGTCTTAAGAGATTTTGAGGTGCTTTTGAGTCCATTTGATGTCATATTTTCATTTGGTTCAGGTTAAGGTGAAAGTAGGCTACTTTTCCAAACTCAAGTGCGCATCAACAAACTACCATTCAAATAGGACCAAGCAGAGGGCGCTCACACAGGACACCACGGCGCTGCTTTTCAAAAGTTTTTGTATGCAAACATGCACTAGATGGATGTTTTTGACTCTTGCACTCGTGCTTCGAGCACGGTGTGGTGAAAAAGTGAAACTTTTAAAAACGTGTCTCAAGACTTTGTGATTTGTGTTCATTCCACTGCCCCATGCCTCAAGTTTTTGGATTCCACTGCGCTGCTCTTCCATCGTTTTTATATGTAAACATGCTCTAGAGTCTAGACAGATATTTGATTGTTGCACTTTTGCAGCCCATGACACTGCATTCTAATGCAAGTTAAAAGTTCAACCTTAAAAAAAAGTATGTTTTTTTTTTTTGCTACTGATATAAAATAAATTGTGAACAATTATGTATTCTGTTATTATTAATAATATTTTTGTTTGCTAAACTGAAAATATGATCAAAAATTCTTACACATTCTTTTTACAGTATACTCTGATAAACTTTACAGAAATAAAATATATTTATTGTTGCCAAAATACATTTATGCTAAATTATGTTACAAAAAATGGTCAAAAATATATTGGTCGAAAATATTTCCTTAAATATATTTTTTTATATTTTTGGCCATTTTTGTACATTTTGAAATAAAATCAATGTATATACTTTAGGTTTCCTTTTAGATTTTGATATTGCAATACAAACTGGTTATTGCCATCCTGAAAATTCAAACCTTTAACCATTTGAGATTCCATGACCTACAAAGATTCTTTTCAGTCATCTGTTCTCAGCTCATGTACTCATGTTTAATTTACTTAATCCTTTTCAAATGTTTTACTAAATGTTAAGGTATACAACTAGCCTATGTCTTGTTTTCCGAAACAGGACAATGATTGGATGGGCTTGTTTCCAATAAACATCTATTATTAGCTATATATTTTTTTGAGCTTTTGAATTGAAAATAAAGCTAAAAACTCACTTGAATTGATGTTGCTGCTATTGGATTCATGTGTGAAATGTTTTCATTTTGGAGAAAAGGGCGTGACTCCACATGGCCTGCTCCCAGTGTGAATGCTGTAATCTGTAAAAACACGTATCATATAAGCATCTCATGTTTTTAAATGCAAAAAAGCACTCTGTGTAAATAGCCCTTAAGTGAGCGCAGAGTAGATGGAGTAAGCTAGTATATCTCACTAAATTATGTTTTGTCTGCAAGGCTATTATTACCGTACATTAAATAGCTTATCATTGTACGCTTGAACTTTACAGTTCCACTAAAGTGGCAAATGCTTCTGGAACGAGTGTAGAAGTAGGATTTAGGAGCGGGTATTTGAGCCAACTCCAGTGGGCTGTGATTTATACGGGAAACTGCTTATTGCAACAGACTGACACTCTGGAGGAAAGAGGGAAAGAATTATAATGCGAACATAAAAAAGAATCTCAACCGCAATCATACGTACAAACCGTAGACATAAAGCACGGTTATAAGTGGGGAGATCTGAACGCCTTGTGCTTTTCGCTCTGATCCATGGTGATTTTAAAACCTTAAACGGCACTCCATGTTTGTGGTCCCATGGGCCCAGGGTCAGAGGTCACTGCCAAACTGCCGTATGTTTACATTTTCCAATCCTTCTCAGACCACAAGTTGGAGTCAATATACTCAAGAGCGGCTGCACTCTCAGCTAAAAAATACTTTTGGAAAATACTTGATGGAAAAAGCAGTTCTACTGTTAAACGAGTTTCAAGCGCAGCTAGTGCATTCGAGTATTCTTTCCATTTGGGTTTTATTATAATTTGTTTTAATACACTTTCCGAAGGGCTGTACAATTCAAAGCCCTTTGAATCTGCAAACAAACGAAAGACAAGAGCAAAACTGTTTCTGCAGCAGTGGATATCGTGGCCTGGCTTCCTTGCTCAGAAATGTTGGATAAAACTATGGATATTGAGCTCAGTGCATTTCACCAAGAACATGCAAACGTACATAGAAAGCCCAAGAGGTTCAGCTGATCTCCACTTTATAGACCATCTGCATATCATCAGCGGTGAACTGTATTTTGGCGAAGGAGTGCAACAGAGAATCCTGACTCTAGGGTTCAGCCTTACTTTTTATTGTCTTGATTTATGCTATAACATATTGGAGCTATACTAAAACCAGTGTTTCTCCACCTTCTAACCTTTTTTTGTTTTATACCACCACAGACACATCAGTAAAATCCTCTTAAAATGTAATAAAAAAATTATAGTTTTATTACGCATGGAGGCAAAAAATGAATAAAAAGTGACAGGTAAAATATTTCTATTTCAACCATTTAACTTTTTATCAAAATAAAATACATCACAGTTTCCACAAAAATATGAAGCAGCACAACTGTTTTCAACACTGATAAGACCGAAGGCATGCTTCTTGAGCATCAAATCAGCATATTAAAAGGATTTCTGAAGGATCATGTGACACTGAAAACTGGAGTAATGATGCTGAAAATTCAGCTTTATTTCATCACAGGAATAATTGTAATAATATTCCAAAATATTACTGGTTTTACTGTATATAAATTTAGTTGAGTGCAAAAAAAAAAAACTTTACAAAAAACATTACAAAATACTAGTACAGACCCAAAAGTTTTAGTGTAGAGACAACCCTATTGTTTTTAATATTAAGTTTCTGTTTTATAGGTATAATCAAAATCTTTCCAAGATAAATAGATACTCCCGCCTTACTCAAACAAGCCAATGGTGCAACTGTGGGATTTAAACAGAACAATGTTTTAACTGTGCCACAAAACCACAGTATTTACACTTTGTTTGGAAATCAACCTACAAATGTTGCACTTACTGTACAATTGTCTTTATATATTAAGTTGGGGTAGTAGAAATGTATCTAACATCGAAAAATCACACACAGCTCTTTTAATCGGTATGTTTTTGTGATGGACCGGAAAGGAACTGTCCCAACTGTTTTATTGTTTCTGCGGGGAAGCCTCAGACATGTGTCGTGCCATGAATGCAGTCATTATTTGCTGGAGATGACAGGCTGAAAGGACATTCTGTCTGGGTACTGTCAACTCAAGCGTTCAGACTAAGTGTGTCGCCCATCTATGATCATGACAGAAGGGTGGTCCACAGCTGCAGCCCATGGGTGAGTTTCCCTCCCGTTCTCTTGCAGCATGGCCCACCCTTTCAAGCAATCGAGAAATGAATCCTGAGATAAACCAGTTTGAGAAGACAAAGGAAAACCCCTGCACGTGCTGCGTTTTGAGACACAGGAAAAACTGATGGGAGGTGTAATACTGGAATCCCAAGAAGTCTGATTTGTGAACGTGTGTCTGTTTACAGAGAGACTGAAGTCAAGGGAGAAAAAGTAGTTGATCGTGCGTTCTGTTCCACTCCCAGTTTTAACCCATCCCCCTTTCTCCCCCTCCCGTCCTCTATCTCTCATTCGTTCAAATCTCAGCTCTAGCAGGTTGCTTAATGGTTTCCAGATTTCTTCATGCTGGTTTCCTCTTGGAAGCCTTGACTCCTGTCATGAGATTCAGCAGTGAAGGCCATGGTTCTGAAAGCTCACGTTGATAATGCATCAAATATTCACAAACAGCGACCTCCTCTGGTTATTTAGTAAAACAGCAGGGGAATACTCACAGCATGGACCAGCTGATATGACTTTTCAAAAAAAACGCAAGGCAAAAACAGCATACACACACACACACACACACACACACACACACACATACATATATATATATATATATATATATATATATATATCGTCCATCTTTATTTGTTTATGCATCATGCAGCAAGCATGAAAAACATTGCTTAAACATTTTCTAATAAAGATCTGTAAAGCTTATTTTGATTTGATAAAATTATCTTTAAAATATAGTATCCTTTAAAAAGGAACTTTTATTTAATTTTTTAACAAAAATAAATGAATGAATAATAATGATAATAATTAATGTTTATATATTATTTATTTCTAATTTTCCAATATTTAAGTTATAGTTAAATAATAAAAAATTGTTAAATCATGAATGAATGACCCAAAAATGTTAAACAAATGCATGCTAAATAAAATAGTTATATAAAGGCTTCAGATTAAAAGGTTTAAAAATAACTTCAGAAACTCAATGACTTTTGAAAATGTATTTGAAAATACACCCCATATTCAATATTCAAAGGGCCACCATCCATATACAGCAGGATATGTCCAGTATTTCTACTGTAATTATAACAAAGCTGTTTGTTTTTTTATTTAATAGCCTAGATTTAATTAATAAACGTTGTTAATTTAATAAATTAAATTAATTAACCACGACTCATTTTGTGATTCCAGAACTATGTTCTTCAATAGAAATTAGTTATTGATGGGAAATAAACAAAAATGTGACTTAGGTTTACACTATAATTTTATGCGTTTATTTTAGATTATTTAAATATTTATTCATTTAAATACTTCTAAGGCACCCAGTTGAGAACCACTTCTAAATGCAATGCATTTGCAAAGCACAATTATTTCGTGTCACAAAAAACAAAACAAAACAAAAAACACTCAAATCAGAGTTGCTGAAGAAATGTAGCTGGCCACTTGGTGGCAGGATGTAGCCACATTTTATACAAGCAGCGTTGCATATTTTTTGCCAAGCCAAGATTCATGAAATTCTCTTTTATCTGAACCGAAGGAACATTAACACCTAACAAACTTTGTAGGGCAGCAGACAGATCAATCAAACCACTTTGCTTTTAACACTCAAATCAACACATACGCACTCGTAAATTTGAGCTGGGCATAAGGGGCTTTTGATTTTCACCTGTAGACTTCACGCAGCTACAGTGTGTGAGAAAAGAGCTAAATGTGAGCGCTGATATCAGTTAAATGAGTGAGTGTGAATTGTCTTTACTCACGTGAAGCTTTCATGTAGGTCTGCAGTCGCAGTGATCCGATTAAAAGAGCTGCAGAGTGGTCGGTCATCACAAGAGGTCTTTAGCAGCGAGTGTTGACAAACGCTGAGCTTCCCTCAGCCTCAGGTAGGTTTATTGAATTAGTCAACGGATCTGTGCCCATCTGTGCAAAAACCGACTTGCCAATCTAGCAACTTCAAGCTTAAAAATCAACTCCTGCTCAAATAAATTAATAAATAACATCAAAAAGTTAGTTTATTGTCGATTCCACTAAACAAAATAGTAAATTTTGTATTTTCTCCTTGATAACGTCAAACTTAAAGGGATATTCAACCAAAAATAAAAATTCTATCAGTCGTTTCAAACTTATTAGACCTCCGTTCATCTTCGGAACACAAATTAGCCTAATATTTTTAGAGCAATCCCAGAGCTTTTTGATCCTGCATAGACAACAAAGGGTCCTACCATGTTCAAGACCCAGAAACATATGAACATTGTTAAAATAGACCTGTGACATCAGTGGTTCAATCGTAATTTTATGAAGCTATGAAAATACTTTTTGTGTGCGAAAATATAATAATTTGTGTTTCAAAGATCTTGCGGTCCGAAGATCTTACGAGTCTGGAATGACATGAGGGTGAGTAATTGACAGCATTTTCATTTTTGGGTGAAATAACCCTTTAAGCCACTTATAAAGTACATCATGAAATAGCCTAATGTTACAAAGAAAACATTTCTGAAATGAAGAAAAGACACTTTTGCTGACTTTTTCTTTTATTTAAAAATATAGCGGTTATAGCCTTGAAAAGGCTGGCAAGCATGAATATATATACATGATGAACAGAAATTGTAGCAAAGATAGGCGAGACAAACTGCACTATTATCACATAGAGGGAAAACATGAAGATAAATTCGCTAAATCCACCTCAAACACAGCCACACAATTTCAGATATAAACAGACTTCTCTCTTTTACTTGTTTTTATCTTGCTAAATTTAAAATGCACTGCTAGCACAAGGCTATGCAAATAAAACAGAATGCTAACCTCATGTCTTTTTCTCTCTCCCTGAGGTTCATCTTGAAGCAAATTAGGTAAATTCTTGCTAAGCATTTTTGTCTACACTAATCAAACCAAGATGGATCGTTTGGCCCATATCTGAAATAGTAGATTAAGGCAAAGCCTAATTAATTCACCATGTTAAATGATATTCAAAAGTCAGGCTTACTAGGCAGTACATGGTAGATTAGATTTGGCACTTTTCTGCTTAAGGCTGACATGACCACAAGTGTGAAGCAGCTGAGAATTCCTGGTAAATCTCATCTTACTGTAGTCTTGACATCGAAGACTTGTCTTCACGGTGCCTGATCTTTAATTCAGACACAGTAAGTTTGCAGACTACTACAGTTAATTCACCCATGAGGGTCTGCAGTAATAAAGGCCTCATTTTAGTCATGATCATCTGCTATACTGTACGTAGACATATGCACACAATGAAAAAGTCAAAAGATAAAACAGAATCAATGAATTTTAGTGTCTTTGCTCAACAGTGTATTAAAGCACCCCAGTGAATTTACTGAGGAGCAATACCAGTGCCATAACTTGCTAATTTTAGTTAACACAATTAATAAAACCGACATGTTCATGTTTAGAAGACATGACTTAACACAACTGACTTTTTAGTTGTACTTGACATGACACATATTGTTTAACCAATGGTTTAAATGTTTCAATGACAGCGACAAACTGATCAAAAACTCCAGCAATAAACAGCAGTAGTCCCCCTCGCACGCCATGAAGTGCAGGAAGGAAGTGGTGAGATATGCAAGATACTGAGCAAGCAACTACTATGCAAAACACGTATAGACTGAAAACTTAGATCTGGTGGAGGGACACCTGTTGCCACTCTTCCAAAAAGTGGACTATGATCAGCCTCTGGAGAGGTTCTCAAACATCCACCACCTTCAAATCATCAGCATTCGAGCTCAGACCAGCGCAGTGTGTAATCAGCTGCACAAGGACGTTTCCTGAGCTTCTCAACCACAGTAGCTCTTAAAATGACAGTTTTACCAGATGCATGACTGAATTATATGTAATCTAGAGATAAAGTATTTGTAGGGCTTTGACAATGCAACCCCAAGAATGTGTGCAATAAAACATTTGGATTATCTCTCTCTTCCAACACAACATTACTTTTCTGACAATGGCAGAGGGCTGATATTAACTTATTATATTAAATATATTGTACCTTTATGCAGAGGGCCACTGAACACTGAATCATATGATTTACTTTAATGCGCTAGTGCTCTAAATCAAAAGAACCATTATCTTTAGCCACCAAGTCATGCAGGGTTCCCACAGCTTGTGACCAATGAATTTACATGACATTCCAGTTACTTGTGATTACCAGGCAAGGATTTTTTTTTAACAATTTCATCGAGAAGGCAAAACGCAATTTTTCACAAAGTATTTTAGAGCTGAGAATAACTTGGGAAAAATCCATGACCTTTACATTTTGAAAAAATCCCTGATATTTCCATTTTACAACTGTGGGAACCCCGCATGGGACTATGGGAAAATGGCTTAAAACAGCATCTGTTTGCACAAGTGAAGTTTACGGTTTTGGTGATGTATGTATCCCCTATGCATGTCTTTCCTTTAGCAGAGCTATCAGTGGAACTTGTAGCAGGTCCCTTTTGGACTCAACACATCCAGCTGCTCACCTTAGCATGGGTCAGTAGTGTGACAGATGGCTTTGGTGTCTGAGCTAAAGCAGTCTCCCCAACTTATCACTACAGGGACACAAGAACCTGAGGCATCTGTCCATCTTTGACGTGCTTACATCTACACACCACATTTCTCCTCTTTACACAATGCCAAATTCTGGTTTGAGATGTTTATCTCTCCATCCCCAGAAAGGTTTACTGATTGTAGGGCTTCATACCCGGATCTCATCATCCTCATCTTCCATGAAGGAGGAGAAGGCTGGTTCATTGTCTGGGTTGCAGGTGTTGTCGGTAATTCCAATATCTTCCTCGTAAGGCTCACTGATTTGTTTCTCCTCCAAGGTGGCTGAACCTGAGCTGGAAACTGAGCAGCTATCGAGGTGATGTGGGTGTTTGTGGTGTGGTTCTGGGGTGCTGGTGCCTTCGCTCTGTATCTCCAAATCAACAGAGCTGGGAGCCTTCATGGGACCCTCTCTGTGAGCGACTAACCCCTCTGGTTCCTCTTCTTTCACAACAACCTCCCTTATTTCCTTACCCATTTCCACTTCTCCCAGGTTGCAGTGAAGAGGAGATGCACGTCCCTCACTGCTCTTGCCTTCTTCAAACCCCTGGTCATCGTCTTCCTTCTCCATGACCCCCAGGATGTCCCCCAGCATCGAGGGCCCAAGATCAACATGGAATGACATCACAGATTCAGTTTTCTTCAGTCCTCCCCTGTTGTAAGATGGGGAAGGTCGCAGGTCGGTCAACACCCCGAAATGCTTCTCATGGAGCTCCAAGTCCAATGCTTCAGCAGAGGCCCCATTGGAGGGGCTGGAGGTCAAGCTCTTGAGAACCCTCTTGTCCTCTTCCTGTCCTTCTTCATTGTTCAGAAAGGGTAAGGACATGGCATTCTTCACAAAGGTAGGCGACTCGCTGGGAGAAAAGTGGATATTGTCTCTCTGGTCTACTCTGGTGACGGACTGAGAGCGCTTGCTGCTCCGGAAGGTACGAGACAGCAGTCCCGGTTTTGGAGAGCGAGGATAGGTGTGGCTCTCTTGGGATGGTTCTCCAGATCGAGTGCTGAGGAAAGAGGTGTCTCCGAAAGCTTCCCCGCTGCGCCCTACATGCATGGTGTGCCGGAAGTCACCCAAGGGAGCGCTGATCATCTCAGTAGTGAGGTCCATACGAGAGCGCCGTTTGGTCTGAGACCCTGCCACCAGCTGCTTTAAGATGGGCATCTTGGTTTGCACAACTCACAAACCCAGTTGCGTTTGACCGGTGCTGTTGTGGTTTCAAGAATAAGTGGTTTTCTTCTAACGAGTCCTAAAAGGTTATTGGTTCAACCAGATTTTGCTCAGCTCGACTCTGTCCAGTCTTGATGGCTGTCACTTCAGTTGCCAAACAGGAGATAATCTGTAATTGGGAACAAACAAGATCAAAATCAAATTTCATAGTTAACTGGAGATGACATCTTGACTCTAAGCAAAACCACAGTGCAAAGCCAAGAAGTTAAGTTAATTATAATGCTGTGTTGTTTGACTTTCTGGGTGCAAGATCAATACAGACAGAAGAAATTGGCAGTCCAGGCTGAACACAGGCAGTTCCAGGATGTCTTATCAATGTGTCTGGCCAGAATACCAGCAGAAGCTGCAGTGTCATTCTTTTCCCTGGGCTAAACTGCAGAAGTGTTTCTGGCATTCAGATGAGGTAAGGGTCAGGATTCTTGTGATCAGGCAGCTGGAGTTTCAATCATTAATAGATAAGCAGAGACTGATAAAATAACTTAGTGGAGAGTTTAACTACTTAGTGAAATACTTATGGTGTCATGAGGAATATCCTTATAGGACGAATTTAAAGAAACCTGCCACAAACTATATTCTACCCCAAAATGAAAAAGGAAATTGTATTTTTTACAAATGTTATTGGGATGATTAAAGGTGACTTATGAAAATCTGAATTTTTCCCATGCTTAAGTGCTATAATCGGGTCTCCGGTGTATCTGCCAACCCAGAAAACGTGAAAATGAACAATGCAGTATTTTTTTTTTTTTGGTAAGCCTTTCTCTGTGGATAAACAAGCCACTCAGATTTCACTCCCCCCATGATGTGGTAAGGGGATCTTATTATAATATTACCACCCCTTTATCTGCAAGTTTCCACCTATGGCACTGCCATTCTGTTTTTGCAAGCAACAACGGTGTGTTTCGCCATGGCGAAAGTTCAATAAAAGCATGCTAACTGTTCTGTCTTTGGCTGCACCGATGAGCACAGAACAATATTTAGAGTCCCAGCCTCAGAGGAGACAAGAGAGCAGTGGATTTATTGATTTATTTACTGAATATTACGCTGCTGCCGCAGATCTAATATATACATGCAATGTATTTCACAGACATAACTGTTTTTGTAACTTGTGTGTTTTTACCATAAACTTGTGTGTATTTGACAGTTTAAGCGCAAAAAGACATGAAGAAAACCAGTTTCGTACTCACATGCCATGTGGCAGCCGTTTTCTGTGCGCTTGCTTTGGATGTGCGCTCTCAGAAAACCGTATATCGGAAGTTTAAATTAATGTCCCCTTTAACATTTAAATTTTATGACTTTGTCAAATAGGAAATTGTCAATAAATAAATGGGAATTAATTAAAAACATGTTAATGATCCTACAAGAATACACAAGTACATCTTGTGACCAGCTGCCAATGATACTTTGTCTGCTATATCATCTCATCGAACAGCATTGCTCTGCAGTAAAGATAAGACTGTTTAACAAGTGACAGCTACTTCCTCTGTAATCATCCATGACTGTACAAATGGCAAAGACAGAGGAACATGGTAAGCCATGACCCTATTGATGGCTCGGGGTAACATTATTTCACATGACTCTAAACTTAACCTCTACTCACTGAACGAATTAGCTCATCAGGGACAACCAAAATTAATATCAAATTAAGCGTGAACACATTTACACAAACAAGTGCAAACCTCAGGCTCTAAACACCACAACAAGGTCTGACGCTCACCTCGCTTTGAAAGAATACCCTCGCCAGAGAGTCTTGTGGCATTATTCCCAGGTCTGTAAATTAAAACTAAGTGTGAGAGATGGGCCAGATGCTTTTTCCTGTCACTGATCTACTGTAATATTCATGCAGTCTTTTCTTTGAAAACGAACAACAAGAGGTGCCTAACCAACTCATGACCTCTTTCTAGCTGAATCTTCCTCTACCAGCTTCGTCTGCACTTCCTCAATGTCCTTACCTGCCTGTGTCTCTATAGCAACACCCCTCTGCACACAAACAGATGTTAGCGTTTCCTGTCAGCATGCATGCATTTTCTTCCTTTTAGTATTAACCAAGCGATTTCTCTCAAACTGTACTGTTCACTGATCAAAATGTATCTCCATTGTCAATGACTAAATTAAAAACCTAAATTATCCACAATGTTTTTAATCAATTATGCACAACCTCAATGACTAGAACAGAATTATCACCCTCTTTGGCATTAAAGATTAATTACACAGCACAAATTACATACCATGTCTCAGAACCACTGAATATCAGAAATCACTGGTTAAATAAAGGATCATGAACATCTTCTATTGTGTCTTTTGTTAAGAGACTGACTGAACACATGCAGCCAGCACCCTCCCTGAAGGCAAGAGAGAAAGCGGATAAGGCTCAGGCTCAGCCAATGAGAGATGAAGTCCTGCGGCTCTCCGCTGCACACACCCGTTTCCATGACATCATTTCATGGGTGCTCTGGGCAGGGGACAACGAGCCCACCTGAAAACAAAGCAAGCCTCCAAAATGATGCCCAGGAAATCAGGGTAGCCATGTCAATATTAGTATTGTTTTTTTACTGTAAATTAACCAAGTTGTAATGCCTTAGCTTAAAATAATGACATTTAGCTATTTAAAAGATACTTTTATTCAAGACTTATGAAGCATTTCATCATTCAAGAGCTAGTAATATATCTGATGTTGCCAGGTTTGTAGACAAGTACAGAAGCAAGAAATACAGAGAGAGATATATTATATATATATATATATATATCATATACTGCTGTTCAAAAGCTTGGGGTCAGGTCAGTGCCGATAGCCTTGTGTGCAGCATGTTGACATTAAGCGTGCCGTTTCTATACAGGCGTCCTGAGTTTGAATCCTGGCTTGAGGACCTTTCACAATTTTTTTATTTCTTTGATGGAAAGCTCTCATGCAAGGCTGAATTTACTTGATCTAAAATACAGTAAAAATTGTAATATTGTAAAATATTATTACAATTTAAAATAACTGTTTTCTATTTAAATAGATTTTAAAATGTAATTTATTTCTGTGATACAAAGCTGAATTTTCAGCATCATTACTCCAGTCTTCAGTGTCACAATCCTTCATAAATCATTCTAATATGCTGATTTGTTGCTCAAGAAACATTATTATTATTGTTGTTGTTATTATTATCATCATCATCATCATCATCAATGTTGGAAACAGTTGTGCTGCTCAATATTTTTGTGGGTTCGTGATAGATTTTTTCAAGATTTTTTGATGAATAGAAATAGAAAACAGCATTTATTTGAAACAGAAAACAAACAAAACAAATTCTATTAATATAAAATCTTTACAGTTATTTTCGAACAATTTAATGCATAATTTATTTCTGATGCAAGTATTCATTTCTTTGAAAAAAAAAAAAAAAAAAATCGCCCAGTAGTGTATGAACTTTTTGTATATATTGATAACTAACTAAACATGTATCTATCAGTCTAAACTCAAAAGCACAGGTAGAGGGTTCTAGTCATAGTAGGTTATCGCTTACCACTTGTGTGCTAGTTCAGACCACTGCCGATGCAACTGGTTAGCTTCTGCTTAAAAGTTGTTGTTTTATACAGTCAGCTACAATATTTCCCCCCACCACAACCAAAAAAAAAAAAAATGCTTTAAATACAATGATCACCATTTCCCAAAAGGGGCAGAGTCTGTTTGTCAACTTATTTGAAAATAATGTAAATATAATTTTCTAAATAGAAATATGGAAGTTTAATAAGACTAACAAATTGTTTCCCATAAAAATGGGCACAAACAGAAGGCCAAAAGGGGACAGTGAGTAATCAATATGCAAAATTATTCAGTTAGAGACACAAATTACAATGCAGAACAACAGTTCACAGCATTCTGGAAAAAGACAGCAGTGTTTACATGAGGTGTTGCTACTGGGTGGCATGAGCTGGAAGAAAAACAAGCAGTAGATGAAAGATGTGAAGCCCTAAATCCCCTAGACACACAGTTCCACTGCATTTCTGTCCTGTCCCACATACACCAAGGCCCTAAACATACACAAGTATGTGAACACACACACACACACACGTCTAGCCAAGCAAGCTCAATTTTGTGTATTACATGTATTGAATTACTGAAATGTATCATATTCATTGTTCAAGTATTCACATAGTTGTAATTTGTGTACATGAATAAAGTATGTTTCTGGCAACACACTTCTATATAGACACATTATAATCTTAGGCTACGTCCACACGAAGACGGGTTTCTCCGTATCCGATCTTTTTTTGCCTCAAATTCCGTAAACACGGAGTCGTCTCAGGAAATACCTGCGTCCACACGGAATCACTGAAACCGACTGAAAACGATGTAGTACACATGCCAGACCCATATGTGGCGCTGTAATTCTGCCACAGAGATACACAAAAAAACAGAGAAGAAGACTTGGACCATGTGCGTAAACCTTGCGCGCTGAATATAAACTAACACACAAAGCATAAGATTTTGCTTTAATAAAACTAATGAGCTCAGTAGGTTCTGCAGCACGAACACAAGCACGTAGTCTGACATTGTTGTTGTTGTTGTTGTCGCTGTTATGTGACGTAGCGGTGTCTGATTAGGGGCGAGACGTGGGCTGATGACGTCATCATTTCAGAAAATATACGGATTCGCCGTCCACACGAAATCATGAAAACGGCGTTTTCAAATTTATCCACCCTGGGACCCGGTTTCAAAAATGATCGGTTTCACTCTTCGAAAACGCCGGTTTCGTGTGGACGAATACGGTAAAAAATGTATGCGTATACAGAGAAACCCGTCTTTGTGTGGACGGGGCCTTAATTAGTCCAAACACGTCCTAACATGCTCTGTTAACACATATTGCAGGAAAGATAAACGACCTTTGGTTAGCAGCAGTCCATGTGCATCTCTGGACCAGTTTATCAAATGCTTCTGATTGGGAGGAGCTTTATTTATAGACGTGCAAATATGATGCAAGTGCAGGGAGCATGGAAAGGCAGCGTGGGAAACAACAGGCCTCTGAAGGGGTGAGTGACTTTCCAAATACCCTTACAACGTCTGTGATAGTAACGCAGTTCATGGGGAGAAGTTGGACTTCCTCTGTACAGACTAAACACACCTCCCTCTCTCCCACTATCAGCTCCTCCTTCTCTACATCCCTGCGACCCTATACATACTAACCTCTGACCCTGTGTGAGTTTAGGAGGTTTAGCACATCTCATAGAAAAACATAAACACACATAATGCACTCGGGATGACTTTGGTTTCAAAAAGCATCTCAGAGCGAGCCATAAATCCTGATTTTGAAAATCAGGGACCGTTTGAATATTGCAGAATTTTTTAATCTACATAAAAAATATAGAAAGTGTGTATTTCTGCCCCACTGGCAGCAAACCAGAAATGCTAACTGTATGTCAACCCTACACATTGTAATATAATATATTTATTATATTACATTACCTCTTTGACCAATATAGGGTCATAAGTATTATAATATAATGTAGTAATAATATAATATTGTTGTGTGACGTAGAGCCATGGATCAAATTATATTATATTATGTTACTAGATTACATTACAACCCGAATTCCAGAAATGTTGGGACGTTTTTTAAATTTGAATAAAATGAAAAATAAAATAATTTCAAATCACACGAGCCAATATTTTATTCACAATAGAACATAGATATAACAAATGTTTTATATGAGAAATTTATGCACAAAATGAGCTAATTTCAAATATGATGCCTGATACAGGTCTCAAAATAGTTGGGACGAGGGCATGTTTACCATGGTGTAGCATCTCCTCTTTTAATCAAACAGTTTGAAGACGTCTGGGCATGGAGGTTATGAGTTTCTGGAGTTTTGCTGTTGGAATTTGGTCCCATTCTTGCCTCATATAGGTTTCCAGCTGCTGAAGAGTTTGTGGTCGTCTTTGACATATTTTTTCTTTAATGACGCACCAAATGTTCTCTATAGGTGAAAGATCTGGACTGCAGGCAGGCCAATTCAGCACCTACAGCATCAGGGTTGTAGGTATTATAACAGCCTATAATATAATGTAGTATAATAGAATATTGTTGTGTAACAGAATCATGGATGTTATATTATATTATATTATATTAGTCCAATGTAGGGTTGTGGGTATAAAATCAGCTGAATTTGTTACCTCCGAGTTCTTGTCATATTTTATTACCATAAACTATAGCGAATAAACTGTGATGTGAGAAATGTTGAAGGTGTCTGAATAAATTTTGGTTTGACTGTATCTATTTGATAAATGAAGTTAACCAATTAACATTATACATACTCTTTTGGTTTCTGTACCCAATATTTAAAAAAATGACAAATGCAATGAAAATATCGGTATCGTCTTTGGTCTTTGCTGTGGACGAACAGAAAGCTTGCTCACTGTGAACAAGCGTCTCTGTCTGAATCAAACAAAAGTGCTGAGTGCATCCTAGCACTCAGACAGTGAATGATCTACTGTTTGTCTGTGGAAGTTTTTCTTTGCCTGCATGAGCAGAGGCGCCTAAACTAAACCATAAATAATTGATCACATGCTTCCTGCTCAATACCAGAATCCTCAAATCAGCTAAAAAACAACAACAGCTGAAGCAAAAAAAGACGCCTTTTGCTTTAATTCAATTATAGTGTCATGCTGTGAAAAGCCTGCAACTTAAAAATAAAAAGTTATTTCCTTGCAGTAGCAAAC
Organism: Barbus barbus; assembly: GCF_936440315.1. Taxonomy (NCBI): domain Eukaryota; kingdom Metazoa; phylum Chordata; class Actinopteri; order Cypriniformes; family Cyprinidae; genus Barbus; species Barbus barbus. The sequence continues at coordinate 20,971,318 of NC_136731.1, read as the reverse complement.
TGAATGAACTGTAAGCCACTCAGTTCATTAATTATTGAGGGAATAGATTTCTAGAAGTGAGTAGTGATTCCTACTGGACATAAATCTGTCAACAGTGATATGATGTGATAAGGTGTGTGCATCCAACTGGGACAGATCCGTCTGCCTGGGTCTATTAGGAGCCAGTGACCTGGACGGAGGCCCTCATGACCCCGGGGCCGCACAGACAGAGACCCATATGGTACAAGTTAACTTACACTACCTCAGATCTTTACATAGCAGGGGACACCAAGACTGGTAAATAAACTAAAAGGTTTTTATTTATTTTAACTCTTTCCCCACCAGCATTTTTGGAAAAAGGTTGCCAGCCACCACCAGCGTTTTTGCTGATTTTCGCTAAAATTTCATGGCCCCCAGAACATTTTGTTGTATGAATATTTGAACATGCAATAAAACAAAATAAAGAACAGACCCTCTACTTTCAAACAAACAAACAAAAATCAGTTTTAATCTAGCTTCAAGCATTGTTTTTTTTAATCAATACTTGAATGTAGGTAGGTTTCATTAAAGAAAAAGAAAAAATTTAGCAAAACAAATCTAATTTTTATCAAATACTACATCTGGATCATATTCAGTAATATTAGCAAAGCAAAGATGTGGTATCATCAGTACTCCCAAAGCTTGCACAGGCCTTTACCACTTTCTGGATTGACATTTCACTCTGTTTAGGCAGTTTTCATTTATATGCGGTTAGTGTTGATGATCGCATTATTTTTCATATGCATATGCTTACATATGTGATCACTCGTTTCTGCATCTTTCTGGTCTGTGATTTTGATTGGCACTTTCTAGACTCATTCAGGAGATGCGTAATAGCGCCCCTAGCATATAACAGTTAAAACACGGAAAATTCTGTGTTTGGCGGGGAAAGAGTTAATGTGTCCTTGTTACAGTGCAATTATAGGCTATTTTCCTATCTATTTTCCTTGTATTTATGCATAAATTAAATAAATGCTATTACTATAGTAAATGCATGTAATGTGTATAACAAGGACACTATAAAATGCAGTGTTACCAAACTAATTGTATACAACCCCAACAGATATTGGTATTAAAAGGCCTATTTGCATCAAAAACAAAATGAGAGAAAAAAACTCTGATGGTCTAAAATCAACAAAGATTAGTTACACAAGAGCCTAAATTCCAGAAATTAATTTTACATGCATAGAATAGAATCCAGTGTTGTTATTGTTAAATAAAACTAAAACTGACATTTCTTAAAGTGTTTTTTCAATCTAAATAATATATATATATATATATATATATATATATATATATTATATGAAAAACCTAAACATTTATTATAGTTAGTATAGTTAGTTTCCAAAGCAACATTTCGCACAAAAAAAAAAACAAACTTATTTTGTGCTGTTCTTGTGTCCTGTTTTCACGCCGTGATGTGAACAGGCCTTTAAAGAGAGTGTGAAAAACGTCAACGTCTGACCGTTTTTAATAGCAGCAGCACGACTACGGATGTTGATGTAAATGTAAACCACTCGTGAAACATCTTACATCTACCAGAAATGGCCTAAATATCTGGAGAGCAGACATTGACCAGAGCTGATTCAATTCCCCATAATGCATTCTGGTGGTGGTTGAGGAGAGACCCCCACCACATGATTGTGAAGCGCTTTGGGTGTACAGCAATACACAATAAAGCGCTATATAAATGCAACATTCATTCATTCTCTCCGCAGCAAAGTGACTAAGCACCTACAGCGTCTTCTCAGGCCATTTGTCCGCCCAGTTGCCGATAACCCTAAAAACCAAATCAGGCCAGCTCTGAAAAGCCAGCTAATCTAGTAGCGCTGCTCAAACGGGCCTCAGATAATGCTAAGCCTGTCATTACTGGTGGAGATCTAAAGCTGCATGCGGAAAGGATGAGGGGAAGGGCGAGTAAATATTATTCACCTGAGATAAGATAATCTTCACACCATGGTCCCTCGTTACCTTCTCTTCCGTCACACGTTGTGCAACACCTCAGCGTGATGCCTCCTTCCCTGAGGTGTCTTCTGCATTTGCTCACAAAAGGCTACTGGGCTGAATGTGGCACGACTCTTATACAGCACCAAAACAGCATGATAATAGTCAAGATGGGGCTTTCAAACAGATTAGTCTTAAGTTTCAAGTCGCCATTATCTTGGGGTCAATATCTTGACTGCTTTGTGGTGATTTGGATGATGTAAACATCTTGGCTGCAACTAAAAATGGTGTCTCACCTTGCCATCTAGCATAATAAATGTCAAAGATGTCTGCTGTAGAGACGTCACAGAAGAGACCAGAGGCGATTGTAACTGGAGGAGAAGGGCAAGAGTGATGACGCTTTAGCACAGAATCTCTCTCTGCCAGAGAAACGGAGTACAAAGATTTGACCATACAAGATTTCATCTAGGTTGTGAGAATGAAGGCAGTTGTAACTGTATTTATGAAGTGATAAACAAAGGATGGTTGACTGAATATTTTTTGGAATTTATGAACAATTTGTAGTGATCCAATCAAAATGACGAGTCAAATGAATATGCAAAATATACAACAAACTTAAAAGCATTATGCTGTCTTTTCAGCTGAAAACAGAATTAAATCATTTCAAGTGACTATAATTTAGGTACTTAAACTATTTATGTAATACTATTTTATATTTATTAGTTTTTATTTTTATATTTAATACATTTTCATATTTATCTATATTTTTATCTTATTTATTTTATATTCAACACATTCATGTTTTATATTTGCATTCCTCATATTTATTTCAATGTTTATTTATTCATTTTTTATTTTTATCATTTAAATTTTAATTTGTCTTTATATACATTTATTTTTGTTTTTTATATTTACATTAATTTATATTTATTTTATATTTAATATATGTTCATATGTATATTTTATTTTCCATGTTTTTTACATTTAGATGTTTGTTTATATTTGTATATTTATTTTTGTTCTTAAATTTACATGTATTTATATATTTAACACATTTTCATTTTTTTTTACTTTATATCTTTTCATATTTATTCAATTTATATTTATGTATATTCTTATATTTAATTTTTCTGAATTACATTTACTTTATTTTCATTTAATTATACTTGCATTTCTCTTTCTTCCTTTCCGTCTTTGCCCCTAGTCTCTCCAAATTCATCATCTTGACTTTAATTTGAATGTGTATTCAAATGGTGAAGAGAAAAAAAAAGTACTTGATATAAATGTACAATCCTAAAATAACTATGCAATGATTTTCACTGTACTAACTGGACATTGTTGTGTTTGAGCAAAGAACAATAAAGTCAGGATTATTCACACAGTAGAAATGTTGGAGTTTACACACACAATCCATTGCTATTGGCAGGAATAATCACGTCAGCACATCTATATTCATTCTGCTCCAAAGCAAAATATTGTCAATATATAAGGTGCATATTTACAGAGGACGGCCCTCTGATACAGCTCCCAAAACACCGGCAGACAGATGACAGACAGACAAACACACGGCTAACTGAACAAATGACTGTAAAACTGTATCCTCATGTAACCTCACTTCTGGCATGAAGTATTCACTCACACAGGAAGTGACCATCTGAGACACTTGTAAAGGGACAGCCATAGTTTGTTTTGTTTTTACGTGCAGTTTGGGGCCTGGTTTACCTAAAATAGATGAAACCACAACAACAGACCAGTGTGGAGAAACAAGAATTCAAATAATGGTGCTTCAGTCTTCATGAAGTGTTTACTTGTTATTAAGTGCCTTTGTAGCTTTTAAAAGTTAGATTTCATTAACCTGAATACTGGGTAAATATAATTGGTTCTTTATTTTATCAATCCTGTAAACACAATTTGATTTGATATGTATTGCTTAAATATCAGAATTTTGTTTGTAAAACACAGCAGACAGCCAGGGAACAGACCATGTTATTATTTAAGTAATAACATTAAATTAATTGTTAATGTATTTATACACCATAAGATGAGTATTTCTATCTATACACACGGGACGATAACCTTAACTATAGTTTTGATAATCGTTCTAATTCTATGAGAATAGGGAGGTCCACAACTATATCAATAATGGCTCAGAGGAACAATTTCTTTGGAATCCCAGAACGATTTTCCATCTGAGGAACGATAAAACATTGACATTCAATTAGAATTAATCTTGCTTTTAAGAGCTTGCGCATTTAAAGCGGCAGACGACAAAACTGCAGCATGCTAATAATAAACAGAATGTTATGATCCGCTGATTTGGACATTAAAGTTGTTTTTATAGTCATTGTTTTTAGTGTGAATGGGCCCCAATCATCTTAAACTGGCACTTGCTGAACAAGCAAGTCATTAAACTTTAGGGGCTGTGAGTAAAAGAATGAATGGATATTGACTTAACCAATAAAGAACCCTTTAAAACCAGAACATTAAGTCTGGATTATCAAGTGAAATATGGTTTGATTCCTGGTGCAGCAACAAAGACCGAATGACGTGAAACAGATAGAGATTGTAAGCGAGGGTTTTTTGGACAGGAAGGGCAAAGTGTCTACACCCTCCCATCCCAACAGAACTCCCTGCCCTTCCGTAGGAGCATAAACACACCATAAACTCAATTCTCCATCACACTAAACAAACAAACAGCCCAGGCCTCCATAAACACAACTGTTATTGGTACTCCCATGACGTTCAACTGCGTTTCCATACAAATTGCATCCATCTTACTGTAAATCCAGCACAAATCAAAGTGAAAAACACTTTATGCATTCAAAAAAGAACATGGACAACTAATAAAACCAACGTCAATCCTTTAATTGCATGTAAACCTTCAGAGGTGTACCCCTACAGCACTAGAACTTTCCTTTGCACGCGTCGCTTTAATGAGAGTCTATTTCACCAAAAGCCAGGTTTGACGTTCATTTTAAACGACTGAAACGGCACCTCGACATTCAGGAGAGGTGATCTGGAGGTTTTTTTTTTGGTTTTCTGTTGGTGCGTCATGGAAAACAGAAAAGAGAACGAGTGACAAAGCCACACTCAGATATTCAAACAATGCCATATTACTTCCAGTGAACTTTTTATTGTATAACAACAAAGAATTGCATCTACAACAACCTAGTAACCCACACAATGAAAAATGCACCTTCCCTACCTTCATATTCTGATACTGAATAGATTTGACATATAGAAGTCAAAAATAGTGTTACAAAAGATTAACAAAAAACAGTTGCTAAGTAGTTTCTACCTGGTATTAAGCATTTTCAGTGATCTGATCACAAGTAGTCAACCGAGACGCATTAGTGTTTATAGCTGGTCTTAAATACATCTCCCGTGACCCCTTGTGTTCAGATTTCATCTAGACACTCCTCTCTTTATTTTGTCACACTCTACATCACTTTCACAGGAGTGCGGCAAATGTGAATATGACAATGAATGAAGCCATTATACTGCATATAAGTGGGAAAGAAAGTGAATGGAAAGAATACAAACAGTAAAAATGATTTTAGTCATAATCCATGTGTTAGGCACATAGATAGTGAAGTTTGAATTCGGCCCAATTTTCTTCAGGTCTGCAGTAGAGTGGTTCTCATTGTCTGCATTTTCGCCAAAACATCCATTATAATCAATGACAAAGTTTACACTGTTCAACGAGTGTTTTCACTGTGTTGGTTATATTGAAAGCATTCGTAAGATTGCATAAATCATACTGCAATACGGAGATCATTGCATAGTATGCTCTGTTCATATGACTGTGTTCGGCTGCAATGTAGTGCTGCAACATTCAATGCAACTTGAGTAGTTCTAAATATAATGCAATAATCAGCGCTTTTCACGATCAGTTCATCGCGGTGGTTATTATAATAAAAACCCAGTAAAATCTCTGAAAGAGTTCCTTATGTAATGCTCATTTCATATGCAAAGATGATAGCCAATCATAGCAGTGGGCGTTTACATTGAAGTCTCACAGCAGACACACCCCTTCCAACGGACTGTACAAAGCTAAAGTCAGGGAAGGAAATTCTAAATTAAAACATCTAAATTATGTCCATTTTTGGTGAAAAAAAAAAATGGTCAAGATATTTTAAGGTCCAATTCTTGCTATCAACAAACCATTAACTAAGACTTTTGCCTTAATACACTCCCAATTTGCTGCTTATTAATAGTTAGTAAGGTAGTTGTTAAGTTTAGGTGTTCAGTAGGATTAGAATACGGTCATGAAAAATATGTGCTTTATAAGTACTAATAAACAGCCAATGTGTTATTAATAGGCATGCAAATAAGCAAAGTTAATAGTGAGAATTGGTCCCTATGCTAAAGTGTTAACAAAAAAAAATAAAAAATACTAAGATTATAAATACACTTCAGGGTACACAATTTCATGACCATTTAAAATTTAAAAGGCAAAAACAGGTATTAAAAGAGGATAAAACAACTAAGGTAAAACAAAATCAGTACTTTTTTTAATTAACCTAATAGGCTAACTGGTTTTGTTTTGTTTTGAACCAGGATTTGCATCGCATTGGAAAAACCTTGATATGTGAGGTAGTCTAACTTTAAAAGTGTGATTTCAAAACCTGGGCAGTAGTGTATTTATTTATTGTTTTAATCTTAAACCCATAAGAATTTTTAACGAATATACTTTTTTTCTAGTTACACAAAGCTAACTAACAAAACACAATCCTTACCCTTAATCTACTACATCAAGACTGGATCGACTGGAAACGTCAAGCAAATTAATAGGTTTAAAAGACCAGGAAGAACCTTTTTGACTTATGGAATCCAGAAATCTAATGTACAGTTGAGTAGTTTCCTCAGGTAGCCACCTGATTTGAGGTACCATGTCTATAGCACAACTGGTGCAGGAAGTAACAAGGCGAAGTTTAATATTTAGGCTTACTACGGGGCTATTGAATGCTTGAATCTGGTTGGCTGACGAATGTTCTAAGGTGTGCAATTATTTTCAGGGAAACGCACAACGAACTTAGTTCCAGGCAGGTCTTGACCGCATTACATGACCATATCGGTTCGCCAAATTATTTGAGTTATTTCACAGGTCCTTACAGCAAAAGAACCAAAACCCACAACGACACTGGCCTAACAAATGAATATATCATCTAATCAGTGTCCTGAGGTGTGGCAACCGTAGTATAAGTGGAATAATTGACTTTGGTCCGTTGAATTATTAGAAAAATAATTGTTCTAATAATTCAACAGCCCGTCATCAATTATTCCTTACTTAATTATGAGATTCTGATGCTTCCCCTATAAATGCCACCAATTAAACAGTGCAAGATTCTGATGTTTCAGGGTTTGTTTGGAGAGGTTACATAAAGTTTAACACGGTCAGTGAATTGGCAGTGGATCAGAGACAGTGATTGTGGGTTTAGATGAGGTTGAATTCACATAGCTTTACCCTGCCCACTGTATCATGTCAAATAAATCTCATGTGATATCTCCATCTGCAATTGGTTTCATCAAGCATGTTATTTCCACCTAATCTCATTCCTCTTTACAATTTGTATTTGTATGATGATACCATACATACTAGCGGCTCTTTCAGACATTTTTCAGCCTCCGGCGCTTGACATAGTTGCCCTGTTCTGGGGAAAAATACAGTTTATGTGGAATTTCCTGGAACGTGAAAAGGCTGGATACACATTCAGCCACACACAGACATGCAGAGCTGTCGAGGTCGAGGACATGTTAACACACAGCACAGAGATAAATACCACTAAAAACATACTGTAATCTTCTTTTTACTGTATATCATGTGCTCTTTTACTGGGAAACTAATATTATCCTTTTAACACCAGATGATCTTATTTTTCCATTAGAAAACAAACAGAAACAGATTACATAGTCCAAAACACCCTCCAGGAAATCAATTAGGGTGTCATGTACTAGAAAATCCTAAATTGAATCCATTTCATTAGTTTTTTTTTTATTAAAAAAATAAGGGACGTGGAACAAACAAGCAATGTACATGCATTCAAACCCATTGAGGCTGACAAAAGATCTCATAATTAAGACACTTTGAAAAAAGCCCAGGGCAGCAGTTGAACACTACAGTAATGAGGTTCATGGCACACTATTCAAGTGCAAATGAGAAAGCTAAAACAATAAAACTGACTTCCAGAGGCAAGCACACACACACACTTCTGCTAATTCTGATATAAATGCAGGTACAGTTGAGATACTGTTCTCTCAAAAGTTTGAGGAACAGATTTTCTCACCAAATTAGCAGAAGTCATTTCAAGCAAACTAACAGAAAGAAAACATATGCTAGCAATGTGAACATAAACTTGTACATCTGTTCCTGGCGGTCTGTTTACTGAGAGGGGAGTGATGTATGAGAAAATGGGAAACACATTAACCTGGGTACCAGGATGACCAGCAGGTGCTGAACTTCTCTAACTAAACAAACACATTTATCAACTGGTACACGTGTGGACAGACAGACCTTTATACACAGACCTTTAGACGCACTTGAGTGTTGCTCCATTATGCCATCGCCAAAGTCAACCATGAATTCATATGGTGATTAGACATGTACAATAACTTTGTAACAACAGTTCCCATCGACAAACTATTGCTATTACAGCTGTTCATACTAATGTGAAAAATGAATATGAGATCTGATGAATGATTTCATTCTGTGAAAATTAATATCAACATGATCCACTAACATAACAAACAGAAAGAATCCAAATACTGCAGTCTTAATTTTGAATAAAATCTTTAGTTTTATAACAATTGTGGGTATGTGGCTTTGTCCTGTTTTTTATGTTTCTTTTTAATACATAAAGTATCAAACAAAGTAGGCCTATCATATTAATATTAAAAGTTAATAATATTATAAGTGTGCACATTTATATACATTTAAACCCATTTCACTTTCACTATGTATATATATATATATATATATATATATATATATATATATATATAGTGAAAGTGACATACAGCCAAGTATGGTGACCCATACTCGGAATTCGTACTCTGCATTTATCCCATCCAAAGTGCACACACACAGTAGTGAACACACACCCGGAGCAGTGGCCAGCCATTTATGCTGCGGTGCCCGGGGAGCACTCCCTCCACCTACAATCCCTGCCGGCCTGAGACTTGAACCCGCAACCTTTGGATTACAAGTCCGAATCTCTAACCATTAAGCCACGACTGTCTGTGTGTCTGTGTGTGTGTGTTTTATGAGGACACAAATTTGTATAATGATATGGGTATGAGAGAGGTATTACAATATGAAGGTGGTTTATGACGACACTGCCTATGTCCCGTAATTCAAAAGGCTTAAAAAAAAAAAAACATACTAAATGGTGTTTTGTTTTTTTTATCTAAAAAAAGTGTAGGACTGTGTACTGTGTAGGACAATAGCACACACAGTTTGTTCAGTATAAAAACCATTATGCCTATGGAGAGTCCCCATAAACCACAAAAACCAACATGTGTGTGTGTGTGTGTGTGTTTGTGTGTACAAACTGAATTGTGAATGTAAGCTCAGAACTGTACTCTGAATCACAAGAGAAATACTGAATTCTGAGTTTTTATATCTCGCAATTCTGACTTTTTTCTCCAAACTGTGAGCATGACAATTGATCAGTTTATGTCTCTGAAATACCTTGTAATATATAGTATTTAGTGTGTGTATGTATGTAAATGTACACATATCCGTTTGCTTATAATGATTTAAACAGTAATTTAACCTTGATTAAGACATTGGTTTGTACCACAATGTAGGTCAGGACATTCAAGTTCATTACATTCATCCATTGCCATTCCGACTCCCATTGCACTGGATCTTCCCTTTGTGACAGACCTCTCAGTGGTTTCTCTCAGTTGCGTTTATAAACCTGCATTCAGTTCACAACAAAAGAATGATACACTGCACATGCTGTGCGCCGATTACTACACCGGCAATATTTCATTGCAGTCACGCACATGGACATCAGCACAGTGACCGAACACAGAGTGAGCAAATGTGAGCTCTTGATAAGGAACGAGAGAGAGGATGAATATTTAAGAGCGTTTGACTCGTGAGTGTAGCGCATAAAGAACAATGATCCAGCTGACCATGTGGAGCATGATGTTGACGGATCCTCATAGAAATAAACAATGAACACACAGAATGCGCTTCTATCAACGGAAAGGAAACGTTTTTATGCAAATGCATGCAAATGTTTAACAGTTTCATTATTTAATCCTATATTGTAAGAAGAACCGTATATTCCCAAAATGATGAAAAGCTTTCCAGAGAGAGACTGGCGACCCTCCCTTATTCGATCATGGTTTTGAAGACTGATGGAGGTCTCGTGTTAGTAATGCAGTGCAAACTAATGAGTGGTTTGGCTCAACAAACTAAACAAAAACTTTGGCCTAGCCCAATACCACCTACTAAATAATGGCTCAATTGGATTTTACTTTGAATAAGAAAAATTTACGTTCACAAAAGTGCTGAAATAATCGCTATTCATGTAGGTTTATATCTCAGTCTCTTTAAAATGATCTTAAAAACTTACTGTTTGTAGCTAATGGTGTAATCCATACACTGTGCAGCTTGTGGTTTTATCCCCCGGGTGTGTTAAAAAGCCTTTCTGTTTGTTTGAGCTAAATATTTCCCCGTGCTCTTTTCTTTTGTTTCTTTATAGGTACCACATATATCTCTCAGTTGTGCCCATACACACAGACAGCCGCCCGCATCCTTCCTGTGTCAAGCTCTGTTGTAAACTCACCGCTCTTTGCTATAAACCCCGCCCCTTCTCTATACAGACACGCCCCCTTTATATTAGATACGCCCCTATGCACGCCGCGCTTAAAGAGACAGCACAATTAATACAGCTAACGTACGATTGACTGGCTGCTTTGTCACTTTAAACTTCACTATTTTGGTAAACTTCACAAAAACCATCAAGAACACTTTCTAAAATCAAAGAAAGACATGTGAAAAAAACGAAGTCTCTCTCTCTCTCTCTCTCTCTAAATAAACCACAATAAAATTAGAAGAAAAAAAATTATAATAATAATAAATAAATTATATATATATATATATATATATATATATATATATATATATATACAACATTAAAGCGCTGTTAGACCTAGTGTGACCTGTTTACATCAGATTTTCCCCATAATTAAACTGGAGCATTGCTTTTATTTTATAAATGGTTTCAGATCGGTCTGAGCTTTAGGAAAGCTATTAAAGATGAACATCCTGTTCAGATTCATTTCTGTGCTGCTGAATTGATTTTTTTAACAATTAAGTGAAGTGACATTCAGCCAAGTATGGTGACCCATACTAGGAATTCGTGCTCTGCATTTAACCCATCCAACATGCACACACCCAGCAGTGAACACACACACACCGTGAACACACACCCGGAGCAGTGGGCAGCCATTTATGTTGCGTTGCCCGGGGAGCAGTTGGGGGTTCAGTGCCTTGCTCAAGGGCAATTAATCCTTAAACAGTCCGTATTGCGTGCAAAAAGGGTGTTACTGTGCCTGCCCTCCCAATGGCCCTGCCTTTGTCTTTGAATGTCTCTTTGAAATGCAGTTAACTTGATAGGGATCTTGAGGGGAACAGTTGTTAGTCATTGTGCCATTGAAGGTCTAATCAGTACCCGATGGGTTTAACTGTTGTTTGTATATTCACATAAATCAATTTGCAAAAGGCCATTATGTGTAATTTGCACCTCAGACACGCGCGTTCAAGGCCTTTGGCACTGTGTGTACAGAAGAAAGGCATGTTTGAACAGTGTGATCACTATCTGCTCTCAACAGTCAAACAGTATGCTCATATATCACTGTTTTTGTTTGTTTGTTTGTTTTTATCAACCTGAACCATCAGTGGCAGTTGCATAGTAAAAGATGCAGCCATTCTCATGTTAAATGATGGAGTAGCACATTATTACAAGAAATCTTTCATGGTCTTAACTGGATAAACAATTTGACAGATAGTACACTGAGAAAGACTGTTGGTCACAATCTTGCATCATGCAGTTACTGTCCTTAACATTATATATGTGCTGATTTATTTTCATATACAGATAAAGTATACTTGTAATGTTTGTAGGTATGATTATTGATGGGTTTTGTCTGCATAGGCCACACTATAAGCTTGGCCTCTCCTCCTTACTGTGTTATTATTTCTCATCTCTCTTGTGACATCTCTGCTCTTACCACCTGATGTCCAGATCGATGCTTTCCGGCCTGGAATAAAGAGATTATCTCCAGGCGAACTCTCCCACATCTAAACTCAGTTTCTTCAGATGTTGAATGATTCAGCACTCACTTACCCATTCTCATCTGGCCCAAATCTATCTCCACTATAGCTGCAGGGGAATGAGGCAAGAACTGCTGAAACACCTTGTTTCTTTATGGATTTTTTCTTTTCTTTTTCATTCCCCCTTTTTTTTTTTATGTCAAAACATGCATTAAATCTCATGCATTAAATGAGACTAAAATACACCCTAGTTATTGACTAGTACTATAATGGCCAAAAATGCTTGTTAAATTTACTGTAAAACTGGCTGCTGTGTGTGTCTGTTCTGTATTATATTATATTATATATGCTGAAAACCTGGACTTTCCATGAACTGTGGTTAATAAACATATTTAGATGCCACAGTGGTGCCACACAAACACAAAACACCATCAGGACAACACACAAGACACTAAAATAATGTAGTAAACATCAGCTAAATTATACAAACAGAACACAAAACCCCATAATGTACATTACTGATAATAACTATTCAAAAACACATACATTTATAGAAATAAAATAATCCAAATATTAATATACTGTATATATATACACAGTACAAATAAAAAATTAACTATAAAATGTAATCTAACAACTCTTTACTTCAACAAAACAATTTTTACAGTATTTTACAGTACAATTACATTATTATTATTTTAAAAATATCTATATTTTTATTGAACAAAATGTAAGGTCTGTTGGATTTTTTTCTTTGTAACAGTAATGACTATTACATTGCTACACAAGATTTCTATTTCAAATAAATGCATTTCTTTTAAACTTTCTGTTCATCTAAGAATCCTGAAAACATAAAGGTTTCCACAAAAATATTTATCAACACAAATGTTTTAAATGTTGAAAATGATAAGAAATGTTCAGCTTTGCATCACAAAAATAAATTACATTTGAAAATATATTCAAATAGAAAGCAGATATTTAAAATTGTAAATTGTATTATTTTACTGTATTTTCTATCATATGAATTCAGCTTTGAATAAGCATAAAAGACTTTCAAAGACATTTAACATTTTACCAACCACAAGCCTTTTGGTAAATACGGTAAAGAAAATGTTACTGTATATTTTTCCTCAATAAAATGACAAAAAAAAAAAAGTCTATTCTATATATATATCAACTATCAAAAAAAACTATAACTATCAAAAGCCAAAGCAAGACATCAACAGAAACACTGAAAAATAGAGTAATTTATTTTAGATATGAACCATGCCTTGGTTCAATATAATTCATCAAGTTTTGTACAGCGATAGTCACCTCACAGAGAACAAGACAGGAGATATTGTCAATCATGATCATCGTAATTTTCATCATAAAGACTGCTGCTGTTCTTCTTAAGTTAGAGTATAAAACCAGTCGATTATAAATAAATTAAGCATATCTGCTGACATACACGTAAGCATACTGTATGTGTACACTATGTCAAACTGTGAACCATAAAAACACATTCTACAATATATTCAGAGAAATACATACAATGCCATTTGTAAGAGCAGACATTTTTATCAGTCTCTGAGCAACAGATGACTCGATGACGTTTGCGATTCGTCTGTAGAAAATCAACTGACACAGTGTGACGTCACCTGTCCATGAAGCTCGTATGCTAATGATGAAGATGGAAGATATTGACCCACACAGTATCTTTACACTGCTGTGTACAGATTTGCACATGCACAGACATTTTAAGTGATCATTCTTGACCGCACGAGTATTATTAAATGGATAGTTCACCCAAAATTGCAAATTCTGTCATTATTTACTCATTTTGTACTCATTTTTTTTGTGTGTGTGTTGAACACAAAAGAAGATATTTTGAAGAATGTTGGTGAACAAACAGTATGGAAAAAAAAGTTACTATGGAAGTCACTGGCTATCGTCCATTGTGGTTACCACCATTCTTTAAAATATCTTATTTTGTGTTCAACAGAAGAATGAAACTCACGCAGGTTTGGAACAACTTGTAAATGACAAAATTTTCATTTTTGGATGAACTATACCTTCAAGATACTCGTTATTTTCTTTTCTTTTCCAAATGCATTATCATATCCTCGAAGACATCACAGATGAGACATCCTTTGCTAACATAAATGCAAGTGGCCTTGTATTGAAATTCCATATCGCTATAAAAATTGTTTCCTTTTCTTCTCCTCAGTGTTCAGTTGGTTTAAGAAGCAGAAAAACTCTCCCAGAGACTCACATTGGCACAAATTCACAGTTGTTACACTTTGCCTAATGCAAATGCATTATTAATACTTCAATATATTTTGCATTATTTAATTATATCTTGGGAATCGGGTGTTTTTTTCTTTTTTTTTCACGAAAAGTGACATAACTCTTTCTTTTTGTCCATGGGTTTGAAAACTGAAGTTTGATGATGGTAGCACCAACTAATGGGTGGTGATCCTCAACAAACTGTACAAAAACATTGACACAACACTGATGATAAATCATGTAAATTAAAATGCATTTAGCCACATTATGAGCCAAATTTCCATTCCAAATTTATCAAAATAGGATGAAAATAATGACTTAACCTTTGCAGCTTCTCCTTAGCTGGACATAAGCAAAGAAGAAAATGTCCTGTTTGAATCCTACAGAAATTCCAAACTTTTTTTTCTCTTCAAAATGGCTTTTCACACTGCGCGTCACCCCTGGTTATCATCATTCGGAACACCCCTTTTAAAGCCATGTGAAGGAACGTTGTAATTTTGAAGCATAGTTAGCAACGATATTTCCTCAAGATTATGAAACCCTAATTTTGTGCTCTTAACTCTGCATTACGCTGTCAAACTTGATCTCATGTCTCACATTCA
The DNA here is from genome assembly GCF_936440315.1 of Barbus barbus. NCBI lineage: Eukaryota > Metazoa > Chordata > Actinopteri > Cypriniformes > Cyprinidae > Barbus > Barbus barbus. Next base: position 20,956,195 of record NC_136731.1, on the reverse strand, counting down.
CATGTTTTGGACAGTCACGGAAACACTGTGAGCTATATACACTGTCGTTTCAGCGTTTGAGGGGAAAATGTCAAAAGGTGACAGAAAACAAGTGAATTGTTTTATTCTTAGCTTCATAGACTGAAAAGACCATTCAGAAAAACTTGATAGTGCAGTCGGCAATATATAATATGAGGATGTGCAATGCTAAAGCCAATATGTAAACAAGTAGTGTGCTGAATTTGTCCAATCAGCGACACTGATAGTGACATTAACCTAGAAATGTAAGTTTATGAATACCTAGGATTCATTTTTAACCCAGGGTAAATTATGAACAATGTGAAATGTGAAACATATGACTCAGGTTATGGTTAATTATTTCAAGTGTGAGAAAGTTTGCTGTCTAAGGAGTTGAAAATTCTCTCTTTTTTCAGTTTCAAGAGACTGACACTACTAAAATCAGTTTTGCAATATTTTTGCTTTTTAGAAATATTCTGTCATTGATTTGTGCATGAATGACATCAGAGCAATATCACATAAACAGAATGGTAGAGATGAGCTGTGGAAATCTGTTTGTTTAATCATTTACAGTGGGGTCCAACAGTATGAGACCATCAGCGTTGTCTTTTCTTTGTCTTAAATATTTAAAAATACTAAAACTTAACTGAAACTTGAAAAATAAAAAATAAAAAAGCAAACTCCAGATGGCCTCAAACTTTTGGACTCTACTGTATATTATGCAGTCACGTCATATTTGACTTTTTTATATATTTTGCACACAAAATTTCTTTTTCAGTGAAGGATGAAGTTAATGTATTTTAAAATTTACAATCAATAAATGATTCCCTTCAGGATGATTGTCTGCGTTTCGATGCTCGTACACATATATAAACCCACAGTACACCTGCACACCTGGCAAAATGAAATCCAAAAGCAGCTTTTGATGTCCAACAAGGTGTAGCGAAAAAAAAAAAAAATTACAGACCAATAATACCGCAGGAATCCCTCCCAGACGTGTTGTCATTGGAATGAGAGTCTTGTATCAAACAAATGAGGAGAATCCTGTGGCCGGGTCCTGGGCAGATGTGCCCAGGCTGCTAGGGGGCCTGTACAGGGTGTGCTGGCTGTGGTTGTCAGAGGTCAGCAGTGACGGCGTGGGAGTCCGGCTGCCCTTGGGCCTGAACAGGGTGCCCTGGCCCTGGGGCTGCGGGGATGGATTGCTGTGGGGTAGCAGAGGTCGTAACGGTGGCAGTGGGGGCGGGTGGGGGTGGGACTCTTGTTCCGCCACCGTGTCGGGCTGGGCATAGCCGTACGCCGGAGGCCGAGAGACGCCCTTCTGCTGCCGGCGCCAGGAATTATAGTAGGTGGGGTCACTGATGTAGTGGTTGACGAAAGAGTGGGTCTTCTGCCGGTTTGGATCCAACTCGTATTCGCTATCACTGCCCTGTAATTGAATGAGGAAGACATGATCTGTTACACCTTCAATTGTTTTTCTGTAGTCCATTTTGGAAATGTACATTGTAGCACTTTTCCATTTAGATAAATACCTCTTAATATTTTATTCAGCAAGGAAGCATTAAATTGATCAAAAGTGACAGTAAAGATTTTTTACATTCTGAAAGATTTCGAAGACTTTTTTTTTTTACTTTCAATTCATCAAAAATGTACTGAAAGTACTGAAATATGAATTCATCATTGATAATAATAAGAAATGCTTCTTGAGCAGTAAATCTGCATATTTAAATTATTTCTGAAGGATCATGTGACTGAAGACTGGAGTAATGATGCTGAAAATTCAGGTTTTAATATTTGACTGTATTTTTGATCAAATAAATGTAGCTTTGGTGAGCATAAGAGACTTCTTTTGAAAAAGCTTAGCTAAAATCTTAGCAACTGCAAGCACTTGAATGGAATTATGAAGAAAAAAAGTAATATAATCATGCAAGAAAAATCTAAAAAGCTATTTGAAAAGATCCACAGAAATGAAAGAATAGAGGTTTTGAATGACATTAGGTGAGTGAATAATCATTAAATATCATTATGGATGAACTGTTGTTTTAATTAGAAGGATATGAGTGGGTTCAGACTACCCTACAGATTCCTATAAGCAATGCTCTTCTAGTCTACGAACACAAACTACAGCCTCACCCGAATCTCAGAGGTCCAGTGATCTTAAATGAAAACAAAAGTGTCTCCTGAAAGGGCAAAAACATTATTTACAGTGCCTCATAGATGACAAAACAAAAATCTGGATTTTTAATGATGACAAATGATTCTCAAAAACCCTCTGCGTAGATTGTATTTGTACACCAGCTGTCTTGTGTCAGAAAGGGTCTAAATTAAGACTCATATCGCTTGTTTACGGTGACATTATGCTAAAGTGTGGCATGGTGGGAGGGTTTCTTTGACGGAGTAATGTTACAACAGTATAGGTACTTGACAAACAGGCAAAAAGCTCCCACTGGGATTGTGGGAGGAGAGACAAATGCTCAAGCAAGAGGAGTGCCCCCTACTTTCTCACAGCTTGGGCCAAAAGATTCACAAATACCCATGACACTTTAAGCTCTAGTTTAATACTTATTGAGACCCAGCAAACATGAAGAAAATTCATGAGAGTGATTCTAGTATCCTACATCATACTTTCTATTGCATAAAAAGTTACACTATTTGTTATGACAGGGAAATTTCAGTCATGAGAAATAATTTAAACCATTTTCCGGAGCAATGCATAGAAATGAGACCACAGGCCTGGAATGAGATGAACTGCATTGGTTTGTAAATGAAAGGTCATTCTTATCATCCTTCATTTAATGGATTTGCAGGAATAATAGTTCAACGTAAAAGAAATAGCATTTTTGAGGCCCATAGGAACATTTTCTCCTTTTTATATAGCTTTTTCAAGAGACTTAATGGAGTTCTCAGCTTTTATGTTTCAACTTTTTATTTTAAATTCCTTTAAAATTTAGACAAAAGAGAAAATTATTTATGTACAGTAACAGAAATGATCTCAAAGGAAGTCGGGTAAAATTCCGACTTTTTTTCTCAGGAGAAGCCCGAGAGGCAGAAGACTTAAGCAAACGTCTCCATTTGGTCTCCATTTAATCTCACTGCTGTCTAAGAGAAACACTTTAGATGTTAAAAGGAGCTCTTTTGTGGTTTTTCTTTCCTGTGGGGGGTGGTATTGTGTGTTAAACACTTCATTTAAAATGTTAAATAACATCAACAAACCTACTGACAAAAGAAAACGTGAAGTATGAATAATATGGGCAGTCAAGTGAATCCCTGTTTATTTACGAGTGAAATGGGAAAGTCATTGAGACAGATGTAAGACTTGATTGGATCCTTTAGCTAGTGAACTGGGAATAGTGGGAATTTTATACCAAAATTTAGACAGGGGGTTGGGGGGAAGGGCAGATGAATATGAGGGATTTGTTTTGCAGTAAAAACGGAAAGTCGTTTCAGAGACATAGCAAGTTATTAGGTTTTGATTAAAGATTATGAAGATAAACGATACATGAAGATTTTTTATTTGCAATAACATGCACTGATGAATCATGGACGATGACGTTCATAATAATAACAGTTTAAGAAAGTAATCAGGGCCAATTTTGATTCCAGATAACATCAGAAAAACTATTTTAAGAAAATCATTGACCTTGTTGGGGTGAATCACCTGTGAGTCAGACACTTCTGAAGGCTTTTCGGTCAGGCTGCTGCTCTCGGCTGGGACCAAGTCATTGTATTTGATGCTGACATCTTCATCAGAATAGTGCAGACTGCCTGGACTGGGTCGTGGTGGAGATCTAGAAGAAGAACACACAGAGAAAACTTTACTATTCACTCATAATCAACATATGCAGTTTTGTGATTAGTTAGAAAATCATCTCAGATGTTAAAGAATGTTAGTTCACCCAATTTTTTTTTATTATTTTTTTTTTATCAAATTAGGGCTCTCATGATACCAAATTTTCATTATGTGTGTACATTAGTGTGGTACTTACCAAAATATCAATAGAATTCAAAAAATATATACATATTGTATGACAAGGCCAAATTTCTGACACTTCCTGCCATTGGCTAATACCCCCATGTCTAACAACCAATGTTTTTTACTGAATCATCCCATTTAATCTCCTCCAACATGATTTTGTGTGGCAGTGGTAGCTACAAATTGAATTGTCACCTTCTTCTTTGCTCCATTTTATGAGGGATGGCAACCATGGTGAAATACCACCACATTCTATACTGGAGAGTGAACTAGATATACCGCTGCAGGGTTATTTACAATATTATCATATGTGTAGTACTAACATGATATCAGTACTTAATTTTTTTATATATCATAGTTAATACCGTCAGTACCAGTTGCAACACTCCAAAGTCAAGTAATTTGTCCTGTTCTTCACACAAAATAGCTGCATGTTTTCAAAAGACTTAGAATTTAACACACAAATATGGACCACGTTTGGTGCTTTTCTTTGATAGACAGTAAAAAAATAAATTAAAAAAAAATCAGTTTAGTGTGGACTACACTATGCAGGTGTTTAAAAGACATCACAAGGAACTCATAATGACCAAATGATGCAGCATCCTCATGGATCAATTCTCAAAGCTGATTTTGATTGGATGAATACACTCATTCTGTGCAGTCCAGGAGACACAATGGATGATAAGCCTTCTGAAGGGAAAGGGACAGCGAATCATCCCCCAATTTCAGGGGCTACAGGGGGTTGGACTGTACTTCTTTGAACCAGTTCACTTGTTTGTTAAAAAAGGAAAGCAGAAGGGTCGCCGTATGGCAGGATGGGTTTACTAGATTTGCCATAATAAGGTCTGATATGCTCAAAGCCAAGGTCACTGGAGACATTAGCTTTTGAACTGAGGTTGCTAAGCTGCCCTGCTTCAGTACTTTACTTCAGTTGGCTTATAAATCAAGCTGAAATAACACACACAGGGAAGAGGCTTTAAAGAACAATGCGGGGAGCTAATGAGTAAAGGAATATCTAATATGCAAGAGAGTTCATAAAAAACATGACCGACAGAATCAATGGCGAAAACGTAGGATGCTTTGTTCAACCTCAAATGAACAAGAGGACCATGCGCAGGCTGTATACTAATGGAAATCCGTGGTGGTGGAGGGGTTGTCCCGAGAAAAATTGGGGCCCTGGGAATAAAGCAAGAGAACCAGGGGGAGGGGAGGGTTATGACATTGTATCTGTTTAAAATTCAGAGGAGGCTGAGGATTGAGGAAGGTTGAAGCAGAGAGGCGGCGCCACGTTAAACAGCCCCCAACACCCCTCAGCACCCAAAGAGGGGCTTCAATTATTCACGAGCACTGAAGTCTTCCATTCTTCTTATCCAGCCTCATCTCTCGCCTCTATCTCTTCCATCTCATACCAAACCCTTTCCTTTCCTACCTCCATCAAAGATATCTCTCGTTGCTCCATCTTGATGGGAGCTCATTAGCAGGACTACATCCAAAGTGGAAGTCCTTCACTGCCTAGGCTCTTTGATCCCCACTCTGGGCCTCTGCATCTGGGCAGAGAACCAGCACAACCCCCCCCAGCACATTCCAATATAATGGGCCCAAAGTGGCTTCTCCAATTACCACCAGAGGAAGCTCGAAGCAGACCCATCCCTTCATCCAATCAAGTTAAGTTGTCTGCAAGGTCCTTCAGTTCATTAGAATAATGAGAATGCCATAGAATATTATGGCACACTGTTCATGCAAATATGTCCAAATCCATAAAAAAAGTGTCTGTATTAGTCTTGGAGCATGGTGTAAACTACAGTAGGGTTTGGGGGAGGTCTGACCTCACCAATTAAGACCTGAACTCCTTCAAAGGATGAGATACATGCATTAAAGTGTTTTAACATATTGGACATATTGGAAAATGAGTTTTCAAACATAACTAAGGTTAATGAAAATATGCAAGTCTCCTGGTCACATTTGTTCAATGTGGTAACCATAGCAAAAGTAGTCACTCAAGCCTTTTCCAGTGCAATAATCTGGTTGGTCATTAAATTTCTGTAGCATCACACTGTGTAGTTCCACCCACCAAAAAATGTCATTAATCCAAAATCGTATTGATATGGATTGATATTGATATGATTGATATGGTTTAAAATCAGCTCGTAAGTGTATTTACTTGTCTCAGTGGTTAGCGCATTTGCCGTTGCTAGGAAACACTTATTTTGTTTACTAGGATGAGAGTTGCTGAAATCGCGTTTGGTCTCGTACTGTATCGTGTATCTTGTCAGTGTGTGCACTTGCTTGGCCATTTGTAGTTGATAAACAGGAAAGTGGGTCCAGCTGAATTGAAATGATCATTTGTTAGATTGGTATAATAAAGGTTATTATACCGCGGCAGCGGTCGCGGCAGTCGTCGTGTGAAGCCCTCCTAGTGTGAAGACCAAAGAGTGTAAAGACCATCGACTCTACCGTGCGACTCCACCGGGCAGGGACACCGGCAAGGGATAGTAGTAGCTTTTTATTTAATTTTTTCATTGATATGTTTATTATTGAAATGTTGTTGTTATATGCATGTGTTAATTTTATTTAATTTCTTTATTTTCTTAAATATGTGGGTAGATAGTATTTATAGAGTTGTAACTTTTTAGTTTTAGTTACTTTTTCTTATTTGTAAGTCGCTTTGGACAAAAGCGTCTGCTAAATGACAAAAGTAAAGTAAAGTAAAGTAAGTATTGTATTGCAACTGGTTTGGATAAAATGTTGTGATCCATATCAGACAATATACTGACAAAACCTACATATCGATCACAATAGATATCACAAGAAAAGAAGAACATCAAAGATGTTCGCCTAAATGTGCTAGCAGCAACAAAAGACATTTTGGGTTGGGTTCTTGAAGATCTTTCTCTTAGTCCTTAATCTACTGGGGACACGGTATGTCTATTATAAATATGGTCTGATCTAAGCTCAAGAGAACGTGAAGAAAGATGCTTTGTAGATGCAGCTTACATACATTTTTGAACGTCAATAAGACACAAAGGAGGGGGGTCTGAGTGGTCCAACTTTCACAGTCTGGTGTGTTCTTTCAGCTGACAGATTGTAGTTGGAGATTTGAAAAGAGCGACTGTCATTAAAATTCATGCCAACTCAATCCATTTAAGGGATGGCTGAAGTAGAATTTAAATCAACAGCCGGGCCAAAGCTCTATGTGTGGACAGAATACATTCCTCTCTAGCTCTTTGTTTGCAGCCATTTGGAAATTAAACCCATTGTGCAAACAATGTCCTGAACAGCATACTGACAGTGTTTACCTCAAAGAAAATAATAAAAAAAAACATTATATTAGCAGAGCAAACTATTCCACTAGATACTGATCGAGTCTGTTGTACTCTCTCTGTGAAGTGATACTACTGTATATGTTTCTAATGAGTGGAAATTGTGATTCATGCACACATACTAACCGGGTGTAAATTCCGTTCTTACGACAGAAGGAATTTTTGACCGAGAGTCGACGGTTGTTGAGCTCCAGGGCAGGGAAGCGTCCTTCATCTAGCCGTACCATCTCTCCATGGGAGAGGGGCAGAGATGGGCAATTTGAGTGGGCACCTACAGACAGAGATAAGAGGACAACCTATGAGTATCTATCTATTCATTAATCTATCCATTCAACCAATTATATATTAATCCATATAGAATGGATTGATGCTTATATAAGTACACAGAAATGTACTTCACATTGCTGTTGACATCAAAATATGTTGTGCATCTAACTGTGGTATTTTCATGCAAATTCATCTCTCACTAGGGTTTGGCCTCGTTGTGTACATGACCATGGCAGCGAAGCAAGACAAATCTCACTAGGCCAGGGATTCTCAAATCTGGCCCACTCCTGCAGAGTTTAGCTCTAACACTAATCAAACACACCTGAGCATGCTAATCAGAGTCTTCAAGATCATTAGAAAATCACAGGTAGGTGAATTTGATCAGGGTTGGAGCTAAACTCTGCAGCAGATTGAACCTGCAGGGTAAGATTTGAGGAACACTGCACTAGGTCATTCAGCACGCATCTTCTAAAGTCAAAAGACCTCTGATCTCAAAGAGTCGAACTGAAGTGTGATTCCAGGGAGGCGAGGAGAGCAGTGACCTCCACGCCTAAATGGACAGTGTGAACTCCCACCTTGCAGAACTTCTGGCCTCACTGGAGTTCAGTAAAACAAACCAGCACTAATAGATCAGGACCGAACAGAGTCAGGTGGGTGGGGCGTATCTTGAGAGAAGCCCTTTGTGTTCTACACAAACACTTCCCTTGTGCTATTTGCACATCCACAACCCTGTTTACTGACCCTGGCCCTGGCACAGCACTAAACGCTGACCAAGCTCAGAAACAGCCATGTGAGAATCCCTCCCACACACACACACACACACACACACACACAGATAAGCCCGCAACCTGACCTCCCCAGACCTCCCAGTTGAAAGTTGCAACATGCATGGAGCCCACAGTCCATATTGGACACAAAACTAGAAAGTAGGGCTGGGTGATATGGCCAAAAAAAAAAAAAAGAAAATACGACGATGAAATTTTCCTAATAAGTCGATACTAATAATTATCATGATAAGTTTAAAATTTTTATTTCTTTCAAGTTTAACAGCAGATTTTTGCTCCTAAGTTAAAGCTGTAGAAACCAGACCATTAAGAGTGGCTTTAAACTACTCTTTATGGTCAGAACATGAAGAAACACTTTAGGTTTTTGAACTCTAAACATTTTTCCAGTCATTTTTCCTGAACAACAACAAAAAAAAACCTTAATATAAAAATTTATTTCTAAAGTTCACAAAAACACTGTAATTATATTACTCCTCCATTACTCCTTCAATACATTTAATACGTAAATGTATTAGGAATACATTAAATGACTTCACTTGGACCCATTGTGCGATATGTCTCTTTAATACCGCGTGGTTTATATGCATGTTGCTGCTGATTGGGCTGACATTTTTGACACACCCACCAAACAAGAGAAAACGAATCTCAAACCCCGTTGCACACTGTTTCCAGGAAACATGTCGTTCAACCCGGAAAGCGGAGCAAAACTTTGGGCACCGGTGTGAGCCTGAACGTGCCCCAGGTGTCAGTGAGATAGATCAATCTGATTGGCTGTTCAACTTAGCAAACCAGTGCACAAGAAGAAAATTAAAAATAATAAAAGCATGCAATGACAAAGTCAAGAGGTCTCAATTTTTTTACATCTTCATCTTACCTGTGCATTCCAATATGTGAATATTTTCATAATGACATGGCCATCTAGAAATTGAAGTTTGTATATCTGCAGTCCTAGTTTTGGGTTTACCTTTCTGAATGATTAATACAGACTACTGCCACCTGCTGATATGGAGTGTTATTGACACAGGTGCTGCATATATGTATTAGTTGGTCGTAGTCGGTCTCCTGTGATCAAACTAAACTTTCTGGCCCAGATGCACACTGTGAGGCGAGAACACAATCGACTTTCATCAACGCTAGTTCTTTTATGTTGGTTTGTTGTGGCCTTAAGGGTTTTGTGTGAAACTACTCAAGAATAGTGAGAAAAGACTTGAATTTTGCGTGAGGCAGCAAAATGAGTCAGCAATCATGTTGATAGCAATGACCACAACCAATTGATGCAAACAGATGTTGCTATTGATTCTTTGAGCCTCTCTCAAGTGGAAAATCACTTTTTCCCAGAGCACTATGGCAATACCCACCAGGGAAAATGGAGCTAAATTTGAGTCCATTTCAATTTAGTCACGTACGTCAGCAGAGAAGGACAGGGCAATCAGGGTAATTGAGAGATATTATGGATCTATTTTCAGTGTTTATCAACCCACCTGAGTCTGTTTTCTTGTTGTATTTTTTGCTCTGCCCCCGTATGATGAGGATGAAGATGAGCAGAAGGATGAAAATGAGGCCCACGAGAGCAATAACCACCAGAAACCACCATTCCTCATAAAAGGGGGAGACCTTTTGGGCTGGTAAAAGGGAAAAGAAGCAGAAAAATGGGTTTGCACAACATAACACAAAATCATTTAGGATTTTTCTGGCGTGCAAGTTTTCTGACCTGATATTGAAGGAGAAGGAGCACTTGGAGAACCGTAGCCATAGTCATTCACCGCAATTACACGGAAATCATAGGTGACCCCTTCTCTGAGGGTATCCAGGTTAAGAGTGTAGGATGTCACCTCTTTAGGGATGTCTTTGATTAGAATATCCCACAGTCCTTCATCTGTTGATGGTTAGAATGCCATTATTCCTTTTGTAACAAGCTTAAATGCTGCGTTTCTGAACAACTTCTGCTGTTTTCTTTTTCACTTACCAGATGGTCTTGCTTCGATAACATAGCGTGTGATGGGAGCACGGCCTGGGTCACCGCTGGACCAGTGGAGAGTCAGGGCAGAGCCATAACGAGAGATAAACGGCTCCCCCGGAGGCCCTGGAGCGCCTGTGTCACAAAATATGAAAATAAGGTTCTAGTGGTGCAGAAATTATACACTTCAGCTTTAGATTTATTACAAAATAGTAAATATGGAGCTAAATGCAAGGCAGCAAGACCTTCTCCAGGGCCAGTGGTGATGTTGGCTTCGGTCTCTGGTCCATAGGTAAGGGTTTTAGCACGGATGCGGAAGTTGTAGGTCACACCATCTGCCAGATCCTTTATTTTCATCCACAATGGGGCACTCCCCTTCACATCCACAGTGACAACCTTACTGACACCTGAATTGTGAGGAGAGGAGTCTGTAGAGGAAACACTCAAACTCTAGATACCATGCTAGAGTAAAACACTAACAATGACACATGCAAGCACTCATTATTACACTGCACTGTGTTGATATTATTGAGTTATATTAACACACACTACTGTTCAAAAGTTTGAGGTCAGTAAGATTTTTCAAAAGCAATTTATACTTTTCTTCAATAAATCGATCAAAAGTGTCAGTAAAGAAATGTATAATGTTACAAAGGAATTCTATTTCAAATGAAGTTCTTTTGAACTTTCTGTCTAATGGCTGCTTAAACTTCAGCTTTGCCATCACAGGAATAAATTACATTTTAAAATATATAATAATAGAAATCAAATATTTCACAACATTACAGTTTATTATTATTATTCAAATAAACTGAAAATGTGGTATTCAAAGCCCTGTTGAACATTAAAGACTTCTTTCAAAAACATGAAAAAAAATTAAAATAAAACTGTACTGACCCCAAAACTTTAAACGGAAGTGTATTTTAATTAAAATTCTGGTTATATATTTTTCTACAATCTAAAATTAAGGTTTTAATTAAGGATCTTCCATTGGCTTACACTTATAGAATGTTCAGTATTCAACATGTACGATAATCATAACAATGTTAATATTTGCATTTTGAATTACTATTGGTCTTCTTTCTTACAGCTGTTTGCATACTGACTTGTAATTGGTCTTTGCAAATTTATGCAGTAGTATGCCAATTTTCTGTGTGCATAGAATATCTAATTGACCTACATTGCTAAAATGTTCAGTATGCAACAAAGAATACTAGGTAGGGTACTGTATCCCACAATGCAATGCATGTGACTTGACCTTCCATTTTTAATGTGCTGAATGTGCCGGACGTAATTTTAGCAATTTGTTATATATAATTTGTTATATATTTGATACTTCTGACCATGGCTTATAACAATGCATTTGATCATATCCTTTAAATTTGTACAAAAGCAAAGACAAAAACTAAAACCTAAACTGAAATTACACTTTCAGGCCCGGTTTCACAGACAGATCTTAGACTACGTTAGGATTAGGCCATAATTCAATTAGGACATTTAAGTAATTTTTATAAACATGCTTAGAAAAAAAAAAACATTACTGGTGTGCATCTTGAGACAAAACAAAGGCACTGTTATATTTTAAGATCTCTCAGTGCAAGTTTATTTCAGTTGAAACAGCTCAGACTTACATTTTAGTTTAAGACTAGGCTTAAGCCTTGTCTGTAAAACCGGGGATCAATCTATTATTTTGTTACTTTGCAAGCACAGGTATTGCTTTTAAGGTTTTACAGTCAAATTCACATACGTGTAGGGATGGCTCGATACCATAATTTTTGGGTTCGGTACGATACCAGAATGTAATACCTCGGTATCGATAGTAAATCCATACCATAGGTGACAAATAACCAGCCTCAAAGGATAAGTGAATTTAAAACAATTTTATTAATAATAATAATAAAAACAGATTCATATGTTAATGCCTTTGTATCAAACTGTTACTAAAAACCTACCGGGAACATAGGTTACATTTTTTTGTAGAAAATGTTTGAAGAAAAAAATGGCACTGAAGTTGCGCAATTAATGCAAATGTTGCTTTAGTGTTATTCTAACAAAGTAATATTCAAAATCACGTTATTATTTATCTCTCTCTCAGATTGCTTTCAGATTTCAGACTCAACCAAAGAAGAAGCATTAAATATAAATCTCCCTCTCTCGGCTGCTTCAGCGGTCGGCAGCGTGTCAGAAACATTCCCTTCATATCATTGATACTAAAATTAATATAGCAAAACTCTTGCTCAATTTATATCCAATTAATATTTGATTGTATGAAATGCAAGTGCATATATTACGTGACCAAAACTTCACTGGTTCTAGCGTGTTTCACGTGCACTTTTGCGCTTACTGTATTACATCTGTATGTGCGTTGATCAGTTGTAAATAAAAGTTAAAATTAAATCTGAATTTATGAATGATGCACTCACCTGTCGATCTCTTAATTCTCTGAAAAGATCAGGATGAGCAAGCGACAAGTGCTTAAAAATATTTGATGTGTCCCTGTGGCAACATGATTATAGCAATGCTTGCATACAGGTGTAATAAGGTCAGTTCGTTCACATTTGTCATCTGTTTTTCACTTCTACTGTTCTCTTTATTTATTAATTTCGGGTGCGTTGATAGAGTTTCATCTGTTTGATCCATCGCGTTGTTCTGTTGTCACATTTACCGGTTGCGCAGCAATTTGGGAAGCACTGCCACCTACAGGTGCATTTCGCAACAGCAGCGTATGAAATACCGAATTGAGCAAAATTATGATATCGTACCGTTTGAAATATATACCGGTATTTTTCCAGTACCGGTATACCGCGCATCCCTACATACGTGTGAACACTGCATGAGGTCATGCTCTAGGGGTTAAACTAGCAGAGAGAGCTGGGCCTTTGCCTTTGAGGCGTATCCTCCAGATTCTGAGATACGGCCATTGGTAAACAGCAGCCTAGCACATCCGTTTTCCCCTAAGCCTTGACCACTCTGGAGCCATTGGGACCACAGCAATTCCTCCTCTGATCCCAATGACAGTGGAATCTGGCCAATGCACCACACTTAGCAATTTTTTAGCCATGCCACAGAGGAATGCCATTCATTAAATGCCAAAAGAAGCCTAATCTTGAACACTTTAGAGAGCAAATTTCAGACATTTGTAAGTTTAAAAAAGCATGACAGGCCTAAAAGGGTGAAAATCAGCTGCTGACTAAAAGTTATCTCAATAATTTTCTCAGCCAAAGCTTTTAGTGTGGTGCAGTTTCTCACCATCCACAGGCGTGCAGGGCTCATATACCACACGGTATCCTTCCACGATGCCATTGGGCTGCTTGGGCTCACCCCAGGACATGTTGACCGAAGTGGTGGTGAGTTCACTAAAGTGGATAAAACTGGGAGCGCTTGGAGCTGTGGAGTAAAAGAAGATCTCATTAAACCCTGAACACAATTTCACAAAAGTGCATTTTGATTGAATGATTTCAATAGAGCTAGCCAGGGCTCAAAATGAACAGTTGCCAAATGTGAGTAAAAACTGACCTTGATGAGTAAATAAAACAGTTACCCGCAGTTGGCCGATAACTTTATTAGGAACTGCAACATAATACATGGTATAAATCAAATTGTAAGATCAATAATATGATTTTTGCTGAAGTAAGTGATGTGAGTCTACTAAAATCAAAATGTGTTGTGTGTTCTTTGACAGGTTTTACTACAGAAAAAAAACTTACAGTCCCATTTATCTCAGGCAATAAAAGTATCAGGATTTTATCTTGGGTCTCAAGTTTTTTTTTTTCTCTCACAAACACATTTGGCATTAACAAAGCCATATTAAAATATGTGAAAGGAAACAATAATAGGCCTACACATTTTTTTTTTTTAAAACAGTTGCAGTTTCACACAGAAATTGAGATTAGACTGTATATGATGTATGATACTGCAAGTGTCTAGAGCAGTGTGTCATAAATATTTAAGGGGAAAAAAATGTTTTCTTTATCATACACACTACTGTTTGGGAGCAAGATTTTTCAGTGTTTTAATCCAGGCTCTTCTGCTCAGCAAAGCTGCATTTATCTGATCAAAATACAGTAAAAGCAGAAATATTGTGAAATATTATTACAGTTTTCCATTTAACTGTATTTTGAAATGTAATTTATTTCTGTGATGGTAAAGCTGAATCTTCAACATCAGTACTCCAGTCTTCAGAGTCACATGATCCTTCAGAAATTATACCTAATATGCAGATATGCTGCTCAAGAAACATTTCTCATTATCATCAGTGTTGAAAACAGTTGCAAAACTGTAAAAACAATCATACATTTTTCATCATTACTGTCATTTTAGATCAATTCAGTGCATCAGTTCTGAATATAAGTATTGATTTCCTTAAAAAAAGAAAAAAGACAAACATTTGAGCAGTGTTGTATAATGCTATATTATCTAGATACTGTGCTGGTAAGAATTTGTTTCTCTATATTATATTTTTTAGCAATTCAGCTACAACTGGCAGGTGGATATAGCTAGACGCAGAACGCCTTAGAAAATAACTTCTCAGCACATGTATATTTAAGCACTCTTTTTCTGTTAGAGGTCAGGGTAATGTTGCAGTAATGTAAGGAATTTGTTTGCCCTCCGGAAGATTGGCACGGGGGCTCGTATTGGCTCATCTCCCAGTGTCTTAGTGTAAGCTGAGCCAAGATTCAGTCTCGCTTGTACTGTTGTCATTGTTCCTTCCTCACTATACTGTCACAGTCTTTAGGGAGCGGAAAAGGCTGAATTAACTTTTCTCAATCACTTGGAACACAGTTCTCCTTATGCTGACCTGCCAAAAAGCACTTCCTCAATATGTGGCCCATTTTCTCCAACCCGGTTCCCAGCTCCCCATCCTAAACGAACTGTCACAAGCTTCCGTTCCTACACACTATTAATAACCTTTTCAGCAGGGAGCTTTGGGAAAACAGTGGGACCAAAGATGTAAAATATTCTCCCAAAGCATTTCAGACTAAGCAGAATAAGCACGAAGGTCACTTCATTGCTTGTTGATTGATGTATTTTGCATAGACTTGTGTCCAGCGGATCACCTGCTTGCTGAGTACGCCCTCTGGTGGGCAGCGATCGCGGGCCGTCGCCTGCCGCGTTGAAAGCAACCACGCTGATCATGTAGGTGGTGTAGCCAGTCAAGTTCTTCAACTTCACGCTCAGCTCCGGCAGAAAGAGAGTGCGGAGTCTCTCAGTCTGATTCTGCAGCTGAAACTCCCAATAATAAATCTAGAAAGACACAAATCACATAAATGAATAATTTCAGAAGATGTAAACTTGATGGGCTATCAAGCTTAATATTTTAGAGCAGCAGTCCTCAAACTTTTCAGACCAAGCCTAACCGTGTCTGATTAAATCAGTCTATCAGACTAAGTAGCCTACCACTTAGTCACCGAGTCATTATTCAATTCTAATAGAATATAATAGAAGAATGAGGTTTTCTTGGCCTGTACACACCGAGAACAATAACTTTGTTATGGCATCTGTCGCTTTGACACAATCAGTACCTGTATGACTGAAAAGCTCTGAATTCAGAAGACAGAAAGACTAACAAAAACATATTATCAGTATCAGTGTAATTTACATAAAAGGTTAATTCAGATAATTTAAATAGAATATGATACTGATCCACGTCCATAGATGGCAGTGCAGTGTTTAACTCAATGCTAGCTAGCCTAGAACAACTCAATGCACCTTTAAAAACTATTTTGGGGAATAACTAGTTATGTAACAGAATTACGTAATTTAATTACAAAATAAGGTTACACTTTACTTTAAGGTGTCCTTGTTACAGTGTAATTATACATTTAAGTAATGAGTATTATTAATTAACTACGTACTTACTATATGGTTAGGGTTTGCTTTAGAGTTACTTGCATGCAATTATGCATAATTTATTGTTATTATAATAGTAAGTACATGTAAGATGTGTAACAAGGACACCTTAAAATAAAATGCTTCTCAAAATAAATGCAACTGTAATCTGTTACAGTTACTGAGAAAAATGAGTAGGCCTAATTAAATCACAGTTATGAAGGGGGTACAGATATGATTGATTTCTTTCTCAAATTGCATCGACTGCTCTAAAATATGAGATACCAATGTTTCAGGAGTTTAGGACAAAGAATAGGACATGCTTTTTTGATAACTGTTTTATTTCGTATTTGGATTTATGTATATGCTTTATTTTTTTAGTAGCTGTTATTTTGGCATTGTTAGATGCCAGAGTTTTCTGTCATAGCTATGCAAAGATTTGATTTCAAAAACAGTATAACTATTAAACTTGTTCTTATGATTTTAAATCTGTATACCTCAGAATGTTCTCAAAGAGGTGCTGAAGTCTGATTTTGTGATGGCTGTGCTTTAATAATTAAATTATTAGAATCTTAATTCAAGTGAAAATGCAAATGCAAGTTTGACAGTAATCTGTGTTGAGTACTACTTTAGAGTTAACCCTGCCTGCTTTAAATGTCTCAAAATGATTAACAGGTGAAAACATTTGTTAGAAATTTAGAAAAGTAATCAAAAAGTAATCAAATGTAATCAGTTACATTGCTTTAATAAAGTAATTGAAATAGTTACACTACTTATTACATTTTAAATAGGGTAACTTGTAATCTGTATTCTATTACATATCCAAAATAACCTTCCCAACACTGTCTAAAATGCATATATTATTCTTCTGTACCAAAACATGTGTTCTTTAAGCTGTAAATTTGCCTAAATCTTTCTTGTAAGCAGTTGTACTTCTTTTTATGAACTTCAAATTGTGTGTTTAAGGCATAATTCCTGTGAATGTATTTATGTAAACAGTCCTTACATGTAACATGAACGTTAAAGGGTTTACTGGCTTTACATGGTCATGACAGTAATTGGATATTACAGTAGTCACACTAGTCTGGTATCAAACAGTTTGCAGCGTATAATTTATGCACCACTAGTGGTTCTAAACCGAATTGCCAAAACAACTTAAAAGGTAAAGATGGTCAAGATATACTTTGAATATAAAGCTTTGTCTGAAAGTTTAAACCGTTTGAAGATTGGTTTGATGTTTGAACGTTATATAAGCCTTTTTTAGTGAATACTTGGGCAGCCTGAAGAAAGGTTTAAAGCTTGAAGGTTACATAAGACTTCAGCTTTTGGCAGCCTGAAGAGACATTTGAATGGTGGTTACTAGGGTGGACCGGGTGGTTGCTAGGTCAGTTATTTTGAAAGAAACCACAATATCCCTAAGATTACACAATGACAGTATATTAGCTTTGTCAGGCTGTCACAAACTCACTTCATTGGTTTAGTCAATATTGCGATGTTGACCAGCTCAGGTAAACAATAACCATAACATTATAAACAATACTGTAGTTGTTACGGTATTTGTTGGTTTATTCAAAGTCATGGATATTTTAGAATTATTTTCTGAGGTAACTGACAGCGTTTCCAGAGTTTTTCCACCATAAGGGGTATTCAAAGCAGGGCTGTTTTTAGACTTTCATAAAAAAAACATGCCTGTTTTTTTTATTTCATCTTCACCTGCTGTGTAAATGTCACAGCACGGCCAGGCTCTCCCCCCAGTCATTTACCACGATCCGATTCACCTGTCTACTGATCACCCGCACCTGCACCTCATCACCGCCGTCATCTAGAGCTGCATAAGAACGCACACCACAGTCACTGCAGTTGTCCGATCTCGTTTATTCAACGTGGACTCTCCGATCGACTACCTCACCTGTTGAGTATTACCTCTGAAAATCCCTACCTGTTTATACTTACCTTCTGCTCTCCTCCTCGTTGTTTTCCCCGTCCTCAGATCCTCCTGCGCTGTGGTCACTCCGCCACTTCCCCAGAGCTCCTCATCGTCTTCGCTCCTCACTCCTGCGGACAACAAGGTTACAGTCAATCTCACGTCTGTGTCTGCACTGAACTCTCAAGACAAGAACTCACCTCGTATCATGAACTCCTCAGTTCCACTGCACGATTCCTGTAAATAATCGTGGGGAAGTCGTGGCCTAATGGTTAGAGAGTTGGACTCGTGATCCAAAGGTTGCGGGTTCGA
This sequence comes from Barbus barbus, assembly GCF_936440315.1. Classification (NCBI taxonomy): domain Eukaryota; kingdom Metazoa; phylum Chordata; class Actinopteri; order Cypriniformes; family Cyprinidae; genus Barbus; species Barbus barbus. The sequence continues at coordinate 20,937,834 of NC_136731.1, read as the reverse complement.
GTCTCCGGCCGGCAGGAATTGTAGGTGGGGGGAGTGAATGTCCAGCGCTCTCTCCACCCCCACGACTGAGGTGCCCTTGAGCAAGGCACCGAACCCCCAACTGCCGCAGCATAAAATGGCTGCCCACTGCTCCGGGTGTGTGTTCACGGTGTGTGTGTGTTCACTGCTGTGTATGTGCACGTTGGATGGGTTAAATGCAGAGCACGAATTCCGAGTATGGGTCACCATACTTGGCTGAATGTCACTTCACTCACTCACTTAAAGTCACTGTGTTATCACTTACCTTGGCGTCCGACTATTGATCCATAACAGAAGATCGGACCAACACCGTTACAGGATGAGTGCCCCCGATCCCTTCCAAGAAATGGTCGACGCCCTCAAGAGGCTCCTTTCCCATCCCTCAGTAACATCATCTCCGCCTGTCATCACAAAACCAGTTCTCATTATTCGCCAGTCCCATGGCCCGACCAGTGCCCTACTCAGGTGACCCGGAGGAGTACAATGGCTTTTTACTAAAATGTTCACTCACCATCGATCTCTCACGGGTCCGGCTCTTAAATGGGCCGAGACTATTTTGAGTCAAGCTGGTCCCGCTACCCAGTCATTTGCACAATTTCTAGCACACTTCCGCGAGGTCTTCAGTAATTCTCCGGGAGACTCTTCGGTGGGAGAACAACTTTATCAGCTGCGGCAGGGCACGATGACCATCCAGCAATACTCGCTGAAATTCCGCACCCTCGCGGCCGTGAGCGGCTGGAAAGAACCATCTTTAATAACAGCTTTCCGCCAAGGGCTGAACCCTCAGCTGTGACTACACCTGGCTGCATATGATGACACTTTTGGCTTAGAGAAATTCATTCAACTGGTGATAAGATGTTCTAACCGGATGCAAACATGCCTGTCAGATCCAGCAACTTGGTGAGTGGTATTTGACCCCGCATACCTAAGATGAAACCCCTCACTACTTGTGCTTAACTGACTGCTGGTACTACAACTCTAACAGTTACCGTCCTCCTCGACTCCGGCTCAGCGGGGAACTTCTTCGCCGGAAGTCTTCGCCAACAGCTCCAACTCCCGACCATCGCTACCGAAACCACCTACCAAGTTCAGACAATAACAGGTAAACCCCTCTCCGGACGTCTGGTTAAACACTGTGTTGGACCCCTTCAGCTGCGTATTGGGCTACTCCATCAAGAATCCATCCATTTACTGGTTCTGGAGGGTTCAACTGTGGATGTTATCTTGGGTCTACCCTGGCTGGTGCAACATGATCCGGTACTCTCATGGAGGTCAGGAGACGTCCTTAAGTGTGGCAACAGCTGCTTCCCACAATGCTTACCACATCTACCACGACCATCTCCGAGGGTGTCCGTTCCATTACCTCTCCAAGCTACTTCCATTGAGAGCCCAGTCGAAAAGCAATCCATAGATATTCCCTCCGACTACGCCCACTTCAGCGACGTCTTCTGTCCCAAAAGGGCCTCCCAACTGCCTCCACATCGGCCATGGGACTGCGCGATCGATCTCACACTGGGTGAGCCAGTACCGCGTGGTAAGATCTACCCGCTATCCTTACCCGAACAGAAGGCCATGGAGGAGTACATTAAGGAGGCTCTGGAACAAGGATATATCGTACCATCTACCTCCCCTGCTGCTTCCAGTTTCTTCTTCGTGGCCAAGAAGGACGGAAGCTTGCGACCCTGTATTGATTACCGGAAACTCAATGAAATCACTGTGAAATTTAGATACCCCCTTCCTCTTGTCCCAGCTGCTTTGGAACAACTCCGCGGTGCCACCATATTCACCAAGTTGGATCTCCGCAGCGTGTATAATCTCATCCGTATCCGGGAAGGGGATGAATGGAAGACCGCGTTTGTGACACCCACTGGCCACTATGAGTATCGGGTCATGCCCTATGGGCTTGTTAACGCCCCCTCAGTCTTCCAGGGATTCATGCATGAGGTGCTCCGGGAGTTCCTGCATCGGTTTGTAATAGTATATATCGACGATATATTGATTTACTCCCGGAGCCTGGCAGAACATCGCCAACACGTTGCGGAGGTCCTCCAACAACTCAGGAAATACCAGTTATATCTCAAGGCTGAGAAATGCCTTTTCCATCAACCCACAGTTCACTTCCTCGGCTACATCATCCATAGTGGTGGCATTCGCATGGACAAGAGGAAGGTGGAAGCCATAACCTCCTGGCCAATCCCAAACACCTTCAAGGAACTCCAGCGCTTCCTTGGATTTTCCAATTTCTACCGCCGTTTCATTGCCAACTACAGCACTATTACCAGCCCACTCACCGACCTACTCAAAGGGGGAACCAAGTCTCTGTCCTGGAACACCAGTGCTACGAACGCCTTCAGTAAGCTTAAGGAAGCATTCACCACCGCACCTCTCCTTGTGCACCCCAACCCTGAATTACCCTTCATAGTCGAGGTGGATGCCTCAACCACAGGAGTAGGTGCGGTCTTGTCTCAGCAGCAGGGGACGCCTCCCAATCTCCATCCATGCGCCTTCTTTTCCCGGAAACTCAGCCCGGCGGAGAGGAATTATGATATTGGGAATAGAGAGTTGCTAGCCATCAAACTCGCCCTAGAGGAATGGAGGCACTGGTTGGAAGGAGCAACTCACCCTTTTTTGGTCCTTACCAATCATAAGAACCTCCAATATCTCCGTGAAGCAAAACAACTTAACCCTCGTCAGGCCAGATGGGCATTATTCTTTACCCGCTTCCAGTTTAAGATCTCGTATCGCCCCGGGCCCAGAAACGTTAAAGCAGACGCTCTATAATGCATCCATGCCTCCGTGGAGAATCAAGAGGAACCCGAAGGGATCTCACCTGCTAAGATTATTACAAGCCCCATTCAATGGTCCGCTCCACCAGTAGCCTCCGACACTCCACCCGCCAATCCGCCGGGATGCTCACCAGATCGCCAATACGTAACCCGAACCCAACGTACGCCACTCATCCACTCCACGCACACTTCTCTTGGTACTGGCCACCCAGGGGCCAATGCCACTCTCTCGCTGCTACGAGACCGCTTCTGGTGGCCCAATATGGCCAGGGACGTGAGAAGGTTTGTTCAGGGCTGCCTGGACTGTGCCATATCCAAGAGTCCCCGTCACCTTCCCGCTGGTAAACTCTTCCCACTACCCATACCAAACTGTCCCTGGTCACACCTAGGAGTGGATTTTGTCACGGACCTACCTCCCTCTGATGGAAACACTTGCATCCTGGTAATAGTAGATCGTTTCTCCACTCGCAAAATTTCCCACAGCCCTTCAAACTGCAGAGCTCCTTTTCAATCACGTTTTCAGATATTATGGACTCCCAGAGGACATCGTATCCGACAGAGGACCTCAATTCATCTCCCATGTCTGGAAGGCCTTCTTTAAACTCCTAGGTGTGACCGTGAGTTTAACCTCTGGCTACCATCCACAGTCCAATGGGCAGACCGAACGTAAGATCCAGGAGATTGGGCGCTTCCTGAGAACCTTCTGCCATGGCCGCCAGAACTCTTGGAACCAGTACCTAGGCTGGGGCGAGTACGCCCAAAACTCCTTACGTCAAGGTTCCACTGAACTCACGCCCTTCCAGTGCGTACTCGGCTTCCAGCCACCACTATTCCCGTGGTCTGGAGAACCATCCGACGTCCCCGCAGTGGATCACTGGTTCCGAGAAAGCGAGGGAGTCTGGGACGCAGCACATCATCAGCTGCAGCAGGCAGTGCGCAGATAAAGGATAACAGCAGATGTTCGACGCTCTGCCGCTCCCACTTACCATCCAGGACAGAAGGTATGGCTATCTAGCCGGGACATCAGACTGTGCCTGCCTAGCCGGAAACTAAGTCCCAAATTCATTGGCCCCTTCACTATTCTGGAACAGATCAACCCGGTCACTTATAAACTCCAATTACCTTCACAATACAAGATTCACCCCACCTTTCATGTCTCACTGCTAAAACCCTTTTCTCCTTCTGTTTCCCCAGAGCCTGGTCCGGTTGAGGAACCCCCTCTCCCTCTCATAGTGGATGAGGGTGCCATCTATAGGGTGCAGGAGATCTTGGATTCCCGGTGCCGTGGTGGTCGCTTAGAGTATTTCGTCGATTGGGAAGGCTACGGTCTATGGCTACATTGAGGATCCCGCCACTTAGACAGCCATCGGAAAAGACCACTGGAACCAGCTGAGCCCTTACAATCTGACTTGCTGCAGTTTGGAATTGAACTGCTGGTTTGTTTGGCCAGAGGAGAATTGGCCCCCCGACTGAGCCTGGTTTCTCCCAAGGTTTTTTCTCCATTCTGTCACCGATGGAGTTTTGGTTTCTTGCCGCTGTCACCTCTGGCTTGCTTAGTTGGGGATGCTTCATTTCCAGCGATATCGTCGACCTGATTGCAAAGACACTATTTAAACTTATTGACACATTATTTTCCTTTTTTGATATTGTGCAGTGCTTTGACACAATTTGCATTGTAAAAAGCGCTATATAAATAAAGGTGACGACTTGACTTACGGTCCCGAAGAACGCTCATGGGTCTCTAGGGAGGACGTTCTAGACCCGGCACTCTTGGAGGAGTTCCATGCTACCCACCCTGATCGTCCTGCTCCACGTAGCCGGGGCAGACCACCACGACACCGGGGTCGTCCCTCAGGAGCGGGCCGTGGAGAGGGGGGTAATGTCACAGGATGGCCAGGCTCTCCCCCCAGTCATTTACCACGATCCGATTCACCTGTCTACTGATCACTCGCACCTGCACCTCATCACCGCCGTCAGCTAGAGCTGCATAAGAACACACACCACAGTCACTACAGTTGTCCGATCTCGTTTATTCAACGTGGACTCTCCGATCGACTACCTCACCTGTTGAGTATTACCTCTGAAAATCCTTACCTGTTTATACTTACCTTCTGCTCTCCTCCTCGTTGTTTTCCCCGTCCTCAGATCCTCCTGCACTGTGGTCACTCCGCCACTTCCCCAGAGCTCATCGTCTCCGCTCCTCACTCCTGCGGACAACAAGGTTACAGTCAATCTCACGTCTGTGTCTGCACTGAACTCTCAAGACAAGAACTCACCACGTATCATCAAGTCCTCAGTTCCACTGCACGATTCCTGTAAATAAAGTCACTGTGTTATCACTTACCTTGGCGTCCGACTATTGATCCATAACAGTAGAATTCACCTCTTCTTGTTTTCTGTCTTATAAAATATCCCATATTACTATTTCGGATGTGAAAAACTGCTGCAAACGATTCAATGATGAGTGAGTGAACTGTTCTAATAAATCAAACTGAGGGATCATTTTCATAACACCGTTTTCAGCAAAAAATCTAAAATCATGTTACACGTTTTGGCCGTTCATTTACACAACAAAGGAACGGCCATTCATTTTAAGTGAAAACTTGCAAAATGTGCAAGGTTTCGAAAACTGACATCTCTGTGTAAACTACAAAAATGCGAATTTGCAAAAACAGTGATGCAATTTGCATGTATATTACATTCTCAGTCTATAGGTATATGTGCAGGTGTGTAGTGTTGCTTTACAAAGTGACATCGCCATCTACTGGCCTGGCATGCAAAATACAGCGCCTTTAGTAATTTTTGTAAATCCGGGTAAACAGGGATTGTTTGGACAATGTTGTCATTCTTATGTGAAACTTTTCACAAAGGAAAGAAAAAGCTTTTTTTAAACATACCTTTAGTTGTGAACAGCTTCAGACATTTTTACAAACTCATGTGAGCAATTAGATTAAAAAAAGTGATTCTTTCGTCAATCTGATTGTAAACAACTAATAGAAAACACACTTGATTGCTGAAATATTATCAGAAAAAAAAAAGATTCTCAGGTTGACATATTGGCAGCAGACAAGGATTTATGTTTCACTGGGGCACAGCCATATTTTAAGGTCTAGCTGAAGCACATTGAAATGTTGTACCTTATAGCCTTGAATATCCCCATTCTGGGCCTCCACGGGAGGAGGGTCCCATGTGACATCAAGCTGAGTAGCTGTTGAGGACTGGATAGCAACATTCTGAGGTGCAGCAGTGGGCACTGATGAGAACAGAGAGAGCGAGAGAGAGAGAGACGATGAATCCTAGACAGTTTGAAGTTATTTATTAGACTTTATACTGACTGACAGCACTACTGCACGTTTTATTAGACTGTGAAATCAACAATATTGACTTAGAGCATCAAGGAGGAATATTTGTACCCTTACCCGCCTCTCCCACGAACACTTCCTGTGGCGAGCTGGTGGGCCCCTCCCCTACAGCGTTATACACGCTCAGTCGGATCTCATAGCGCTTGTGTTTATTCAGATCTGAACAATGGAGAAAATGTGCACACATACACACTCTATTCAATATAGCATGATAAAACCTTAAGTGGTGCTAAAACATAATGATCCCGTTCCAATGAAGTGAGATGTTGAGAGGAAAAGTCAATGACAGTGTGGAGAGAAATGGGCACAGTCAGACAAGACCAGACGTGAGAAGAGAGACAAATGAGACTGGGCTTTCGTGTGAGCAAATAAGCGAGGTGTGAGAAAGAAACGTTACTAGAGTTCAGAGATTTGAGTTTGGCAGGAGGGAATGGATGAATAGAAAGCAGTGTTGGGGAGTGACAAACTAAAAAATTAGCGATAGCTGCTAACTTAATGCCCTTCAGTAATGTGACATTTGCTCAGCTGTTTTAAAATGTAATTTTCCCACTAACAAGCTAATGTTAAAGGGTTACTCCACCCCAAAATAAAAATATTTTCATTAATCACAATCCCCATGTCGTTCCAAACCCGTAAAAGCGTCTCGGGTTACGTATGTAACCCTGGTTCCCTGAAGGGAACGAGACGCTGCGTCGAAAGCGCTAGGGGAACGTCCTCAGCGTGACCGCGCTCTGAATCAGAGTGTAATCTGTACAATGGATGGGCGAGACGTCATAGGCGGGTTACGTCACTGACCGGAAAGCATAAAAGCACGTGCGGTGGAGCCGGCGATTGCTTCAAGGAATGAAGCAACCGCTCGCAGGGATACAGGAAGTATGGCCTCGAGACGCAGCGTCTCGTTCCCTTCAGGGAACCAGGGTTACATACGTTACCCGAGACATTCCCTTCCAGCAACTCGAGCTGCGTCGAAAGCGCTAGTGGAACGAGATGCCCACGCCACCAGACTTCCAAGTACCTGCCCTGTGTGTATCACTAGGAGCACAGCGAGGGCGAAAGAACAGAAGAGCCCGGAGTGGCCCTAAGATCAAGGTCATAGAACCGAACAAAGGTGAGGGGCGTGGACCAACCCGCAGCATTGCAGATATCCTGCATCGAAACCCCTGCCAGAAAGGCCTTGGAGGCTGCCATACTCCTGGTGGAATGGGTTTTAACTGCCATAGGCGAGGGAAGACCAGAGGATTCATAAGCAGTTTAGAAATAGTATCCACAATCCACCGACTAAGGGTCTGCTTAGAAGCAGGCAGACCCCGCTTGGCACATACAATTAAGCTTCTGGTCGGGCTCTCCAAAGGGAGGAGGACTGAAGGCCTGAAGGCCACCGACAGGCCGTGGTATAGAAGAGGGGACCTAGGAAATAACCCGCTCGAGGGTAGAAAACGCTTTGGCCAGACCAGGGGCAAAGACGAGAAAAGAAGGGGCCATGAAGGGCCTGCAAATCCCCACTCTCTTAAGAGAAGATATCGCCAAAAGGAAGGAAGTCTCAAAGTGAGAATGCGATAAAAAATCTCTACAATAGGCTCGAATGGAGGTTACAGAGAGCGTCTAAAACCACAGCCAGGTCCCCGTAGGGACACGTCGTACAGGAGGCCTCAGCCTCAGCGCACCGTGGAGGAAACATGTAACCAGGGGGTGTCGACCCACTGTAAGGCCACCGAGAAGGGCGTGGTAGGCCGATAAAGCCGCCACGTAAACCTTCAGGGTGGAGTGAGTTACCCCTGCGGAGAAACGGGCCTGCAGGATCTCCAGTACTGTACCAAATGGGCAGTTAACTGGGTCAAGGTGGCGGTCTCCGCACCAAGAAGTGAAATATTTTCACTTCAGGGCATACAGTTTCCTCGTAGAGGGAGCTCTGGATTGGAGGATGGTTTCAGCAACCTCGGTTGAGAGACCGGAAGCTATGAGCTGCGCCCCCTCAGAGGCCGCAGCCACAGCTTCCACAACTCCGGGTGGAGGTGATAGGATAGTGCCCTCGCCTGTGAGAGGAGATCTCTCCTGACGGGAATCTCCCATGGAGAGCCATCGAGGAGAGAAATCGGGTCCGAGAACCATACTCGGCCCGGCCAGAACAGTGCTACCAAAAGTAGGCTGACCTCGTCCTGGCGCACTCTCGCCAGAACTCCCGGGAGCAGAGCGATCGGGGAAAATGAACAGACGAAGCCTCGGCCAAGTCTGTATCATAGCGTCCAGTCCAAAGGAGCTAGAGGAACTAGAGGGGCAAGTGCTGACTCTTGAGTCACAAAACCAAAACTTTTTCACATCTGCTTCACCACCACGGGTGGAGCATCCATTCCCCGGGCCTCGGCCCCTGCCTTGACAGGATGTCTGCTCCCACATTGAGATACCCAGGGATGAAGATGGCTCTGAGTGAGCGAAGTTTGCCCTGGGACCACACAAGGACCTGGTGTGCCAGCTTGTACAAGGGGCGCGAACGCAGACCTCCCTGGTGGTTGATGTAAGAGACCACCACTGTGCTGTCGATGCGCACCAACACATGGTGATCTCTTAGGTCTGGGAGAAAGTGCTTGAGTGCATGAAACACGGCCAACATTTCCAAACAATTGATATGCCACATTAGATGGCAACCGCTCCACAGACCGCGGGCAGGGTGGCTATATGTGTGCCCACGGTGAGGGATGCGTCCGTCGCTAGCATTACACGGCGACGAGAAGCTTCCAGCACCGGGTCCTGAAACAAGAACCAAGCTTGGCTCCACATGTCTAAGGCACGTAGGCATCGCCGCGTGACCTTGATCATGCGAAGCGGGTTTCCCCTCGGGGAGAACCCCTTGGTCTTGAGCCACCACTGTAGGGGTCTCATGTACAGCAGGCCAAAAGTTATCACGTTGGACGCAGCTGCCATGAGCCCCAGCAGTTTCTGAAACTGCTCGACAGTGAGTGACTGGCCCTCTTTCACTCTCTTGACTGAGGTGAGGATCGACTCGATCCGAGCAGGAGACATACGTGCCTGCATCATGGTCAAATCCCACACCACGCAAAGATAAGTGGTTCTCTATACTGGAGAAAGCACACTTTCTTGGCGTTCAGTCTCAACACCTTCATGTGCGCGAGAACGACATCTCGATGCCGAATTGCCACCTGCTCTGATCGAGCTAGAATCAATCAATCGTTGATGTAAAAGTGCGGGGTAAGAGTGCAAGGCCAACGGGAAGAACCCGATATTGGTAAGCTTTGCCCCCAAAAGCAAACCTCAGGGACTTCCCTTGAGAGGGAAGGATGGAGACGTGAAATATGCGTCCTTAGATCCATCGTGAAAAACCAGTCCTCGGACTTGGCCTGAGACACGACTGATGAGTGTAAGCACCCTGAACTTCAGTCACATGACTGAGCGGTTCAACTGACGCAGATCTACCATCCTTCTTTGGAACAATGGCTGTAGAACCCGGACTCTCTTCCGTGAGGAGGGACCACCTCAATGGCCTCCTTCCTCAAGAGAGTGTCTACTTCCTGTTCCATGATCAGAGCCTCTTGGGGGCCCACGCACGTGGGAATCACCACGTTGAAAGGCGGTGGCGGAGCGCCGAACTGAATACAAAAGGCCTTTCTCTACAGTACGCAGGACCCAATGAGATCCATTTGGCAGTAGTTTCCACGCTGCTTAAATGGTCTACTAAGGGAACCAGTCTCTCGAGACTGGCCTCTGATGCACCCAGAGCTGCTGGCTCGGTGCCCTGAAGCGGAGGACCAGCAGGAGACGGCCGAACCAGGAGCTCAAGAGACCCCCGCAGGGGTGGCGAGCTTCTCAGCTCCACCTGAGAAAGCTCCAGCTCCTTCTCAGCTCCACCTGAGAAAATGGAACACTGGCTGGGTTGGCAGACTGCTCTCCCGAGGGCACTGGGGGGAAACGGACACCCGATCTGCCCCAGAGGGGTCTGCCCTCGTAAGTCCTGGCCATAGCACCAGGACTGCCTCAGCCGAAGCCTCCTATTGAACGACGGTCCTCAGACCCGCGTCATTCCTAGGAAGATCAGGCTGATAGAACCAGACCCTGCAAGGCAGGACCCAAAGAGACACATTGGCAGTAGTTTCCACGCTGCCAGATGGTCTCCTAAGGGAACCAGTCTCTCGAGACTGGCCTCTGGCGTACCTAGAGCTGCTGGCTCAGTGCCCTGAAGCGGAGGACCGGCAGGAGACGGCCGAACCAGGAGCTCTAGAGACCCCCGCAGGGGTGGCGAGCTTCACAGCTCCGCTACACTTCGGGGCGGAAGAAACTGAGAACATTGCTCGCTGGAGCCAGCTGCGCCCTGGAACACTGGCAGGGTTGGCAGACTGATCTCCCGAGGGCACTGGGGGGAGACGGACACGTGATCTGCCCCAGAGGGGTCTGCCCTCGTAAACTCTGGGCCACACCCGTAGGCTTCTTGGCCGAGAACCCCCTTAGACTTAAGAATGGTCCGCAGATCCGGCTTAGCCTTAGAGGTCCCCGACCCAGAGCGTTTACCGCCACGGCCCCACCTCGGTGGTGTGCGAGTAGCCACGCTCTGTTTTGTGCCTCTCTGAAGAGGGGCTGGCACGCGGCAAGGGCTGCTCCCGCCCAGCAGCCCCCTGAGCTAGAGATAGGCGAGCGAGAAACCGCTGAAACGCCGCCGCTTGTCTACAAGCCTCCTGGTACCTGTTGATGACATAATTGACGGAGTCGCCGAACAGGCCAGAAGGCGCAAGCGGAGCGTCCACGAGGAAGACCCTATCTTCTCCATGTCAGATAGGGTCAACCACAAACAGCGTTTCTAGGGAGCTCAGAGATCAGCTTATATTTCAATCAAATTGAGCCCCTATACCTCATCCAGCTCTCTAAGCAGGTACGTCAGCTTGGTGCGCCTGTAACACTCTTTTTTTCTTCTGGTTTTTTTTCCCATTCTTCTCTCTTTTTTTTACTTTTTTTTTTTTTTGGTGTGCAGACATGCACCAGCCTGAACTGCAGCCGCGAGCCTTCAGAGACAACGGCACGCAAGGGAACAGATAGCTCGCGAGCGTCTGTTCCACTCAGGCATCGCTTCTGATATGAATGAGAAATGCACGCGTCGCCTCACCTCCTTTTTTTTGGAGCTGACTGCGCGCTGTTCTCATTCATAATATGCTTGTGCACACACTTTCATAGACGCATCCACCTCCTCGGAGGAAGACAGGTCTTAGGGAAGGGAAGAAGATAGGGGCTCGCCCGTCTTCATTCCAACTAGTGATAGCTTACTTCAGAGAGCAAGCACAAAACAGGCAGTCAGCTCCCTCGAGAGCTAAATCTGCGTGCTCTGCTCTCAAGCAGACCACACACAGACTGCGTGTATCCCCAGCAGTGATATAACGTGTGTAGGGAGGAACACATAGCCCGTAATGCGATCTGCTATCGCCCAAGTGCTTGCACATATTGCTGGAGCCAAATTCAAGTGATTGTGCTAGGACAAACAACACTAAATAAGACTCACAACACAAATCAACAGACACACAGACAGAGTAGCGGTTGCTGAATGACAAAAAGCAATCGCCGGCTCCACCGCACGTGCTTTTATGCTTTCCGGTCAGTGACGTCATCCGCCTATGACGTCTCGCCCTTCCATTGGACAGATTACACTCTGGTTCAGAGCGCGGTCACGCTGAGGGCGTTCTAGCGCTTTCGACGCAGCTCGAGTTCCTGGAAGGGAACTTTGTTCGTTTTCAGAACACAATTTAAGATAGTTTGGATGAAAACTGGGAGGGTTGTGACTGTTCCATTGACTGCCAAGTAAATAACACTGTTAAGGCCCAGAAAAGTATGAAAAACATCGTCAAAATAGTCCATCTGCCATCAGTGGTTCAATCTGAATTTAATGAAGTTAACCCCGTAGCGCCATTTTGGATAATATCCGCTGGACACAAATAGCATACACTGTTCTGTGTCAGCCGCACAACAAGGACACGTTTTCTACGTTTGTTTACACATTGATTTGAACGAAAACAGTGACACAGAACAGCATACACAGTTTGCGTCCAGTGGATACTCTCCAAAATGGCACTATGGTGACGCTACGGAGGAGACAAATTGTTGAATAAAGTCGTTATTTTTGTTTTCTTTGTACAGAAAAAGTGTTCTTGTCGCTTCATTAAATTCAAATTGAACCACTGATTGCAGATGGACTATTTTGATGATGTCTTTCATACTTTTCTGGGCCTTGACAGTGTTACTTACTTGGCAGTCAATGGGACAGTCACAAGCCCCCCGGTTTTCATCCAAAATATCTTAAATTGTGCTCCGAAGACAAACAAAGCTTTTACGGGTTTGGGACCACATGGGGGTAAATGATTTTGGGGTGGAGTAACCCTTTAATCAAGACAGTTAATTAAAACAAAACAAGTATGAAATGTTATTCATCAGTCCCTGTGCAAATGTGAACATCTTTATTTGTATGAATATGCAAATTAGTAAAATAATACAAATTAATATTACATATACTAAATAATATTGCATTTATTAATAGTATTAATTTATTATTAATAATAATAATAATAAATAACAGTATTTGTAACTACCAATAAAAATAACTTTGTAAAATAATATATTATTTACTTATTATTAATACAGTTTAAATGAACCTTTTTAAATAATATATTTTCAAATGTAATATAATCCTGTCACTTCTGATTGGTACTCAAAAAAAAGTCTTATTATCCAACTTTCAGGATTCTTTGATGAACAGACACTTCAAAGCATTTATTTAAAATATAATGTTATTGTAACATTATAAACGTCTTTACTGTCATTTTTTCCCCTGGCTATTAATTGAACGGTAGTGTGAATGTAGAATATGTAAGAATACAACTTCTTTGCAGTTTTATTTAGCTACATGTTCAATATTCTAGTTTGACTGTAGCTGAACTACTTCAATTATGAACAGCTTAAAGTGGCTTTCCCAACAACAGTATAAATGATGACTACAGAAACACTGATGAAAGAGCGAGAGCGAATCTCAGGACTTACTGTCCAGCTCGTATTGGGTAATTGAGGATTCGGTCAGGTTCCTCATGCTGTAGGGGGCTGAAGACGGTAAGGCGGAGGGGAGAGGAGGCAGAGGATGGCAGCAAGGAAGACCAAAGGTAAAGAGGGAGAAGTATAAATAGAACGTATGAGAGAGAGAGAGAGAGAAACAAGAGCTGGATTAGCACATTAGCTCATGCTAGCAGAAAGGCTGACAGCTCTTCAGACTTTAAGAGAGAAACTAACTGCTGATGAGACAATTAGCACAGCCCTCATACACTGTAAAACTCTCATTACATGCATGGTAATGAGATGAGCCACTATAGAATCTGCCGTTACAGGGCAACATGAAACAAATTAGTTAGCATTTTTTCCTGAAATAGCTTATCTCTTCATGTTCTAATATATGTAGTACAGTAGTAACTTGGTTTCCAGGTTTAAGGATTGTTGGCAATAGCCATTAGTCTAATAAATAAATTAATAAAACTGAACAAAACACTCATTTATTTAACAGACATTAACAAGTTTTTTTTTGCTTGGTACCATGGTATTGCTACATATTTTTTTAAGTACATGGTAGTAATGCTACTATACATGAATATAATAGTCATCATATCATGTCAAGTCATCATATACCATGACTGTACCATGAGACAAACGACTACTGTATATATAGCACTGTAAATTTTGTAAGGGACTAGATAGACAAGTAGATACTAATCTTCGTTCTTTATTTGAGTAAATTGAATGAATGACTCACCTGTGAGCTCGGCCCAGTTGGCAGACGGGCTATTAACTGTGCGCACCGTGAAACTGCGTAGGCGGTCGTAGCGTAGTTCTCTGTAGCGTACTCGAAAACCGAGCAAAATACCATTGATCTCCTCCTCGGGGGGTGGCTGGATGTGGTTGAACAGATTATGTCATTATCTCCGTTTGTAAACACAACATTCAACAACAGATAAACACCCGTGTTCCCTCTCAGAACAGCGTGATGAATCGGACCTCACCTTCCAGCGGAGCAGCACAGATGTGGTGGTGTGTGGTGTCACAGAGAGGATTGTGGGAGCTTTGTCAGGTGCTAATGGAACACAAACAGACAGTTTGTTCAGTTAATGACTGCGGAGCTGCAAAGACCCTGATAAGACTGGAATAACCAAGAGTGGAAACCAGTTAATAATGGTGTAACTGTTAGCAGTGTTCTGGTTAAACGCCAAAGGTCAAGCATGAGGTAACCCTGCAGTTTTTCTCCTTCACTGACTGTGTCCTATTTTGGCCACATTACGTTTCATCTCAGGCCTCAGGAACTTGTTCCCGACAGCATTAAAGCGTTTCGCAGTTGCCCCTACCGTCCTGTAGAGTGGTGATTGCCTCGCTCTCGTCGCTGTACTCGCTGTCCCCAATATCATTAGTGGCTTTCACTCTGAACTGGTAGGAAGTGAAAGGCTTGAGCCTGTGAATAGGAAAAAAGCTCAGTAGGACTGTGGCACCACCAATTTTGTCCTCTATGACCCTCAAAGTTTAGAAAGTTCACCACAGGCCCAATTCAGGCTTACTTGTCTATGATGTATAATGTGGCCTCATGGTTGACCGATGCTGAGTGAACAGTCCAATTGCTGTCAGGCAGCTCTCTGTACTGGACGGTGTAATATCGGATGGGAGACAGACCATCGCTGCCTGGTTCCCATGACAACAGCACACTGCGGGCCTGGACCTCATCCTGAGGCACAACGGGACGACTTGTGGGCTGAGGGCGTGCTGAGAGGAGATCAGAGAAGCAGTTGTAATCAATGACATGTAGTAAAAAGCATCTGACCTTGTA
Source organism: Barbus barbus (assembly GCF_936440315.1). Lineage (NCBI taxonomy): Eukaryota > Metazoa > Chordata > Actinopteri > Cypriniformes > Cyprinidae > Barbus > Barbus barbus. The sequence continues at coordinate 20,922,826 of NC_136731.1, read as the reverse complement.
AAGAGAGATGAAGCAGTACCTCTCTTCTCTGTAGTAACCACCAGTGCCTCTGCTGCTTCTCCCCATCCCTTTCGAGTCTGGGCCGTGAGGCGGAACACATAAACACTCTCTGGATTCAGTCCAGTCGCTGTATACTGTCGTGCACTTGGGTTGAGAACATCAACGTTGGCAGAGGTAATACTAGAAGAGTTTTTCCGGAAAGCAATCTGATATGCTAGAGATGAGACACACATAAACATTACAATCAGAGGATTCTGAATTTAATCACCATGTAACTGGTTTTACATGCACTGTTCTGAGTGGGATTCAAGCTAGAGTCAAACTGGCCTGGGAGGTAGATACATTAACAAGAATTGACCTATCGGTAAGCCCCGCCCCCCTTACTTACTGTTGCTCCCTCGGACAAACAAACGTTGCTCACTGTCTTACAATGACAGTTGCAGTGTGAAAACCTTGTCCCACAATGTTTTTTGCACAATTTTGGACACATAGGTCCACCAAATGGGAATTAAATATTCCATGGAGGGATTTATAAAATATTTAAAAATAAACACGGTGGGTAACTCGAAGCGAGGGTTTAGAGATCACAATGCAAGCGGGAGAAGTCTCATATTACAGTCGGACTTCACGATCATGGATGACAACATGCAGGATCAACACTGTTCAAGTATCACAGGGTACGATTAAATTAATGTACATTTAAGCAGTTTAATATGAAGAGACAGTGAAATTATGTAGACCTTTGTTTATGTGTTTTTGACCTACACTGTACAGGATGCGAGAACAGTCCGCTATTTAGGTTTGTACATTAGCATGGTCTCACTAACTTTAACGTTAGCTAGTTTTAGCCAGAGATACCTTGCTAAAGCACAAAATAAAATTAACGATCTGCTTGAGCAGATGAAAATTATAAATTAATGAGTGTATGACAACCAGAAAATTAACATTTTTGTCTTCATTTGTATTGGGGTTGAATACTTAGGGACAATTTGCTCTGTTTTGTTTGGATTCAGGAAATGTAATAAAATAAATGATATTGCCCATCCTCTCAGGATACATGGAATCAGTGTTACAAGTACCCCAGGCACATCGTTTTTTCCATTTTTGAAGCATAAACCCCATAAAACCAATGCGAGCTTCGGATCTTGTTTCATGTTTCTCAATGACGCTGAAACCTAAAGATGTCCAAGGTCCACTCCCCGTGCAACTGATACTCGAATGCCATTGGCTAGTCTGCGTTCGAGGGGAAGGGCTTACCGATAGGACAACTCTAAAGACTGCAGACTCTAGTACCTAAAAACTCAAGCTACAGTTCCTAGATACAGTTGCTAGTGTGCCTCTTCAAGTCAGGGAAGTTAGATCTACCTACCCAGTGATCTCTACTAGCTGGACTCTGTAAAACCTCTGTAAAACTCACTCCCATCTGGGTCAAGGCATCAATATAACTGGTCCTACTTGCCTAATTCTGGACGGGATTTGAGTCAGCATCAAACGAACATGCTAACTAGCACGCTAAAGACCACCGCCTCTTGCATCAGTTAATAGTGTGCCTCATAAGGCCAAGGAAGTGAGGTTACCTGCATAGCTATCTCTACAAGCTAGCCTTCATAACATGTATTCCCTGAAACTCACTTCAATCCAGGTCACTGCACCAATATAACTAGTCCTACTTGCCTCTTTCTGGATGGAGTTTGAAATAGCATCAAATGACCATGATATCAAGGACGGTAAAGACCTCAGCCCCTTGCATCAGTTCATAGTGTGCCCAGTAAGGCCAAGGAAGTGAGGTTACTTGCAAAGCTATCTCTACAAGCTAGCCTTACACCCATTTGGGTCATGGCACCAATAAAACTGGTCCTACTCGCATCATTCCAAGCGAGCTTTGAACCAGGGACAATTGGCACAGAAAGTGAGCATGCTAACAAAGACACTAAAAAGTAAGTTTAATACAGTACAGTGGCTAGTAATAGTCTAGCTGATGTCCTGGATCACTACTAGTTTACTCTTGTTGCAGGGCAGGTCTTGTCACAAATTTTGATCATCCATTTAGTGTAACACATTCATTGAAGGCTGGTTAACTGCACTAAATTGTAGATATTCTACATAACAGCCATGCTCCAATGAGAGAGACTTGCTGGGTGGTGGGTGGATTTTACTCATTATCACACTGATTATATAGTACAGTATATCATGTAGTAAAGAGACTACAAAAATAGTTTACCAAGGATAATGCCATTTGGTTGGGCAGGGGGTTGCCATATCAGTCTCACTGAGGAAGTTCTGACTTCAGGGAATAGGATCCCGACTGGAGGCCCAGGTACTGTTTAAAAACAATTGTCAATGTAACTAGCACACCATAAGCGAGATTAATACTTTAAAACTTATGGTGGTTGTTAGTTGTGGTTTAGAATCTCACCGTCATCAAGCGTGCGCTCAAAGATGGGTGGAGAACTAGGAATGCCATCTCCTATACGGGTGAAGGCTTGAACCTGGATCTCATAAAGCACGTACTTCCCAAGACCAGTGAGCTGGACACTATAAGTGGTATTTCCCTCTACCATCCAGAAACGCAGGGCTGACTCTGCATCCTTCTCCTTGTACACTACCTGAGAGGAAAAATAGATGCAATGGACTCAAGAACAATAAATCTGGTAAGAAGCCTGTTGTCAATGTACCTTATAGCCCAGAATTAGTCCATTGTGGTCAGTCTCTGGCACTTCACCCCAGCGGACCAGGACACTGCTGGAGGTGGTAGCAAAAGCTGAAACATTTGCAGGGCCACTTGAGGGGACTAACGAATGGAGAAAACAATTAAATAAGCAATTAACAACTGTATGAGCGATCAGACTTTCAAACAGAAACAGCATGCATTTTGTCATTCATTGTACTTGTCATATGTTTACAAGATAAAGCATATGCCAATGCAGTCTGGTTGCAATTCAGTATGTGATGGTAAAAACGTGTTGCAGACTGTACAGCCAACGGTTAATCAAACTGTGAATGACAGACTGTTTGACTGATGAGAAAATAACTTCTTTAAAAAAAAAAACTTGCATGAAACAAATAACTTTTTAATGGACTAAGCAATGGAGAGCAAACAGAGAAAAGGACCCCCGGTAATTTCACATCTCCTCCAAAGTTTCAAACGAGATCTCAACATTCTCACAAACTTGAAAGTCTATATGAACTCAAATGCATCTCATCAGTTATCTGAATTATATGATCCATTTTATTGCAATATTCTCTTTCTGTGTGCCAGCAATTGTCTCATTTATATCTATTTTTATTTATCCTAATCAATTTTAGGAGATACAAAGTCAGCTGAATCATAACTGTAAATTCCATTAAGACTCCTGGGCAATAAAAGTACAACCTTTGAGGAATAAAGTGTTCTTGTGGGCAGCCATCATAATTCATTCCAAGGTCAGCAGTGTTGCGAAAGCATTCAAGAAGGTTTTTACAAAGTACAAGAGAGGGAGGAAAGAAAGCACAGCAGATTTCTCACCTGACTCTCTGGTTCTCCTATGAACTGGTTGGCTCCACGGCCCTGGACCGATGCCATTGAACGCCTGCACTTTGACTTCATATTCTGTCCACTCTTCCAGGTCCTCAATGGTAAACTCCCTCTCCTGCCTGTCTGGGATGATGTGGGACAGGACCCCAGCCTTGGAGCCTAGACGAGAGTACTGCACCCTATAGCCCACCAGCTCTGGATTGCCATTGTATTCCCACTCTGGCAGCGGCTAGAACACAGACACATTTCAACTTTTAGCATCTTCAGAAATTTTAGCATCTTAGAAGATTTATCACCACACGACCACATCATTTCCCAGTTAGAAATATATCACCACATATGAAACATCTCCAATACCCGAACTATTTCTCCCAAAACAAAGAGATGCAAATGGAGAATTTTTTCTTAATTTCACACATGTCTCTTAAGAGTTTCAGAAGAGACAATGGGTGACTATCCACTAATAACTGTGGATTATTTGTATTTACACATACAGGTGATCTTCCTTGAAACATTTCTGCCTAATTCACAACATGTGCATTTGAGCATGAATTTGTTTTAACCTCATTCTAATGTCATGGAATTTCGAAATGAGTAATCACGCACCCGAGGTTAGATATTTGCATAAAACACAGCCAAACCATCTCCTTTATTCACCACCTTTTCTTTAGTGCCTTTCATGACTATCAGCAAACATGATTCCTTCTAAAGACACATTCCTGTCAAAGAACATGTGAAGCTGGATCCTCAAGCAATGCCAAGTGTACCATCCTCAAAACCAGTTCAAAAATAATAAACACCTTTTATGAAGACCCAGATTTAGAATCTAGCAAGCTGTACATGTAATGTTATTTTGCATCTTTTGCATCAATTCCACATTCTTTTGCCTCTTAAGCATATCGATCACATTCCAGGACACGTACCACCCATCTGAGCCACAGGCTGGTCTCGCTGGCCGTGCGGAGAGTGATGTTTGCAGGGGCGATGTCAGGAGGAGCCTGTAGGGTCTGGATCTTCCTAGATGGCTGGCTGGGTGGGCTTGTACCTACTATATTCACCTGCCTCATCCGAAATCTATAATCAGATGGTAACTTAGGATGCAGCCTACAGACAATGTATGTGAGTACATTCCATAATTCAGTGGGTGGACCTGTAGTACGTGTAGGGGTTGAGGCCCTGGACCTCAAGGGATCGTGCATCAGGCTCATTGGACAACTGATGGACCATGACCCACTCCTCGTTTTCTCCGATAACACCGATCTGCAACAAGAGAGAGAGAGAAATCAGTGATGGCTAATAAAAAGGTGACTGCTTGAGGTGAATGTTCAACGCAAATTAGTTCTGTACTACCTGAGCCTCTACCAGCCAGCGTGAGATGGATGTTTTGCCGTCATAGCCTGGTTTGAACTGCAGGGTTACTGAACGCGGGCTGATGTTAGAGATGGCAATGTTGGTAGGAGGTCCAGGTATCTCTATGGGAACAGGAAAGGTAAAGCATGCAAGATGAATGGTTGAAATGGCTCAGTGGGAAAACTAAAAGCCTTGGGAACAATATTATTGCCATTCACTCCCAATACCTGCTGATGAATTGTAAAAAAATGAAGTAAGCCACACTATATTGAACAATATACAGAAGACATTTACTTTCCACCTCACACTTATCTACCTTGCGTTCTTTGAAAAAAAAAATGCATTCAGAATCAGAGACGCACATTGTCCTTATTTGCATGACACACATTTCTGTCATCAGTTAATTTTTGCATGCAGAAGCAGAAGCTTGCAAATTAGCATCACAGGGAACAAAAAGTGAGACAAGATAGGTTTGATTTAAAAGACAGTGTGATCCATCCAGCATACCGATGGTTCATTACAAGCATCTACAGAGGACAAGGCCAAAGCATCTTTCCACAGTGTCTCGTCTCACTGTGTTTAGTGTCTGCTTCTGTCTTAGAGATGGCTGAAGATTATGAATATTAATGCACAAAGCCATCATATTCAGTGTGCCTTCATTAACTTTAATATCAAGAGTTAGGTTAATAAGGCCACACAGTAGAAAGTTAACATCCTAAGGGATGCACAACCCAGTTGTCTTTTCAGCTTTTACACTGACATCAGGGCTTAACGGTAATTATTTTTTCCTTCCTGTTCTTTCCTCTATATAAATATATATCAAATTAAATTAGGGCCGGGACTTTAACGCGTTAATTTAGATTAATTAATTACACAAAAATAACGCGTTAAATTTTTTTAACGCATTTTAAATCGCACTTATTTTTGCACCGCGGAACGTTTCTCACTGGATGAGTTTCGGCGGACTGATTATACTGGAGCACCAACTAGCGTTCAGACAAAAACAAACCACAGTGAACATGGACAAAGAAGCTGATGAGACCGCTTTGGTTGGCCCTGTGGATGGGAAATTTAAAAATCCATATGAAAAAACTTACTTCTCACTGTTCTCAGGTCAAATATTTATATGCGATTAAAATGCGATTAATTTCGATTAATTAATTACAAAGCCTCTAATTAATTAGATAATTTTTTTTAATCGAGTCCCGGCCCTAAATTAAATATTATGAACACAAATGTATGAATTAATGGGATAGTTCACTCAAAAATTAAAATTCTGTCATTAATTACTCACACTCGTCGTTCCAAACCTGTAGGACCGTCATTCAGCTTTGCAACACAAATTCAAATATTTTTGATGAAATCCGAGATCTTTCTGACCCTGCATAGACAGCAACACAACTGACACGTTCAAGGCTAAGAAAGGTAATAAGGACATCGATAAAATAGTCTATGTTACATCAGTGGTTCAACCTGAATTTTATGAAGCGTCGATAATATTTTTTTTGTGTACAAAGAAAACAAAAATAACAACTATATTCGACTATTTCTTGTCTTCCGTGTCAGTCTTTGATGCGCGTTCACTAGAGTACCACAACCCTTTGCTGTCTATGCAGGGTTAGAACACTCTCTGATTTTATCAAAAATATCTTAATTTGTGTTCCGAAGATGAACAAAGAAGGTCTTACAGGTTTGGAACAACATGAGGGTGAGTAATTAATGACAGAATTTAAATTTTTGGGGGAACTATCCCTTTAAAAATTATACACCACATTCTTACCATTTGTGGACAGTAAGACATTTTTTCTCAGCAGTGTTTCTACTGTTTTATTTGATTGAAACAGGTAAAATTGTAAAAATATGAACTATTACAATAAAGCAAAATCAGTTTTCTATTTTTATATATTTTAAAATGTAATTTATTCCTGTGATCAAAGCTGGATTTTCAGCATAATTACTCTAGTGTCACATGATTCTTCAGAAATCATTCTAATATGCTGATTTGATGCTCAAGAAACACTTCTTATTTTCATCAATGTTGGAAACAGTTGTGATGCTTAATATTTTAGTGAAAACGGTGATACTTTTCAAGATGCTTTGATAAATAATTCAATAAAACATTAATTTATTTGAAATATAAATCTTCTGATCTTTTGTAACACTATAAATGTGTGTATATATATATATATATATATATATATATATATATATATATATGGGTATTGAGAGTAGTTGAAAAATAAAAATTGGACTGTGTCCTATGGTGTGACATAGCAAAAATGTAGAAAAAAAAAAACTTAACATAAAATTAACATGAGAAAAATATATCTTCATTCTTATTAGTTATTTTTTAAAAATTGTTTTTACATTTTTTCGTCACAACATATATATACGTTTATTTTTAAATCATTACAATTATTTTTGGAAAATTATTACTTCACAAAAATGTTCAATAATAATTAATTATGCAAATTATACAGTCATTCTATTATAATTTTTATGTTTTCATATTATTACAGTTATCATATTATTTTGTTATCATTATTATATAATACAGAAAACTCGAGACACTTTGCTAGAGAATGATGACATACATGACGCCATCGCTGCAATCCTGGAGTAAGAGAAAACATGAGAAGAAACTCACCTGGCGGCACACCAGAGGAAATGGTGGAGGACGACAGCTGACCTTGACCTTTGGAGGTCATACCGGCCACCTGAATGGTGTAGGTAGTGAGTGCGGTCAATCCGGTGACCCGGTACTCCTGTGTCATGTTGGGCAAGTAATGCGTGACGCGAGTGTTTGTTCTGTTGAATTCCTCCCAGGAAATGCGATACCCTGCAGGCACAAGATAGAAAGTGGTTCAGCAGACAGCCAGAAGATCAGGAGAAATCGCTAAAGGGGGTGGTTCAGAGACCTGTGAGCATGCCGTTCTTCTCCGGTGGGTCTTTCCAGCTGACTTTGAGAGACGTGTCCAGGATTTCTGTGAAGCTCAGGTGACCTACAGGTCCAGGAGCTGAGCATACAGACAACCACATTGAGTCAGAACATTGAACAGAACATCGTCACGGGTCAAGACGGATAGAGTACGTAAAAAAGGACACTCACTGTCTTCGTGGGTGCGTATGCGCAGCGAAGTGCTACGAGGACCATCTCCCGGCGTAGTGAAGCACAACACGCAGGTGAAGTACTCTGTGAACTTCTTCAGTCCGGCAATGTAACCTACATGAACACTGTCTTGAAAATTGGGTCTCACAGTAACCAAGGTAACATCTTCCTGGTGGCCTGGTTCCCATGCCAACAGCTGAAGTAAAAAAACAAACAGATGTGACCACTATCGCTTAGCACAAGCCAATGTGAATCCTGCTGCTGTCTCAGCATGACATATATTGGAAGTAATTAAAGCATTATTATAAAATGGGCACTGCACTCTTGTGCTCGACCACTAGAGGGCAGTGGATGGATGCTCACCTTGTATCCCTGGTTGATTCCATTGATGAACTGTGGGCTTGGAGCACTCCATGTGAAGCGGACTGTGGTGGAGTTCACAGCCTCCACCTGGACGTTCCCTGGTGGGACCGTGGGCACTGGAAAATTGAAGATTTGTCAAAGTGAGATGGTGAGGGAAATCAAAGAGTGGACGATGATTTATTTTTGTGACATCTATTAGACATGGTATATAAACTCTTATCTTACATAAAATAATTAAAAGTAGTTAGTTTAAATTGGTGATTTTGGCCTGTCACACCTCACAGGTCTGTATCTAGCCCTTATATAATACAACAATGTCATAAATGTGACATAATCTGTCATAATTTCTGTAGCAATGTTACATTTGATATGAAATGTTTAGTCATATTCATATCAAATTATAAACTAAATTTAATGACCAAAAACATATTCAGCTGTGACCCACATGTTGTGCGCAACCCTGTAGCTGTATGATTTCTCCACATTACAAAATAAATTTAATATTCCTTAAAATTGTGACGTACAGGAAGTGACATCATTTGGGTGCTTTCTTCAGCATGGCAAGAGGTAAATCTCATCTAATTTTTTCCAGTTTCAGTTCTTAGTTCATTGATGGTATTTGTTAAGCTTAAATATTCAACCCTGTTACAGTAAGAAAAAATATCAAACAAATAATTTATTTTATAAGAACTATTAATCAAAATAAAACAGTCTGATATAAAATTTGATACTCAATCTGTTGAAATTATATTAACATGTAATTATTATCTAATTTTAATGACCAAAAACAATTGTTTAGCTGTGACCTGCATTTTGTGTGCAACCCTGTAACTGTGTGATTTTTCCCTGTTACAAAAAAATTTAACTGTGACACACAGGAAGTGACATCATTTGAACGCTTTCTTCAACGTGATGACAAGAGAAGTAAGTCGTCTTATTCCATTTTCTAATTTTTTACACAAATTGAAGTGTTGATGGCATTTGTCAAGCGTAACTATTCAACCCTGTTACTGAAAAAATGAAAATAGATAAACAAATAATTTTCTTTAATTCAACTTATATAATAAATCATCTAAAATATTTAATAATAAATTAAACTTTAAATCTGTTGATATAAGATACTCTCAAGATCCTCACCGCCTTGCAGGGTCCATTCTGTGACTTTGGGGCTGTAGACGCCCTGGCCTGCCCCATTATAAGCAGCCACCTCAATCTCATAGTTGGTCCAAACGATGAGGTCCTCCAGTAGGAGATTTGTTTGGTCTGGGTTGGTGATGTTCTTCATCTGACAGTCCACCGGTAAGCCAGACAGACAGTACCTGAGCGGCATGGTGGGAACAGTGTGAGACAAGGGAAAAGCATCAGCCCCGTGACTTTTGAGACTCAAAAATAGGAGTTCTCGTTGAGAGGACACTATTGGCTCCAATGGGTTGTGAAGCAGACGAGGGCCGGTGTACTCTAGAAGATGAAGTGCTGCTGAGAGCAGCTTGATTGTGTAAAGAACAGTCCCAGAGATCTCTCACCTGATGATGTAACCTTGAAGCGGCCCGTTTTGGTTGCTCTCGGGGGGAGGCTGCCACTGGATCATGATGGACTGGTTGGTTCGGCCACTGGCTATCACTGTCTGGGGAGGGGCGCTGGGGGGCTCCTCGGGTAATGATACTCTAAAAACAGGGAATTGGGAGAAAGAACAAAAGAGATTAAAAGAGAAACTGGAATGGCCAGTTGAATACAATCCGAATTCCAGAAATGTTGGGACATTTTTTATATTTGAATAAAATGAAAACTAAAATACTTTCAAATCACATGAGCCAATATTTTATTCACAATAGAACATAGAGAACATAACAAATGTTTAAAAATGTTGAAAATTGTAAAACTTTTTGCACAAAATGAGCTCATTTCAAATTTGATGGCTGCTACAGGTCTCAAAATAGTTGGGACGGGGGCATGTTTGCCACTGTATAGCATTTCCTCTTCTTTTCAAAACAGTTTTGAAGACGTCTGGGCATGGAGGTTATGAGTTTCTGGAGTTTTGCTGTTGGAATTTGGTCCCATTCTTGCCTCATATAGGTTTCCAGCTGCTAAAGAGTTTGTGGTCGTCTTTGACATTTTTTCATTTAATGATGTGCCAAATGTTCTCTATAGGTGAAAGATCTGGACTGCAGGCAGGCCAATTCAGCACCGGGACTCTTCTACTATGAAGCTACGCTGTTGTAATAGCTGCAGTATGTGGTTTTGCATTGTCCTGCTGAAATACACAAGGCCTTCCAAGAAATAGACGTCATCTGGCGGGGAGCATATGTTGCTCTAAAACCTTTATACAGGTGCATATCAATAAATTAGAATGTTGTGAAAAAGTTTATTGTTTTTTATTGTAAGTTATTTCAAAAAGTGAAACTTTCATATATTTTAGATTCATTGCATGTAAAGTAAAACATTTCAAAAGTTTTTTGTTTTAATTTTGATGATTAGAGCTTACAGCTCATGAAAGTCAAAAATCAGTATCTCAAAATATTAGAATATTTACATTTGAATTTCAGTTAATGACCATCCCTACAGTATAAATTCCGGGTATCTCTTGTTCTTTGAAACCACAATAATGGAGAAGACTGCTGACTTGGCAATGATCCAGAAGACGAACATTGACGCCTTCCACAAAGAGGATAAGTCACAGCGGGTCATTACTGAAAGGTGTGGCTGTTTACAGAGTTCTGTATCAAAGCATATTAAATGCAGAGTTGACTGGAAGGAAGAATTTGGGTAGGAAAAGGTGCACAAGCAACAGGGATGACTGCAAGAATACTGTCAAGCAAAGCTGATTCAAACACTTGTGAGAGCTTCACAAGGAGAGGACTGAAGCTGGAGTCAGTGCATCAAGAGTCACCACGCTCAGACATCTTCAGGAAAAGGGCTACCAAGCCACTTCTGAACCAGAGACAACGTCAGAAGCATCTTACCTGGGCTGTGGAGAAAAAGAACTGGACTGTTGCTCAGTGGTCCAAAGTCCTCTTTTCAGATGAAAGTAAATTTTGCATTTCATTTGGAAATCAAGGTGCCAGAGTCTGGAGGTAGAGTGGAGAGGCACAGAATCCATGTTGCTTGAAGTCCAGTGTGACGTTTCCACAGTCAGTGATGATTTGGGCTGCCATGTCATCTGCTGGTGTTGGTCCACTGTGTTTTCTGAAATCCACAGTCAATGCAGCCATCTACCAGGAAATTTTAGAGCACTTCATGCTTCCTTCTGCTGACAAGCTTTATGGAGATGGCCAGTGGCCCACACTGCCAAAGATACCAAAACCTGGTTCAATGACCATGGTGTTACTGTGCTTGATTGGCCAGCAAACTCGCCTGACCTGAACCCCATAAAGAATTTATGGGGTATTGCCAAGAGGAAGATGAGAGACACCAGACCCAACAATGCAGATGACCTGAAGGCCGCTGTCAAAGCAACTTGGGCTTCCATACCACCTCAGCAGTGCCACAAACTTATCACCTCCATGCCACGCCGAATTGAGGCAGTAATTAAAGCAAAAGGAGCCCCTACCAAGTATTGAGTACATATGCAGTAAATGAACATACTTTCCAGAAGGCCAGCAATTCACTAAAAATGTTTTTTTATTGGTCTTATGAAGTATTCTAATTTGTTGAGATAGTGAATCGGTGGGTTTTTGCTAAATGTGAGCCTAAATCTTCACAATTAAATGAACCAAAGACTTAAACTACTTCAGTCTGTGAGCATTGAATTTATTTAATACACGAGTTTCACAATTTGAGTTGAATAACTTTTCCACGACATTCTAATTCATTGAGATGCACCTGTATACCTTTCAGCATTCATAGTGCCTTCCAAAAAAAATGCAAGCTGCCCATACTGTATGCATTTATGCACCCCCATACCATCAGAGATGCTGGCTTTTTAACTGAATGCTGATAACACGCTGAAAGGTCTCCCTCCTCTTTAGCCCAGAGGACACGGCGTCCGTAATTTCCAACACGAATGTCAAATTTGGACTCATCTGACCATAGAACACTTTTCCACTTTGAAACAATCCATTTTAAATGAGCCTTGGCCCACAGGACACGACGGCGCTTCTGGACCATATTCACATATGGCTTCCTTTTTGTATGAAAGCACTTTAGTTGGCATCTGCAGATGGCACAGCGGATTGTGTTTACCGACAGTGGTTTCTGGAAGTATTCCTGGGCCCATTTATTAATGTCAATGACAGAATCATGCCGAGGAGTGATGCAGTGTCATCTTTTAGGAAAAACATTTTCTTATCGATGTATAAATAATGTTCCCTTCCAGGAACTTCGAGCTGCGTCGAAACGCATATGGGAACGCCTTCAGCATGACCAGGCTCTGAATATGATGTGTAATCAGTCAAACAAGGGTGAGGCGTCACGGGCGGGGTGACGTCACGACCAGGAAGTATAAAAGCACGTGCGGCGGAGCCGGTATCAGCTTTTTGTCATTCAGCAAGCGCTCTGTGTGTGTCAGTCTTATTTACTGTTGTTTGTCCTAGTTTTAAGTGGAAAGCATTCAGTATCATGCCAAAGCCAAGGGCAAGCTCAGGGGTGAAGCTTTCAGACCACGTTTTAAGTTGTGCGTGGTCTGCCTGGGTGCAGAGCACGCAGAATCGGTCTCCGCACCCGGAGGGCTCTCTTCGAGAAGGGAGCCTTCGCGAGCTCCCCACGCGGTGCCGGTCCCGCTGCTACCGAGGCAGAGCGGCGGCTGCACTCGTGGGGCTCGCAGGCTGATCTGGCTGGCGAGTGTGAGACGGGCATGTCCTTATCTCCTCCCGTATCCGCCAGATCTGGCGCCCCGTCTCTCAGTGTGGAAGCGGTCTCGTCCCCCGAGACGAGGGCTCAATGCTTCGTCTCTCTTCCTCTAAGGAGGTTGATGTGACGAGCGTTCACGAGGTTTCGCCGCCTCTGTCGCCCCAATATGATATAACTATGAGCTTTGTAAGCTACAGTGTTTGCACAAGCACAAAGAGAAAAATAAGCCGGTCCCGCTTCTGCCGTAAAAAAGAGAGAAAAAAAGGCAGAGCGGCGGCTGCGCTCGCGGGGCTTGCAGGAAAAAAAAGAAAAAGGCTGATCTGGCTGGCGAGAGTCAGACGGGCATGTCCCTATCTCCTCCTGATCTGGCGCCCCGTCTCTCGGTTCGGAAGCGGTCTCTTCCCCCCGAGACGAGGGCTCAACGCTTCGTCTCTCTTCCTCCGAGGAGGTTGATGTGACGAGCGTTGACGAGGTTTCGCCGCCTCTCTCGCCCCAGTGTGAGGAGCTACTTCTACACAGGAGCCTTCCGTTTTCCCCGATCTCCTCACCGAGGTGTCGAGATCGCGGGTGAAATCTTTTCGTCCCGACCATTCGTTCCCGCGGGAACTGAATGAGCACGGGTATGCGGCGATGCCGCGGGTTGAACAGACGCTTGCGAGCTATCTGTCTCCCTCTACGGCATCGCCTTTGAAGGCTCCTGCTCTGCTTACAACATCTTTGGTGGGCAGAAGGTATGCGCGCTCTTTAAACGCAGCCTCCCCCGCATACCAGCTCCTCGCGCAAAAAGGTCCTGACGGGCGAGCCCCAGGACCGCGGCACACGGTGACCGTCTCCCCTCGGTGCCCTCCGGGGATTTGTCTGTCAACCCTGCAGTTCAGCAGGTCCCAGCGAGTGTTACTCTCAGGTTCTTCCGCCTGTGATTTCAGCGGGCCTGAGAAACTCGCCTCAGCCGCCAGATTACGCATCTCATTCTGGTGCGCCGCATCGAGACAGCGGTCTGGCCGCTTCTCTGAACCCAGAGGTCAGTCTCGAGAGACTGATTCCCTTAGAAGATCATTGGGCAGCGAGCTGCCGAATGTGTCTCTTTGGGTCCTGCCTTGCAGGGTCTGGTTCGTTCAGAGGTCCTGACGGGTGAGCCCCAGGACTAAGGAGGACGACCCCTACTGGGGTGGAGCGGCTTACACCGCGGCACACGGTGACCGTCTCCCCTCGGTGCCCTCCGGGGATTTGTCTGTCAACCCTGCAGTTCCAGGGCACAGCAGGTCCCAGCGAGTATTACTCTCAGGTTGTTCCGCCTGTGATTTCAGCGGGCCTGAGAAACTCGCCTCGGCCACCAGATTGCGCGTCTCCTGCCGGTGCGCCGCAGCGAGGCAGCGGTCTGGCCGCTTCTCTAACACCAGAGGTCAGTCTCGAGAGACTGATTCCCTTAGTAGATCGTTTGGCAGCCTGGCAGCGACTGCCGAATGTGTCTCTTTGGGTCCTGCGGACGGTAGAGGCTGGCTATTCCATCCAGTTCGATGGGCCACCTCCGCTGTTCAATGGGGTCTGTGTGACTACGGTCCACCCCGAGCAGGCTCTGGTCTTGGAACAGGATGTCGATACTTTGCTGAGGAAGGAAGCCATCGAGTTGGTTCCTCCTCACGAAGTCCACGCCGGCTGCTACAGCCTGTACTTCATTGTTCCAGAGAAGGATGGGGGGCTGAGGCCCATACTGGATTTGAGTCTTCTGAACCGCTCAGCCAGAAAGCTGAAGTTTAAGATGCTCACTGTCAGGCAGATCGTGTCTCAAATCAGGTCCGAGGACTGATTTGTCACGACAGACCTCAAAGATGTCTTTTTCCATGTACCCATCCTTCCCTCTCACAGGGAGTTCCTGAGGTTCGCTTTCGGGGGCAAAGCGTATCAGTATCGGGTTCTTCCCCTCGGCCTAGCACTCTCACCCCGCACTTTCACCAAGTGTGTGGATGCGGCACTGGTCCCGTTGCGACTGCAGGGCATCCGCATATTCAATTATATCGACGATTGGTCGATCCTCGCTCAATTAGAGCGGGCGGCGATTCGGCATCGAGGTGTCGTTCTCGCTCACATGAAAGATTTGGGGGGTTAAGACTAAACGCCAAGGAAAGTGTGCTTTCTCCAGCTCAGAGAACCACTTATCCAGGTGTAGTGTGGGATTCGACCACGATGCAGGCTCGTTTGACCCCTGCTCGGATCGAGTCGATCCTCACGGCAGTCGAGAGAGTGTGAGAAGGCCAGCCATTCACTGTCAAGCAGTTTCAGAGACTGCTTGGGCTCATGGCAGCTGCGTCCAGCGTGATTCCTTCTGGCCTGCTGTACATGAGGCCCCTACAGTGGTGGCTCAAGACCAAGGGGGTCTCCCTGAGGGGAGACTTGCTCCGCGCTGTCAAAGTGTCACACCGCTGTCCGTGCCTTAGACATGTGGAGGAATCCTTGGTTCTTGTCCCGGGGCCCAGTGCTGGGAGCTCCTTGTTGCCGCGTCTTGCTAGTGACGGACGCTTCCCTCACCGGTTGGGGTGCGGTCATGAGTGGCCACCCTGCCCGCGGTCTGTGGAGTGGTCACCACCTGACGTGGCATATCAACCAGCTAGAGATCCTAGCTGTGTTCCGTGCGCTCAAGCACTTCCTCCCAGACCTAAGAGATCACCACGTGCTGGTGCGCACCGACAGCACGGCAGTGGTCTCTTACATCAACCACCAAGGAGGTCTGCGGTCGCGCCCCTTGTATAAGCTGGCACACCAGATCCTTGTGTGGTCCCAGGGCAAGCTCCTATCACTGAGAGCTGTGCACATTCCTGGGCATCTTTATGTGGGAGCAGGCGTCCTGTCGAGACAGGGGCCGAGGCCCGGGGTATGGATGCTTCACCCCGAGGGGTGAAGCAGATGTGGAAGGTTTTGGCCAGGCACAGGTGGACCTCTTCGCCACTCGAGAGTCAGTGCAATATCCCTTCTGGTTCCTCCAGCTTCTCCGGGACTGGACGCTATGGTACAGAGCTCTGAGTGAGCTCTGACTCCCGCCGGTGGGAGTCAGAGCTCACTCAACCCGAGGTGTGGCGGCCTCCAAGGCCTTCTGGGCAGGTGTTCCATGCAGGACATCTGCAACGCAGCTGGGTGGTCCATGCCCCTGACTTTCGTTAGGTTCTATGACCTCGACATCCGAGCCACTCCCGGCTCCTCTGTCCTTTCGTCCTGACACCAGGCAGGGATTTGTCAGTCTGGCGGCGTTGGTATCTCGTTCCCATATGCGTTTCGACGCAGCGTCTCGTTCCCTTCAGGGAACCATGGTTACATACGTAACCTGAGACGTTTTTGTGCTAACATTTTTAGAACGTTACTAAAGACCATATAACTTTGAATGAACTTTCTATTAATGTTGCAGAGAGAATTTTGAGAGAACCTTGCCATAATGTTCTGAGAACAATCCATGTTAGCTGGGATAGTACATGTGTGACATTGACTATGTATGTACTGATTGTATCCGTATGTTGTTGTAATGCACGAGTTGAAGGTGAATAACGATTAAGAACTTTTATGTTCCATCTCGGAAGCCTGTATTTCGAGCAGAAACCCTCGAGATACGTGCCTCCTCTCCGCATGGAGATGATCAAAGACGCCACAGCCAAAATTGGCTAATGCAAGAGAGCAAAAAAATCCAGCAAGACTCTTCTTAAATCTATTTAACTTGACATCTTGATATCTCCTGCGTGAGAGCCGCAGTTCTGTGGCTGAGATAAAGCGCAGTGTTTTAGGATCAAAGAAATAGGCGCGGATCCTTGAGCGGTGCAGTGCTGTTATGTCACCCCCACCTCTGCGGATTCCTCGTCTGAAAGCGCTGAGAAGAATGTCTTCTGATCAGTGTGCATGCAAGTTGCAATACGAGTGGAAGCTGTTAGCTGAATGAATAGATCTGGTGCGAGATGAGCTCAGAGTCTGTGGGAATAAACGGATGGCACTGTTTTGCATCAATGCGTAAGTTTGGGGTGTGTTTGTCAGAATCAATGAGGTTCATAATACCTGTTAGCATTCCCATTCATCACAATGGCAGCTGCTCACTCAGAAAGTATGTGATTTTTAAATCTGCCATCATAGCTCTAGGGCGATCGGTTTAAATCAATGCAATAACTCACCCATAATAAATAAAAGATACTCATTTGTCACCAGCTACTGGTCTAAACATCTAATTAATTTGTTCACTGAAGATTATTGTTGAACCGATTCAAACGACTTAACTTCTGGAGGTTCATGTGACACTGAAGACTGGAGTACCGATCAGCTTTGCTATCACAAGAATAACTCTTACTTTAAATATTTTTGATCAAATAAGTGCAGTCTTGGTAAACATAAGAGACTGTCTGCAGTTGCTAAGCAGTTAAACCTTGAACCTAGTTTTACATATGCTAATTAACATGATAAATTAGGTGTCGAATGATGAAACCTCCACAAAGACTTCCACACCTCTTCAACCACTAGTAAGTGTGTTGGAGAACAATGTGGCATTTTCATAATAGCGTGTTGTTCATTTTCACCCTCAGGGATATTAGCTCTTGACGGGGCATTGCATCAGCAACATGTTTTTTTCCCTAATATTTTCCCGGTCTGTTTCTTTTAAGTCCGTTGAGGACTTGGTATCCTGGACGGCAGATTATTGATTTGCCACAGCTGTGCATGCGCAGGATGTTGCAGACGGGCAAAGAAGGTTTACTTTCCACATACTCTCAGATCTCATTCTCAATCATTGATTCGAGCTTGATTTTTCCATTTTCAATCAGCCTCCCTCCCGCTGTAAAGGCAGCAAACATGCCACACTCGCCAGCTGATCTGAAGCAACTCCAAATGTGATTGTTCTATCAGATTACAAGAATCAAATATCTGCTTCCTTCATAGCAGGATCCCTTAAGACACAGCAGATATTAATATTAATGCGCAAACACATCATATTCATGCAGAAATGTTGTTCGGCGTTTTCACGGTTTTTGGGGCATCTTTGAGTCAGAATGTCTCAGACGTCACAGGCGCTCTCTTGAGATCTGAGCACGTTTGAAGGCGTGAGTCACTTGGCGCTCTTTGTAATGCTGTAGTAGACAGAGTGGAAAACAGTAACTGTCAAGTGGATTTAGCTGGTTTTGACGCAAAAGAAAATCTAACTTGTTAAAAACCAATGGTTTGTCTAAAGTGATATTTAAAAAAAAAGTTATGTTATTCACTAATTACCTTATCATTACCTTTAAAATGAAACTACTGAACCTGATCATAAGAACCTGATAGAAAATGCTCATTTAAAAGAAATGAATTCGGATGGATTTAGAGGGTTTTTCATCTGAACTCTTCAGTTGTACAAAAGCTGCTAGAAATCTCTCAGTGCACGGTTCCATTCCTCACAGCACTGCGGGTTGCAGGCTCCGATTCAGCTGAATAATGCACTACCTCCCTCCTCACAGGGGCTGTAGCGAGAAAAAAAAGTCTTCCCACTTTTGCCAGGCTTTTGTGGCTGTTCCTCCACTCCTAGGTGCGATTCTCACAGACATGTCTGCACTAGTCCTCGGAACACCCCAGGAAACCCTGTTAACTGACCGTTTGATGGAAAGTGTCGACTGAAATCACTAGCTACAGTCTGATCGGCCGGGATTATTCACTTCTGGAAGTAAAAGCGCATCAGCTTTCCTAGCAGTCTGTCTGTGCAATGAGGAAAACAATTTCCACCACTGAATAAAAAAAAGGTAATTGCGACATTTCATTTCACAATTCTGACTTTTTTTTTTCAAAATTGCATTATACAAACTTGCAAATCTGACTATTATTCTGACTATAACGAGTAGACCAGACGACATTACACTACTCACTTAGTATGTCCACAAGGTGGTGGCACTTTTGCCATACATTTGTCGGAACAATAAAATAATACAATAACAACAACAACAACAAAATCAAACTCCTGTAGATGTGACAACAAAAGACGCACTTAAGTGCTTATGTGAATCGGTTAAACAATACACAAATAATTAAATACGGTTTAAAAGAGTACAGACATTTTTATTTGTCATAACATCTGGAGAAATATTGCACAGACACTGGGCAAACATGAAACTTGGAAGTTTGCATGTGTTGAGTACTTCTACTGTATGTCAGTGCACGCTATCAATTTGAGCAGAAACACATTATATACATTTTATATATATATATAATATATATATATATATATATATATATATATATATATATACACACACACATTTTTCCTCATCAGCATATTATGGTATATTGACTATAAATTTGCCCCTAAATGGCATGTGCCAAACTGAACTGTGATTGGTAGCTTTCCATTCAGTCAGACGGTCTCTTTTTGTCAAAGCAGGAGTACTTGACCTGAATAAACTTTGATGAAGACCAGACTTCTTGCTATAGTCAGAAAAACTGGCTATGTAAACACTTTCTTCCTTGAATGTATTTAGGCTTTAAGAAACTGATCATTTTGTTAACACTGAATCTCACAGTTTGACGTCCAAAGCTTCAGGCTTAGCTGTGAGGATAGAAAAGGTGATCCAATGTTTCTCGCTTTTTGAGTCCCAGACTCACCGCACTGTCTCCCTGCTGAACTGGCCCTTTCCCACGTCATTAATGGCACACAGGCGGAACTGGTAAGAACGTGCCGGGATGAGGCCCCCCACGATCACGCTGGAGGCTTCTGGATCGATGTTGGCCAAGAGCACAGTCCAAGGTGCATCTGTCACAAACAGAGACATTCAGAATGGACTCCAGAGCTGAAAGAAGAGTGACAGAAAAATACAGCAGGCCAGAAAACTCACTGTTCTCTGACACCTCCAGGATGTAACGGATGAGCGGGCTGTTCCCGTCAAAGGCCTGGGCCCAGGTCAGGTTGATGGTTCGTCTCTCTGAGCTGCTGAGAGTGGCGATGAGGTTCTCTGGAGCATGAGGTAACTGCCTACAGACACAGAAAGAGCAAAAAGAAAATAATAAAAATCGATAATAATTTGAACATTTTACAACAGTTAACACTGCATTTCAATTCAGTTTTATATATACACTACCATTCAAACGTCGGTAAGATTTTTGTCTTTGAAAGCTTGCAAAGGCTGTATTTACTTGATAAAAAAAATACAGTAAAAACGGCAAAATTGTGAAATACTATACTGTTTTCTTTTGTAAAGTTTTAAAAAATTTAATTTATTCCTGTGATGCAAAGCTGAATTTTTAGCATCATTACTGCAGTCTTCAGTGTCACGTGATCCTTCAGAAATCATTCTAATATGCTGATTTGCTGCGAAATGTCAAGAAACATTTCTTATTATTATCAATGTTGAAAAGAGCTGTGCTGCTTAAAGCCCGGCTCACACTGTGCGATTTTGGCCACGATTTGATTGTCTGAGACTAATTTTAAAATCCTAAAAGATTCCTATAATCCTAGGCTAAAATCGGTTGTCTAGTTTGACATGTTCACCGACAGCCGATTAATGGCCGTTGCGATCAATTTATTCCTCCGATTAACTTCTGGCAGTGTCAGAAGATTTCAGACACTTTCTGAGAAGGGTCTGGCTGCAGACGTGCACTCTCAGACGCACGCATGCGCAGTTTTAAGTGCACGCACAGGCCACTTAATGTGATACAGGATTTAACGATCGCACAGAAAATTGTGTAAGTATATTTATTTAATTCGTACAAGATTAAGTTGAAGTAAAAGTGTTGTTTTTAATTATTAGGTAAATGTTATTGACAACTATCCCGAATATTTATCTGATATATCCCGCACGCTAGGCCTTTCAATGTCATGCACGTGTTTTAAAATGGAGTGGAGGATTAACGACGGTTAAGGAATAAGTATAGTTTTGTTATTTATACAATATTAAGCATATAAAGTGTTGTTTTAATATATAAGAGATTGTAATCGCAAACACGTGTTTTAAAATGGAGTGGAGGATTTAAGGACCGCCAAGTATGTAAATTGATTACTGTATTTCATTCAAACAGGATTAAATTGATATAAAAGTGGTGTTTTAATCTATGAGGTAATGTTATCGAAAACTATCCTGATATCTCTCTGATATATCGTGTTTGTGCTAATTGGTTACCTATTCTTCATACAATAATTTAGTGAAGAACTAAGTTACATTTCTTTAGGCAGTGAATAAATGAGTGTTTTACTGGCTCTGGGCGAGATGCTACTTAATATTTAATATGAAGGTTGAATTTTTAAAATAGCAAGTCATAATGTTGTTCACAATGGTTCTTAAAAACGAGAGCTGCATGGAATAAGACTAAGAGGAAGTAACAAAAATTAAAAGTATAATATACACATCAGAATAACTAACTTCTGTCTCTTCAATATGCTTACAGATGCATCAGTCAGTAGTCTTAGTAGGTGTAAAGCACCTGATACCAAAGTGTACATCTTGTTGCACACTGTATCACTGCCCCTTGTGCCCTTCACTGAAGCCAATGATTAAAAAGAGAGTTCAGGCTCACTGGGAAGTCCATTTAAAAAATGCTGTTATTTTCCAAGGTAAGATTATTGTATTTTAAAATGATTACAATGTGTCATTTGTAAGCACTTAAAGGGGTCATAAGATGCTTTTTAAAAAAATAATTATTTGGTGTAACAGAATCAGGGCCGTACGCAGGTTTTTATAAATACCGAGGTCCCAAAAAGGAAATTGGTAGGGGGGATGGGGGGGCATATATTCCCTTGAGAGAATTTCGATTTTCCTAACCTACATGTGTGCATTTTAAGCTGTTTCAAGTCTCATAAATTGGATAATAATAGGTTAGTAGCATTAATTATTTTTCAAGATAACAGATTCTTAAGCATGAGAATCAGATTCAGTGTTGCAATGAAAGATCCACGCTACAAACTGGAAAAATACTGAAGTCCGTACCTAGGGGACCTCAATGGTGGGTACGGCCCTGAACAGAATATGTTGACATGTTTTATGAGAGGCTGTTAATTTTTTGATGTAAGATTCAAAAGAGAGAAAACGACAAAGGAGCTGTTTTCAAATTTTACTACTTTAAATATAAAATCAAAAAACTAATGATTGGAACATGCACGGACGGAATAAGTTCAGTAGTATGTGCGAGAGAGCCTTTCCACATACAGGTAACGTATAATTTACTTTGTAGCAGCTCCTCAAGAAAAGTGCCTGTTAACATAAAAAGGTAGAACTAAAGGTAACTCAGAATTTATATTTGATTATTAGGTGGATGAAACCAATCTTTTCACCCTTGAGTTTGCACCGGAGAAGCAGGTGGTTCAGTCTCCACAAAAAGTAGGTATTGTTAGAGGGATTGCAGCCATTATTGTTCAGCATATTAATTATCCTCTGTTGCATTGTTGTCTCTTAGGTGCGTGTCTTGACAGATCTTAAGACTGCCAGTCAGTGGTGCATAGAGAACTCTGGAGATCTTCTTGGATCAGTTCAGCTTCCTCGTATACTGTGCATGGAGCATGAAGAAGCTGCTGAGGCCTTGGAACGGTTCTTCTGTACAGAATCCATCAAGGACGATCTTGTAGAGCCACTGATATTTGTTTTTAAATTTATGCAAGACATGCATACATTTTTAGAGAATGTGGTGGATAACATGCATCTGAGAATCTTTTGTCGAACACTAAATTGAAAAATATTGTAAAAAATATTGTTTTTATGCAATGATTTTATATTTTAATGGTATAGTCAGTAATATTTCATATATGTATTACAAGTGTTCAACAGCAACTGTACATAACCCACAGTTACAGCAACTGTAAATAACCCGGTCACAATGGCATGTTTTTGTTTTATTATATACTAAAGTCAACAATCACCAACTGCTGTGTGTTGAATTATTTTCTGGTGTCAGTTTTGGAAAGCATATTAACATTGAATGTTACTAGCAGATTTTGACTTGGTAGATAATTTAATAATTCATTATGGAATGTTAAATACACAATTTATCATTCTACTATGAAGGAATATAAACAGGTGCTTGTTAATGATGTAATTCATTACTAAGTTGTACATTTATATGTGTACATAATATATATGTACACATATACAGTCTTTTCTACATTGAATAAACTTTTTTTCGATTTAATTACTATATAACTGACTTGAGGTCACATATTTTTAGGCAGAAAGAATGTGTACAATTTTTAATGTATTAACATTATTTAGTAATGTACATATGCGAAGTAATCGGACATTGTGTAGATGTTCAACAATGTCTTTGAGCTGTAATTTTACTACTAGGCTTTATGGTACTATTAAAAAGCAGTACTCTCCACCCTTTGAAAATAGGATTTCACCTATGTTCATATGTATTTTCGGGCGGAGTTAACAGAATTTCTTTCTTTATCTTTTATGTCGTGCCTTTAGTTTGTATTTTGACGTATTTCCTCCTTAGACCCACTGCAAAATACGTGCGTCTGAGCGTGCATGTGTCTTAAGTGCGCATGCGCGGCTGAGAGCGCATGTGTCTAAGTGCGCATGCGCGGCTGAGAGTGCATGTGTCTAAGTGCGCATGCGCGGCTGAGAGTGCACGTCTGCAGCCAGACCCTATTGCACTTTCCTTTCCTTTTTTTTTTTTTTTTTTTTATCATTTAAATTCAAAATTTTACAGTAGCCAGGGGGTTAACACACACATACACAAAAAAAAAGATACAAAATTACAATAAAATAGAGAAAAAAAAATAATAATAATAAAACTACAGAAAAATATGGAAATGTTTACATACATTAATACATTTAACAGCTTTCTTATTTATCAGAGTGTAAATAGATTTTAGGTATTGCTTAACTTCTGACTTCAAAATGAGAAACAATGGTTTGTGATTGCTGTACTTATTATGTATACTAAACCTTGCCAGCAAAAGTAATAAATTAATCAAATAATATTCCTTATGAAATGACATGTCGTAAGTAAAAAAAACAAATAAAACATTTTCAAAACAAAGTTGAAAGCTAGGCATGATATGATCTCTAACAAATGAGCAGAAGTCTGACCAAAAATTGGCTGAGTAAGGACAACTCCAAAATAAATGAAAAAACGTTTCTGTATGTAGACCACAAAATGTACATAGTATATCAATATCACAGTTAAATCTGTTTACAAGGAAATAGTTACTGGGGTAATATTTATAAATGAGTTTGAAAGAGATTTCTTTTACTTTATTTGTAATTAAATATTTATGAGGTAATTTCCAGATTTTATGCCATATCAAACCATCAATACAGCTATTCCAGAAAGTTACAATAGGTAAAGACAAGGCTTACATCCTTTTGAAAAAGGGCTCGAACCTGTCGATTATTGTTTCTGACAGAGGAAGAAGAAAAACAAACTTGACCAACAGCAGTGTCAACAAGATCTAAAGACTGTATAGAAGATTGGGGACATGTATTTTTACAAAGCATTTTTAATCCAGAGGGGACAGCATCCATAACAATAGCATATTCTTTAGGAGTGATAGGGATTTTAAATTTAGACAAAAATTCAGAATAAGTTAACAGAAGACCTTTATGGTTGAAAAGTTGGCTCACCAAAACTATATCATTAGAAAACCAGTTTTCAAAGAACAGTGTTTTAGATTTAAATAAAATATGCTTATTATTCCATATGAAACATCTATTAGGTGAGAAATTATGTTTATAAATTATATTCCAGGAGAGAAGCATTTGTTTGTGAAAACTGGATAACTTTAACGGTAGTTTAGAAATGTTGTAGTTACAAAGCAAAAGAAAATGAAGACCTCCAACCTGTGAAAAAATACAATGAGGAATAAAGTTCCATATACTAGTTGTTTTTTTTTTTTAATTGTTTGATCCAGTTTACTTTAAAAGTATAATTAAGAGTGGTAAAATCTCAAAAGTTCAAACCTCCATTTTCAGTTGTGTTCATAACCACAGATTTCTTAATATAATGGGTTTTGTTTTTCCATAAAAAATTGAAAAGCATATTATCAATAGTCTTGCAAATATTATTGTTGACTGCTAGAGAAAGAGCTGGATATGTGAGCCTTGAGATGCCCTCTGCTTTTGTAATCAATACCCTCCCCCTCAAAGATAAGTCTCTTAGTAACCACTGATTAAACTTTTTCTTCGTCTTATCAATAACATCAGGGGAGAAATTTAGCTCACATCTTCTCTCTTCATCCTTTACAATCTTTATACCTAAATACGTGACTTCATTTTTTATAGGAATACCACAAATGGATGGTAAATCGCACTGCTTAAGAGACATTAATTCACACTTATTAATATTCAAATGAAGACCTGAAGCTTTTGAGAATATACAGATAATATTAATAGCTTTGGGTATTTCCCCTGCATCTTTTAAAAAAAGTGTGGTGTCGTCTGCTAATTGGCTAATGGTGATGATGTTATCTGCAACTGTAATTCCTCTTAAAGCACTCTATATAATATATAAATAGGGGGAGACCTTTGAGTGAAAGCTGTAAACTTTGAAATTATATTTTCTTCTTCATGTTTCCTGGCTTTGGCCAATACACTTCCATAATTTCTTAAAAATTTCCCAATTTCGAACTTCAGTAATTCACAGTTATTGCAATAATCATTACTCAGTTGAGCTAAATTCCAATATTGTGCAATCAATCTGCGAATGGTCACCTTAACAAGTTCGTTGGCCAGAATTGAACTATTAAGTTTCCAGTAAGAGTTATAGTGGTTGTTGGAAAAAAATTGTAAATTTAAACATTAATAGAAACTGTTTTATGGTCTGTCAGTGGCATAGGAAGAATGTTAACTAAAACGTTTTCTTTCTGTAAGCTACAAGAAGCTAGCCAATAATCAATACGAGACATGGCAGTACATGCCTTATTGTTCCAAGTAAAGGATTTTAAATCGGGGAATTTCTCCCTCCAAATGTCTTTTATAACAAATTTCTGCATAAATGCCTTAAGTCTGAGATTAGAAGAGGATGGAGCACGAGGAGGCCATCTGTCAAAGGAATTGTCTAAAGTAATATTAAAGTCACCGCCAATTAATATAAGTGAGTTTGGGAATTTAGATAAACAGTGTGTTAAGTGAATTTCTAATGTATCAAATAAGTCGTCATTTTCACTTTTTGAGTTGTACCCATAAAAATTTACTAGAATCATAGTCAAAATATCACATTTTGCAACTAAAAGAATGTAATGACCGAGTGTCCACATCAGAATATAAAATATCTCCTGAAAACTTACTTTTCAAAATTGCTACTCCTGCTGAGTGCTCAGACCCATGTGCAAATCAAATATCATTACCCCATTGTGCTTTCCAAAAACTAACATCATTGGGAGTTGAATGAACTTCTTGAAAAAAACAAAAAAGACTTTTGCTGCTTAGCAAATAAAAACAAAGCCTTACGTTTAACATTTAACCTCAAGCCCATGACATTGAGAGTAATTAACGAAAACGACATAAGGATTTATGAATTAAAAGTGTAAACAATGAATAGAAGGAACAGGAATAACTTGAAAAATTCCATTCCCAACAAGAATATATGAACAATGTAGTTATTAACCCAGCCGTAGACCTATGAGAATTACTTCAAACAAAACGCAGTAATTCTTTGGCATTATGAAGTGAAGTGAACTGAAGTGACATACGGCCAAGTATGGTGACCCATACTCGGAATTCGTGCTCTGCATTTAACCCATCCATCGTGCACACACACAGCAGTGAACACACACACACCGTGAACACACACCCGGAGCAGTGGGCAGCCATTTATGCTGCGGCGCCCGGGGAGCAGTTGGGGGTTCGGTGCCTTGCTCAAGGGCACCTCAGTCGTGGTATTGAGGGTGGAGAGAGCGCTGGACATTCACTCCCCCCACCTACAATCCCTGCCGGCCGGAGACTCGAACCCGCAACCTTTGGATTACAAGTCCGACTCTCTAACCATTAGGCCACGACTTTTAGATGAAGAGAAAGAACTTGTAAGAACAACAGGTTGAAAAAAGATGCGCATACGTTATAAAACCGTAAGTCCGTATCTTAACTCAGGGTGGTGGATGCATGGCTTTCCCATTGACAAATGCCCATCCACCGACAAAGAACGCTCTCTTCCCTTCCTTTCTAGCAGCATCTACCAATGGCCACAGTTTCATCCTTAGCATCCTGTCTGCCTGAATCAAATCTTCGGTGAATCTCAGCTTGTGGTTCCTGAGGTAATCGGAGTGTTTTGCCTGCCGCCACACCAGATCCCGCGTAGATCTTCTCACGAAACGAATAATCACCGGTCTTGGCCTGTTGTCCAGCTTTCCCAGACGATGTACTATATCAATGTCATCTTGAATCGCCACACTTGAGTCAGAAACAACTGCAGCACAGATATTGGAAACCTTCAGCTTGATGTTTTCATCAGATTGTTCAGGGAGTCCGTAAAGACGAAGATTCAGAAACTGCACTTGTTAAAATTACGAATGACTTACTACTTGCTTCAGATCAAGGCTGCACCTCATTGCTAGTATTACTTGATCTTAGTGCTGCGTTTGACACTATAGACCATAATATACTCATAGATCGATTAGAAAAATATATTGGTATTCAAGGACAGGCTTTAAGATGGTTTAGATCCTACCTGTTCGATCGCTACCACTTTGTTCATTTAAATGGGGAGTCATCTCAATTATCACCAGTAAAGTATGGAGTACCACAAGGATCTGTCCTAGGCCCTCTGCTATTTTCAATTTACATGCTGCCCCTTGGAAATATTATTAGAAAACACGGGATAAGTTTTCATTGCTATGCTAATGATACTCAATTATATATCTCAACAAGACCAGATGAAACTTCTCAACTATCTAAGCTAATAGATTGTGTAAAAAGTGTAAAAGATTGGATGACCAATAATTTCCTCCTACTAAATTCAGATAAGACAGAGATATTACTTATTGGACCAAAAAACAGTACACAGAATCTCGTGGATTATAATTTGCAACTAGACGGATGTACTGTTACGTCCTCTAAAGTCAAAAATCTGGGTGTTATTTTAGACAGCAACTTGTCCTTTGAAAATCATATTTCCCATGTTACAAAAACAGCATTCTTCCATCTTAGAAACATTGTCAAGCTTCGAAGCATGCTACCTGTTTCTGATGCAGAAAAGCTAGTTCATGCATTCATGACCTCTAGACTGGACTATTGTAATGCACTGTTAGCTGGTTGTCCTGCATCTTCAATAAACAAGCTACAGATAGTCCAAAATGCAGCGGCTAGAGTTCTTACCAGATCAAGAAAATATGATCATATTACTCCAATTTTACAGTCTCTGCACTGGCTACCTATTCAGTTCCGTATCATTTACAAATTATTATTACGTGCCTATAAGGCCCTAAATGGTTTAGCTCCTGCGTACCTAACTTGTCTTCTACCACGCTATAATCCAACCCGCTATCTAAGGTCGCAAAACTTTGGACTTTTGGTAGTACCTAGGATAGCAAAGTCCACTAAAGAAGGTAGAGCTTTTTCACATTTGGCTCCCAAACTCTGGAATAGCCTTCCTGATAACATTCGGGGTTCAGACACACTCTCTCTGTTTAAATCTAGATTAAAGACACATCTCTTTAGCCAAGCATACACATAATGCATTTTATAATCTTGTACTGCAGTTATATCTGATCAAATGTACATTATTATTATTCTTTAGCTTGGGTTGAACAATTTATTTTTGCTTAGATGGAACAGCAGCTACGCTAATCATGTCTCTGCTTGTCTCTACGTTCCTGAAATTACAGAACTTCAGTCTGGATCTAACCATTACATGATCTGAGATGACCGAACACCTGAGATGGAGGATCAGCGCCGGGAGATGACGTATGTGTCCCTGATCGTAGGCAGAGGCCAAACACCTGGATGAACGCCAGAGACAGATCCCCATTGAGGACCCCGCCACTTAGACAGCCATCGGAAAAGACCACTGGAACCAGCTGAGCCCATTCAATCTGACTTGCTGCAGTTTGGAACTGAACTGCTGGTTTGTTTGGCCAGAGGAGAATTGGCCCCCCGACTGAGCCTGGTTTCTCCCAAGGTTTTTTTCTCCATTCTGTCACCGATGGAGTTTTGGTTCCTTGCCGCTGTCGCCTCTGGCTTGCTTAGTTGGGGACGCTTCATTTCCAGCGATATCGCCGACCTTATTGCAAAGACACTATTTAAACTTATTGACACTTTATTTTCCTTTTTTTTTTTATATTGTGCAGTGCTTTGACAATTTGCATTGTAAAAAGCGCTATATAAGTAAAGGTGACTTGACTTGACTTGATTCCATCTGCGCTGATATCGTTCGGTTTCATTCAGTTTTTGCTCAAGCTCAGAGATCTTGGTATTATTCAGATTCACATTAGATTTACAGTTTTTCACATCCGTTTTCAATGCGTTGACTTCTTCAAACACAAAGTCAATCGATTTCTTGAGACCCTCAATACTCACGGTGTTTTTGGATATCATTTTTCCGAGATCGTCTGCACTCTCCTTGATTTTAGATGTCAAAGCCACAAGTATGTTGTCTTGCAATTCTGTCAGCGAAATGTCTCCTCGAGATTTCTTTTGCTGAGGTTTCATAGGTGTTTCTTGGTTAGAGTCACATGCTGACTCGAGAACTGGACTCTCACTCCGAGAAAGACCGGGACATTGTTGGCTGTATTCATGGTCAGTTATAAGATGTGAGGCAGATTCAACTCCAGCACCAACAGGGATGCCAAATTCCATTTCTTCCGTTAGGATATTAGAAGTAGAGCACTTATTTTTCCCCTTGCGCTTCATCATGCAAACCGAAGCATCCATATGCAAGACGACTTAACCCACAAGTTAGAAAAATTCAGTTAAACAAACCAAAACTACAAGCAACTAAAAACAAAAAATGCCTAATGCATAATAAAACAATATTCTTGCGACCAGATATAATTTTAAGTTGAAACTTGGGAATGGAAAAGATAAACACCTCAGCTGCACATAATTGCATCTTGCGCGCCACACCCTATTGCACTTTCCTGCAGTGTGACATCTCCTACGACGACCGTCAAACCAAGAACCAATAGGAGCACTGAACTTGATGACGCAATTAGCGCGACAACTTCAAACTTCAACTTCGTTATTTGTAAAAACAATATATGTACAAATTAAAGTTTACTTAAAGTTTATTTATTAAGGGGCAGGATGTTTAAACTCGAATAACAAAATTACCTCAAGTTCGCTCTGTAGAACTGGAAGTCCATAAAGTCCTCTTTTGCCCAGCCATGACTTGCTCCACACACGTCGTCTTTTTCGTTTTTTTTTTTTTTAAACATCAAGGCATGTAATTAATAAAACTAATGCTACACGTTGCTGTTGTTTGCTAGCTACCATTATAGCGAGAGAACGCGGGTCACGTATTGATGACGTAAAAGTCCGGACAAGTCTTCTTGAGTATGTCCGTTTTTGTAATTGAATGACAGATTGTCTTGTGTTAATATCCACATTAACCTTCTTAACTATAAACCAATTAAGGCTTGTTTGAGATGAGCAAAATCTGCGCAGAACCGATCACCGGTGATCAGCGCGAGATGCATGCCGGTTAGAAATGTGTCCGAGTGCGGTCCGCCTTGTTCTGATGTCATGCTGACGTATGTCAAAAATCTCTCGCGAGCGCAAGGCGCACGTGTCGGATTCTGCAGTCGAGCGCAGTTGCTCTCCACCGACTGCGCTGATCAAAAGCATGGGAAACGACTTGCTGACGACACAGCTTAATGCTCATTGGCTGCGAATGTCAGCTGATATTTTTTCCCCTTAATCCTAAAAAGTCCATTACCTATAGCCTAATACTATTTACTTTTTCTATAGTAATTTATTAGTAATTAGGACATGTGCTTTATTTATTTACCCTTTTATTTTTATTTTCTTGGTTTGAAGTCCTGTTTGTTGTAATTTTCTCTTTATGTATTGTATGCTGGTGTTAATTTTGTACATTTACATTTTTGTACAACATTATTCCATTAAATAAATTAGTCAATCCATCAATACATGCATGCATAGGCTACATCTAATGTGACGGTTTTGCAATTAGGCCTCAAGTTTGTGTGTTTATATCTGAGATCTTTATCTGGGTATGTCTTATTTCAGGAGTGCAGTAAACAAAGCCCACACATGCATGCTAATTTCTTAATTTAAAATGTTTTTGTTTCATATTAATTTTGAATAATAATTTGCTGTACACACTTTTCCTAATCATTAAACATGAAATTCAAATTTACATTAAGGTGACAAACAATTGTGTAATATATTTATATGGAATATGTTTCATGTAAAAAAGGGATAGTTCACCCAAAGATTTTTTTTTGGGGGGGGGGGGGGGGGTAAACTGTCCCTTAAGTAGGATACACATAATTATGTTAATCAGCTGTGCCATATCCCACTCTGAAATGTTTAACCCATAATTAGGGATAACAGTGTAAATTTAGTGCAGCATCTGTGTGCTCCTCATTTCTCATTATGGCTTTGATTATAAAAGGCATCCACAAAGTGCGATAAAGAACGCGAATGCGATCTCTTCCATTGCTGACGTTTGCAGTCCAACAACACAACGAGATTCAGGAAGTGTCCGGCTTGCCTGCACTTTTTTCACTCCTCCCCTCACTGCAGCGCCTACTCTCGACTAAATTACAGGCGAGGCAAGGCGCATCTCAAACAAGCCTAATAAGACAACTGAGATCCTACAGTCTGACATGGGGATCATGTTCGTACATGTGACAAGCAACAATCGCAAAAGACTATTAAAAATCGCACAGTGTGAGCCCGGCTTAAGACTCTTTGATGGATAGAAAGTTCAAAAGAAAATCACTTTTTTAAAAATAAATGTTTCTAACATAAATCTCCTTACTGTCACCTTTGCGTAATTAAATGCATCTTTGCTGAATAAAAGTATTAATGTCTAAAAAAAACACACTACTGACCCTAAACTTTCGAGTGGTTGTACTTATACAATACATTTACATATATTTAACAAAATAAATGTATTCTGTTATTTATTTTTATGCTATTTTGCTAAGCTGCAGACAATTTGGCAATACAAATGTATACAAGTGTTTGTCATGTCAATAAAGCAGACCAAATGTTGAGAGAGAGAGATAAACAGAGTTTTTATAATAAATATTGACTCTATTGTTAATATAAATGTTGCCTCAACTGCTTTGCCAATTCACCATTATTTATGATGCAGATAAAATACAATGCACTTCTCTACTTGAAACAATGAAACATTGATAAAGAGAGAGAGAGAGAGAGAAAATGGAAAGCAATGTTTGGATGTTTGTTTACTATTCATTGTGCATTCTCAACAACCTAATTATTTTTATTATTTTTTTCTATTTATTGATTATTTTTAGTTTGAATCTCTCAACATTTTGCAACAGTAGCCAGGTGGTGAAGACAAGAAAAAAGAAACTTGTCACTTGCGATCGCTGCTTGCCGCTCTCCGCTCTCCGCTACCTGCGACGTCACTTACATTCAACACAAATCGTGTTGTTGCCAATGGAGACAAGACGTTATGGTGGTTAAACGATTCAAACTAATTCGGTACAATAATGAACAGGGTGCTGCAAGTCATCTGTAGGAGAAAAAGACAAGACCCCAAATCCGTGGCTACAGAACAGCAGAATATGAACAGCAATGTGCAAAGTTTCTAGAAAACCATAAACACTTAATATGGCTTAATGTGTTAAGATAGTGCTATTAAAATAGCAAATTCAATATACAGTTTATTAATATAATGAATATGTATATAGTATTTTCCTCCCATACTGAAAAACGTGGGATAATGTATCATAATGGAGTAAGATGATAAAGAGCAAACTCAATATGCTCCTAATTATTATTAAAATATACATAACTATTGTACAGCAGGTGAGCCCAGAACAAACGCAACACGCACAGTTTCACGTTATTTATTTATTTTCCAAAGAGAATAAACGGTCTATATATTGTCTTTGTCCATTAAGCTATATTACGTGTTTTATTTCAAATGATTTTCTATGGGAGAAAAACGTTTAACATGCGATTTATCGCATTGCATCCTTTTAATATCACTTAATGCATTTCATAATGCAGGTTCATATCTGCTGGTCTGTATCTTTGTGTCAACAAGACTTACAGGCTAATGTATTGTCTTTATCATCTTAGTCAAAGACTACAGAATACCCTTAAGTCCCTTATTATTATTATTATATTAAATTTAGTCCATTATGCCAAATTAAGCGTTTTGCTGAATGGGAGGACAAGTTAAAGTTTGGGTATTGTGTTCATGGCCGTCTGCTTGCCTTGTAGTACATTTAATAATAACTATACATCGAATTTTATCTTCTAATTGCGCTTAATGTATCTTAACACATTAAGCCATATTAAGTGTTTATGGTTTTTTAGAAACTTTGCGCCTTGCGTTCATATTCTGCTGCTCTGTAGCCACGGATTTGCGGGTCTTGTCTTTTTCTCCTACAGATGACTTGCAGGACCCTGTTCATTATTGTACTAAATTAGTTTGAATCGTTTAACCACCATAACGTCTTGTCTCCATTGGCAACAACACAATTTGTGTCGAATGGAAGTGACGTCGCAGGTAGCAGAGAGCGGCGGAGAGTGCAAGCGGCGATTGCAAGTGACACTGTAATTTAGTTTCTTTTTTCTTGTCTTCACCACCTGGCTATTGTTGTAAAATGTTGAGAGATTCAAACAAAAAATAATCAATAAATAACAACAAAATAAAAAAGACTGCAAGTGACGTCACCCATGGAAACGCATGTGTCTGAGGCTACATCCACACGAAGACGGGTTTCTCCGTATCCAATCTTTTTTTTTGCCTCAAATTCCGTAAACACGGAGTCGTCTCAGGAAATATCTGCGTCCACATGGAATCACTGAAACCGACTGAAAACGATGTAGTACACATGCCAGACCAATATGTGGCGCTGTAATTCTGCCACAGAGATACACAAAAAAGCAGAGAAGAAGACTTGGACCATGTGCGTAAACCTGGAAAACCTCATTAGTTTTATCGCTGGATGCGTCAGCATCACATTTGTATACTGTACTACTTGAATTCCTGATTGGTTGACAGCAAATTTCAAATATTAAATGGAACGATAAAATAACGTTATTAACCGGTTAATGGCCATTTCAAATTTTCGATTCTATTCGGAACTATAAAATTTTATTTAGTTTCTGTTTCCGGTTCTGTTCCAGTCAAAATTTCGTTCGTTTCCGGTTTTCGTTTTCGTTCCTTGAACCGGTTCAGAGCCCTGATCTAAACAATTAATTTCCCTAAAAACACTCAACAATTTTACTAATATTTTATTAAACTATATTTTATTAAACCAAATTTCTATGAAATCCTATTTTTAAGTAAAGTGCAACATAGAGTGCAAGAAACAAGTGTCCATCTCATAGTCCAAATCACTGAAATCAAAGTTCAGTATTATAGTGTGAGAATGACAACACATCCATGTGTTCTGGTCTACTACTAATAAAATTATAATAAAAAAAACACCTTTTAAAGGAGTATTTACCAGAAATAATATTTACCGGAATTTATTTAGGAGAAAAATGTAAATGTGCAGTATTTCTGAAAAAAAAGGAAATACTTTTTTTTTTCTTTTTTATAAAATCAATTAATTGGAGATGCTTTTGATTATTAAAATTTAATGGAACCAAAAAATGGAATCCAGAAAATAATGGAAAACAGAATTTGTTAAAGATAAAACTGTAAAACTCAATTAATTAGACTTTTTGATTAATAAAATTTTGTTTAACCATTAAAACATGAAAATGGAAAAAAATGAATTTGGAAATAAAACGGATTTCATAGGGCTCTATATTAGTGTTAATAAAAATAGATGTAAGTGAACAATAGCCTTTAAAATGACTTAAAATACATATATAATTGCACTGAGGCAATAATAATTAGTTCAAATAAAGTATCAAAAGCAAGAAATTTTGCTTTTGATGAACAAAACTGTTAAAATACATAATGTGTTATAAACAACAGAGCTAATGTAGATTACGTATTACAACAAATGCCTGCATGTGGCGCCGATGGCCTGACGATTGTTTTTACACATTACTGTGCGATCTAATCCTTGTTTAATATTGACCAGGCACCATTTAATTCAAATGTCCACTTAATCTTTAATATTTGGCCATTTCTTTAGGACAGAAATGCTACAGCCACTGTAATTAAATGAATATTTAGGACATCAAAACGTGTAAACTCAGAGTGAGGGTTTGAGCAATTTTGAAACCGCAATGTTTTCTGCTGTGTTTTCGTAGGTTTATAAATGTTTTACCTTACAAATCTGATGAAATGGTGCATGTTGCGTTCCCAGATGACGTTATAAACCCAAACTCACAACAACATACAGAGATGGAGTTTGAGACGCTCAACACATGTAAATAATAACAGTTTCTGCGGAACGGAGCCACTGTGTGAGGCATGTACGTAACCTACACGCATGTAAATAATTAAAGAGCATATACTTGTTATGGTCGGGTGGTTGTAGTAAAAGGCGCTCGACGAAGGAGTCAACAAAGCAAAATAAATTGAGGGTTTTTAAAAATCGAATAGTCCAATAAAATCAACGAATCGCGACAGCCCTAGTATAAAGCGAAGGACACAGTGGCTAATTGGCTGGGCAAGAGGGTTTTTACATGTACCTGACTCTCAGGTGAGCGCTGCGAGAATCATTGCCTCCCACAGATGTGACTTTACAGGTGTAGGTCCCAATGTCTCCTGACCAGGTTTGAGATATATGCAGGGTACCGTTGGAGTCGAGTCGCAAGCGTGGGCTCGATTTCACGTCAATAGCCGCTCCTCCTTTCTCCCAGATGTGCCTGTGAATAACAGAGGCCTATATATTCTTGTTCACAGGAACAATACATGGCAAAGCTGTTTACTTAATGAATAAACACACACACACACACACACACACACAACAGAAAATTGGTTTGCACACATATATGCACTCATACATACACATCAACACTTCTTAATTGCAGCCACATCGTTTCCCCATTTAATCTCATCTGTCTTGCATTTAATTAAAGTCTCCATTTAAGTTATTGCTTTGTTTACATATTCATCCATTTTCCCTGATCAAATGAATACCAGAAGCCCAGCAGGTGACAGTTAAATCAAGTCTTATGAGACTGAATGTAATAAACACACAGGACAGGAATGGAAGGAACAAGCAAGTGTTGATCAAAGATTGAATCTGAGATAAGGCAGGGTGTGACAGAAAGAGAGAGAGAGAGAGAGAAAGACAATAGACATTTAGACAGAGTTGACAACAAAGACATGTTAATGAGGGTGGAAGTTGTACCTGACTGTTACGCTGGAGTCATGGGTCACCCCGCAGGTCATGGCTGCTTTTGTGCCCTTGATCACGCTTTGGTCCTGAGGTGGATTAGTGATCCGCGTCCGAGCTGCACACACAAATCACAGTGTAGTACCGTAATCGACAGCATTGATTTTTCATTTCAAAATCTGTTAGACATGTAACAACAGCCTTACCTTGTGAAAAAGAACCACACGGTTTTAAAGAGTACTTATTTTGGAAATAATATATTTTAAAAGAACGTAAGAATGAACTGAATGTAATGCTTTTGGACTATGGTTTAAATTTATATTAAATGCAATTAGCTGAACTTTAGAGTGCTTTTTGACCCAATTAAGTAAGCCATAAGTACATTTTCATATGAAATTTCATAATTAATTCCATTGTCTTGGACATATGGTTAAAGTGTCTGACGAATGTACTGACAAGTATTTATGCTAAAATAAAATATACTTTAATGTCATTTCTTCTGAGACTTGTGTGTCATGTATTAAATATATTCATAATTACACTTTTGTAATAATGAAGCTGAAATTTAGTACATTCAAAATATATTACATTTAAATGTAATACTGAATATCACACTAAAGTTAAAATTACAATCAAGTAATTTACATGTGATTTAGTATGTTAGTATATAACATATTAAAATAAGTGAATATTATTAAAACAAAACTTTTCATTTGACACTATTACACGGTGATAGTTTTTAAAAGAAACAGTCATGAAAGTTTTTTCTCTTTAAGTACACTTAAGCAGTCTTTTTTCAATAATATTATATTATCTTCACCAAGTTTATATATATATATATATATATATATATATTTGTAAGATCTGAAGTACACTACAAGCGCACATTCAATATTGATTAACTACACTTCTTTTTCACAAGGGTTAGACAACACTACTTTTGAAAGGCTGTCAATAGAGAAACATGCTGGTATGGGTCAAGGATGTGACACTGATTTTTCTGTCCTAATAGTTTCTTGAAAAATGCATTAAAATTGTATTAATACATAAAATTACTTTAACACTCTTACAGACCTGCCAGGCTCTACCACCACACAATCACAACGATCACTCTCACCTGAATTCTGATTACACGCACCTGCTCCTCGTCACGCTCCTCATCACCGCTCCACATAAAAGACACACACTGCCAAGCACTAGATGTCCGGTCTCGTTCATCGAAGGAGGACTGCTAAAGCTTCCACAAGCCTTAGTATCAACTGTGATAGTATTACTTACCTGCTTATCTACTTACCTGCATTCTGTACTCCTAGGATCCAGTTCCAAGTCAGCTCCTGTGTTCCCGAGAATCAGCTCCTGGTTGGCGGTGTGTGTGCCCGCTGTCTCTCTCCGTGTTTGCCGCTGCTCCTGCAAAAGTCAAGATGCAAGTTAATACCCCTTCACTCCGGTCAAGATCTGCTCAGTTCCCTACGCACCTGCCATATCTCCAGTTATCTATTGGTGATCAATAAACAAACCTGAACCTTCCGTCAGTCTATGTCCTCTTCTGTAACAGAAGACCAAACCTACACAGTCGATCATCAATATGAGTAACCCCGACCATTTCCAAGAACTAGTAGAAATCATGAAACGAGCACTCACCACCGCATCGTCATCAGCTCCCACGGTCTCTTCCGGCACCAATGCTTCTGTGACGGTCTCCAGTCCCATGGCCACATCAGCGCCCTACTCAGGCTCGGCGGAGGAGTGAAATGGTTTCCTTTTGCAATGTTCATTATCCTTTGAGATGCAACCCCATTTGTTCCCTACCGAGACATCCAAGATCGCATTCTTGATCTCGCATCTCCGGGGCAAGGCTTTACATTGGGCGGTGACCATCTGGAACCAGGGAGGTAGAGTTACTCAATCCTCCCAAGACTTCATCCATCATTTCAGAGAGGTTTTCGGAAAGCCAGCCTTTGACTCATCCATTAGTGACCAGCTTTATCGTTTACGCCAATACTCCCTGCCTATCAAAGATTATGCACTGCAGCTTCGTACCCTTGCCGCCGCCAGTGGTTGGAATGAGTGCGCCCTCCTTACTGCCTATCGTCAAGGACTGGAACCCCATCTCCGCTTGCAGCTGGCTGCCTTTGACGACTCTCAAGGCCTCAAAAGTCTCATTCAACATTCCATCCATTGTGCCACCCGTATGGACTCCTGCCTCTCTGAAATGTCAACAGAATTCCGCCGCAATTCTCTGCTCCACCACCCAGCCGATCAACGCACCCAATAACCAACCCATGAATCCATGCAACTCGACCACTCCCGCCTTTCGCCCCAAGAGAGATCTAGACGCTACGCCCTTGGGTTGTGTTTATACTGTGGAGAGAATGGACACCTCCGGGCCTTCTGCCCTGTGAGACCCCCTCGCCTATTAGTGAATGCAGTAAACTCTGATGTGCCTAATGTTAAGCCCCTGACGATAGAAGTTCTACTAACAGGCCCCAAATTGTCTCTCCCTGTCGTTGCCCTTCTCGACTCCGGGTCTGCGGGGAACTTCATCGCGGGCAGTCTCTGTCGCCAGCTCGGCCTCCCAACCACAGCCACCCTGAGGACATTTAAGATCCAATCAGTAACTGGCACTTCCATCAGCCGTAGGCACGTAAGTCGATGGTCTATACCTGTACATTTAAAAATAGGGTTACTGCACGAAGAAGATATCCGACTCTTAGTTCTAGAAGGCTCAACCGTAGATATTATCCTGGTCAGGCCATGGTTCATCCAACACGATCCCATCCTCTCCTGGCGGACTGGAGAAATTCTAAAATGGGGAAAGTCATGTCACCACCAATGTTTTCCTAGAGCCCCTAGACCCGGTCCCCTGCCCAGGGACTTCCTAACCCTGAACGCCACATCCATTGAGAGCCCACCTGAGAAACTATCCGTTGAAATACCTACCCGCTACAAGGACTTCCATGATGTTTTCTGCCCCCAAAGGGCTTCCCAGTTACCACCCCACCGGCCATGGGACTGCGCTATAGACCTCCTACCGGGTGAGTCAGTGCCCCGCGGCAAGATCTATCCTCTCTCCATCCCAGAGCAGAAGGCCATGGAGGAGTATATCAAGGAAGCCCTTAAGCAGGGCTACATTCATCCATCCACGTCCCCTGCCTCGTCCAGTTTCTTCTTTGTGGCCAAGAAGGATGGCGGACTGCGGCCATGCATAGATTACCGCGCCCTAAACAAGATAACTGTGAAGTTCCGCTACCCACTTCCCCTCGTCCCAGCGGCCTTGGAACATCTCCGTGGTGCCACCGTGTTTACCAAGTTGGACCTGCGCAGTGCCTATAACCTTATTCAAATACGCGAGGGGGACGAGTGGAAGACGGCCTTTGTGACCCCTACAGGCCATTACGAATATCTTGTTATGCCCTATGGCCTTGTCAACGCCCCCTCCGTATTCCAAGATTTTATGCATTAGATGCTCCGGGAGTTTCTCCATAAATACGTCCTGGTATATATTGATGATATACTCATCTACTCCCGGAGTATGGCCGAACATCATCGCCACGTTGCGGAGGTCCTGCAACGCCTGAGGGAGTACCATCTGTTCCTGAAGGCTGAGAAGTGCTCCTTCCATCTTCCCTCAGTGCAGTTCCTGGGTTACAACATCAGTAACGGTGGTATCCAGATGGACGAGGGGAAGGTAAAGGCAATCCGAGAATGGCCCACTCCTGACACCATCAAGGGACTCCAACGTTTCTTGGGGTTTGCCAACTTTTATCGACGGTTTATACAGAACTACAGCTCCATAACCAGCCCCTTAACCAACCTGCTCCGAGACAAACCCAAGACCCTAGTCTGGACTCCTGCAGCTACCCAGGCATTCCACGAATTGAAAGAAGCATTCACCAAAGCCCCAGTCTTAGTCCACCCAGACCCCAGGAAATCGTTTGTCGTGGAAGTCGACGCATCCACTTCAGAAGTGGGTGCCATTCTCTCACAACAGCAGGGGACACCAGCCAGACTCCATCCATGCGCCTTCTTCTCCCGTAAGCTCAGCCCGGCGGAACGTAATTATGACGTCGGCAACAGGGAGCTTCTAGCCATTAAGCTAGCCCTAGAAGAGTGGAGGCATTGGTTGGAGGGTGCCCAACACCCCTTCTCTGTTTTCACAGATCACAACAACTTACAATATCTCAGGGAAGCCAAAAGGTTAAACCCCCGTCAGGCCCGTTGGGCACTATACTTCACACGCTTTAACTTCTCCATTTTCCTACCGTCCAGGATCTAAGAACGTCAAGGCCGACGCTCTTTCCTGCCAGTTTGATTCACAGGAGGAGTGCTCCAAGGAACCAGAACCCGTCATCCCGGAAAGAATGTTTGTTAACCCTATCCAATGGGACACCGACACAGCTGCCTCCACCAATGCTTCCACGAATACGCTGCCGGGCTGCCCACCAGGCTTAGAATTCATTCCCAGACCTCAACGCACCCAACTTATCCATTCAGTACATACATCTTTGGGCACTGGCCACCCAGGGACCAACAACACCCTCTCGCTACTACAAGACCGCTTCTGGTGGCCAAATATGGCTGGAGATGTTCGGCGGTTTGTCCAAGGGTGTACTGACTGCATCATGGCTAAGAATCCTCATCGGCTCCCAGCAGGCAAGCTACTTCCTTTGCCCATACCGAATCGTCCCTGGTCACATCTAGGAGTCGACTTTGTCACGGACCTACCACCCTCCGAAGGTAATACCTGCATCTTGGTCGTGGTGGACCGATTTTCCAAGGCCTGTCGGTTGATCCCCCTCAGAAAGTTACCGACAGCGATGGAGACGGCGGCGCTCATGTTTAACCATGTCTTTCGTTACTTCGGTATCCCGGAGGATATTGTATCGGATCTTGGACCTCAGTTCATTTTGCGAGTGTGGAGATCCTTCTTTAGGCCGCCACGGCGCTGGGGTCCTCGGCCCTCGGGAGCTGGCCGTGGAGAGGGGGGTAATGTTACAGACCTGCCAGGCTCTACCACCACACAATCACAACGATCACTCTCACCTGAATTCTGATTACCGCTCCACATAAAAGACACACCGCCAAGCACTCGATGTCCGGTCTCGTTCATCGAAGGAGGACTGCTAAAGCTTCCACAAGCCTTAGTATCAACTGTGATAGTATTACTTACCTGCTTATCTACTTACCTGCATTCTGTACTCCTAGGATCCAGTTCCAAGTCAGCTCCTGTGTTCCCGAGAATCAGTTCCTGGTTGGCGGTGTGTGTGCCCGCTGTCTCTCTCCGTGTTTGCCGCTGCCTCCTGCAAAAGTCAAGACGCAAGTTAATACCCCTTCGCTCCGGTCAAGATCTGCTCAGTTCCCTACGCACCTGCCATATCTCCAGTTACCTATTGGTGATCAATAAACAAACCTGAACCTTCCGTCAGTCTATGTCCTCTTCTGTAACAAACACAGCTTTTTCTATGATGAGCATGTTTTCAATTTCTATTAATTTATTTTAATATTATTTTGGTGCATAAAGTCAAAAATATCATCAAATGTTTTGTTTAAATGAAGAAACAAGTCTCAGTAAAGGCCTCAATTACATATGTGCAAAGATGAAAACAAAACATATACTGCTTATAAATATTTGAAAATAAAAATGTATGCCAAATGAATGTCATACTGTGTGATCATCAAAGTTATGTGGTGGAACAAAACAAAACAAGGTCACACTTTATATTAGGTGGCCTTAACTAACTACTATGTACTTACATCAGAAAATGAGTACAATGTACTTATTGTGGTCACATTGCATTGCAAAACACTTTTGCTGCTATTGAGGTGGGATACGGGTAAGGTTAAGGACAGGTTTGGTGGTATGGGTAGGTTTAAGGATGGGTTAAGTTGTAATGGATGGGTCAACAGTTTAATTACAAATGTAATACCAGAAATTAATTACAGGTGTAACTACATAATGGTATTTTTGTTTTAAGTATAAGTAGAATGTAAAAACATGTATTTACACAATATATGCACTGTATGAAATTATTAATTTAAATGTAAGTACATAGTAGTTAATGCCACCTAATATAAAGTGAGACCCAAAACAAAAGCAAAGCAAATCAAATCAAAGCAAAGCCA
The DNA here is from genome assembly GCF_936440315.1 of Barbus barbus. Taxonomy (NCBI): domain Eukaryota; kingdom Metazoa; phylum Chordata; class Actinopteri; order Cypriniformes; family Cyprinidae; genus Barbus; species Barbus barbus. Next base: position 20,880,256 of record NC_136731.1, on the reverse strand, counting down.
TGCAATGCAATGCAAAACAAAGCAGAGTGAAGCAAAGTGAAACAAAACAAAACTATCAAAACAAAACATAAAACATGACATCTTAGTTTGGATCCCTGCTGACCGTCATGACTGTGTGTCAAAGCCAATCAATATCAGATAACAACTTAGAGAAATGTTTCCTGAATTTTTTGGTGTGACTCCACTTTTTATGATTAGGATGTGTATATTCACATGTATTCAAGATGTTTGGAAAATGTGTTTTTAAAGCAATAAGCCCCAAGAAGCTGTGGTTTACAGTGAATTTATAACAGCTAAGGGGCGTTGTTAGACATGACACAAAGCGGAGTGCCTACAACCTCCTTAGCTGTTATAAATTCACTTCATAAACTTCGGCTTCACGGTGCTTATTGCTTTTATAAAACAGTTATTCCATATATGTAGTAAAGTTTCAGAAAATAAAACAGAGCAAATAAAGTGTAATGAAATTAATATAAGCATTATTCTTCCGCCAAACAATGTAGTTCCACAGAAACGGTTGTTTAAAATTGTAAATGTGCTGTGTTCTGATTGACTGATGGTCCGATCTGCTTAATCTGTTAATGCCAAGTGTAAACGTAGCCTATTTGACCACACTATATGGGACTAGCCATGCACTCACCCCACACCACCAGATCTGCCGAGGCTTCATCAATGCCGCGGGAGTTACTGGCCATGCAGGTGTAGGATCCAGCATCAGACAGGTGAGAGGGGCTGATCAGAAGACTGCCAGACTCCAGCAAAGTGAAACGAGGCAACTGCACGGAGCCGCTTGCCAGAACCCGATCAGCTGTGCAAAGATGGAGGGATGGCAAAACACAAGGGAGAGAGAGAGGAATGAAAATGAAGATCAAACAGACAAGACGGTCCCCAGCTCATCAGAAGACTGTTGATTGGACACTTGATTTAGCTGACATCCCTAAGCTAGCAAAGATACATTAATGTTCGTAAGTCCACGAGACAATGAATATCTTTCTTTGAGAGAGATGACTGATTGGAGACTGACCTTTCTGCCATGTGATTGCGGGCCGGGGGGCCCCTGAGGTCTCACAGTGTAAAATGATGGACATGCCATCAATCACAGCGCTGTCAGAAGGGCCGGCCGTGATGTTTGGGGCAATACCTGTGGCAGAGAAAGAGGCTGGTGAGACACATATGCACATATTCAAAAACCAAACACGCACAAACACACACACAGTTGAGACCTTCAATCTTCCATTGACTTTTATCATTGTAATATTGAGCTAATTATATATATATATATATATACATATATAACATCCTGGAACCAATTCAATCCAATTCATCCATACATGTATATGCTCCAGTCCAGTTTTAGCTTCACCTTGGACACAAAATGTTTCTATTTAACAAGTGTAATCACTCATTATAAAAAAAAACTTTAAAGTACATAACATTAAGCATTACGCTTCCCTCTAGTCAGGGATGCTGTGTTTCCCTTTCAAGGGAACTTCGAACTGCGTCCTCTAGAGGTCGCTATGGGGAACTCCATCTACGTGACCCGTGTCTGAAGCATATATACAAAAACACCAAATTTTGGCTGGCGACAGCCTATGACGTCACTCCCGGTGCGACCACAGTATAAAAGGGCGCCGGGAGAAAGCATCATCCTCTTCTTCGTCTTCAATGACTGTTTGTTTGAAGCGTGCATCTTACAAGATAAGTATGGTTTACTTTTGTAAGGCGAGCACTAGCAAGGCGTTAAGAGATGTGTGCATCCGTATCCACGTTATCTGATGCTTGATGACTCACATGATCTTTGCGTCTTTTGTTTGCGCGCTGCGCGTACTGCGAGCGTTTTTCTAAAAGCTCTGCTCTCGTCTGTCTCTCTTTTCGAGGAAAGAGGGGCAGCCGTCTGCTTCCCGCGGTTCAGGACCCTCCGCTGCTGAAGCACGGAGGAAAATGAGCTCATGGGGTTTGCAGGTGGTTCTCGCCAATGAGTTATAGAAGGGGTTTTCCTTCTCGCGCTCGTCAGTCGCGAGCGAGGGCGAGCTGTTGGATGACAATGACGCGATTTCGCTGACGTCATCTGAGAAAAAAAAAAAAAAAACGCTGGAATGGCAATGCATATACAGCAGCAGGTCAGGCTGTCGCCTCATTACACACTATGGCAGTGTTTCAGGCATACCAGGCTGATCTGTTGAAAGACCTGGATAAAAGGTTTGTAAAAAAGGTATAAAAGGTTTGTAAAAAATATATACCTGACGAGGTTGCTGAGCTGTGCCGCACCGCCGATTTTGCTCTTTGAGCCACTAAGCAGGCCGCCTCTGCTATGGGCAGTTTTATGGCGGCCAGGGTGGTAACGGAGAGACATCTGTGGGTGAACCTGGCAGATATTGGGAAGAGAGAGAAGGGCTTTCTTCTCAATGCTCCGGTTTCGCCTTCTGTACTTTTTGGTACCTCCGTCGAGTCGGTGGTTTAAAAGTTTAGGGAGGCAAAGGCGTGTTCAGCGGCTTTTAAAACCTTAATTTAAATGAGAACGTCCAGGTTTGAGCCCAAACAGCGCAGGGGTCCTGGCCCATCCCGATCTGAGGATCAGAGATGGGCACAGAAGGCTAGTGTCGCGACTCGCGTCCTTCCCCGTCTGCGGGTAGGGTTTCAAGGGCGGCGCGGGTCAAAGAGAGGTAGCAAGACCTGAGGGAGGTGGTCCGGACGGGGCGTTGCAACGCTCTCGCCCAGGCCAGGGTAAGAGTTGAACATCTCTCCTTCCCTCAGGGGGCCTGTACATCTAAAGCCCTCATCTTCCCCTCTCTAATTCCCCTTCAACCTCAGTTTTCTACCACCTAACTGAGGTTAGGTGAGCACCTCCTGCGCCCTTATTTAAGCCCCTACACTGGACTGTTCTTCTGCGCGGGATCCATGGATGGGTGAGTACAATGCTTTGGCTCTGAGGAGCAGCATTTTCTAAGTCTGGCCCTTTTGTTCTTCAAACGAGGCCATAATAGGTGCATGAGGTTTAGCTTAGAACTGCCCACCCTTATTAGGGTTTTAAGTAGCAGTTTCCCTGAGCCCTTGTTGCCTTCTGTTCAGCTACCTATTACCCTGATACTTTTTCCAGCAGCTTGTTCGGGTTGTTAGGTATCCCTCTGTTTGTAGGTCGAGCTGGCTTTGCTCCCCTCGCCTAGAATGTGGAGGGTTATTTATGAGCATGCCGCTCCCTCCTGAGTGTCTGAGCTCTCATGCTGAGAGTAGATTCTCCACTCTCTAGAGCTTTATCACGGTAGAGCTAGTTTTCCTCCCCTCACTGTTGAGGGTCACCTTGAGTATACTGCTCTCGTATGAGCGTGTGAGTTCCCTCTTTTGCTGTAAGTAGAGTTCCGCTCCCAGAGCTTTGTTACTTAACAACCTGCTCCTCGTTGCTGCTGTACCCCTCCGAGCTCTACCCTGTTAGTTGAACTGGCATTGCTCCCCTCGCTATAGAGGGTTGCCTATGAGCATGCCGCTCCCTGCTGAGCGTCTGAGTTTCCTCTCATATGAGAGTCGAGTCTCCGCTCCCAGAGCTCTGTTATTCAGAAACCTCAGCACGTCAGGCCTTTCTTCAGGCCTCCTTGTCAGGTTGCTCTCATAGTTGGTCGAGCTAGCATTGCTCTCCTCACTTTAGAGGGTTATTTATGGGCATGTTGCTCCCTTTTTGAGCGTCTGAGTTTCCTCTCATGCTGAGAGTTGAGTTCTCCGCTCTCCAGAGCTCTGCCTTGGTAGAGCTAGCATTGCTCCCCTCACTATAGAGGGTCACCTTTTGAGCATGCTGCTCTCTCCAGAGCATTTGAAAAGAACGATGTTTACAAATCCATGTTATGGTAAGTGTGCACGCTAGTCTTTGTGCACTTTCTGAAAGCCACGCTGTGGTAAGATCGCACACCGAGTGTTTTGCGGTCTTTTCTAAAATCCTGTATGGTATGGGTTACGCGCTGCGGCTTCATACCCATTCTTTGAGTCGGTTAGGCCCATTTTCACCTTGGGCCCCACTCTACCTATGTATCCCCAGTGATACTACTTGAACAGGGGCTACTACCAAGGATCTGTTGATACAGTTCCTTCAGCTAGCTCTTGTAGGAGCAAGCAGTAGCCCCTAGGTGACAGGCCAGGCTTAGCTACTATCCTAAGCGCTTGGTCGTGTCCCCTTAAAGGAATCCCTTTTCTGATTCCAAGCCTTGAGCTCTACCCTGGGTCCAGGAGGTCCGGCCTCTATCATGTGAGTTCCGGGGTATGCAACTCAGGCCTTTGGCCGAAGGGGATAATGTCACTGACAGCCGTCAATTCATCCCAGGGACAACTCCCTTATTCTTTCTGGTAGAGTTGATGCTTAGTGCTCGCCTTTGTGGAATGGCATGCACTCTCCTCAGCATGGCGGCGTGGGTATATCGTTCCCCATAGCGACCTCTAGAGGACGCAGTTCGAAGTTCCCTTGAAAGGGAACGTCTCAGGTTACGTATGTAACCATGGTTCCCTGAGAGGGAACGAGACACTGCGTCCTCTAGACTTCAGGCCATGCTTCGGATGCCGCTTCAGACGAAGAAGTGGATGATGCTCTCTCCCGGCGCCCTTTTATACTGTGGTCGCACCGGGAGTGACTTCATAGGCTGTCGCCGGCCAAAATTTGGTGTTTTTGTATATATGCTTCAGACACGGGTCACGTAGATGGAGTTCCCCATAGCGACCTCTAGAGGACGCAGTGTCTCGTTCCCTCTCAGGGAACCATGGTTACATACGTAACCTGAGACGATTTCTCTCACCATGTCGCTCTGTGGGTCACTCTCTGTTTCAGTGAAATAAAATAAAAAACAACCAAATAGGCCCCATTTCTGAGAAACAGACACTGATATGCAGCAGCAGTTTTTGCTTGGATTATTAAAAGCTGTAAACACGGATGGGTTTTCAATTTGATGTATGTGTGTATTTTTCTTTGAATTTATTTTTGTTTGTTTTCCAGCAATATACACTACTGTTCAAAAGTAATATTTTTTGTGTGTGTTTTTTGAAAGAGATTAATACTTTTCTTCAGTAAGGATGCATTAAATTTATCAAAAGTGACAGTAAATATGTTTATAATGTTACAAAAGATTTCAATTTGAAATAAATGCTGTTCTTTTGAACTTACTATTCATCAACAAATCCTGTATAAAAAAAGTATCATGGTTTCCACAAAAAATATTAAGATCACAACTGTTTCAACATTGATAACACATTCCAGAGGATCTAAATGTGAAAATATAAGAGCTGTTCCTCCTTAACTTGACTAAATCATCAAATATGTATTTTTCAAGCTGTCTACTATGCATTAAATAAATGGTGGACACAATAAAGACCTGTCCAGTGCAGACAAAGCAACCATTATTCTTACTATGTCTCACTCTTAAACTTGCAATAATCACTCTTCTTAATCTTTCCTTCTTTCTTAAAGTAAAAGCTGCTGATAAGTCACAGACTTTATAAAATGACACATCTGACAGGAGATAAAGAATAAATGAAGACAGAGTTATTGACAGGCCCAGATGGTGCTTTGACGTACTGGTGACTGCAAGGTACGTGTTCGTCTGGATCTCTCCTGCTAAGCTGCGAGCGAAGCACTGGAACATTCCGGTGTCGTCCGGAAGCAGTCCATTTATCTGCAGACTGCCGCCCACCAGGACTCTGTAACGAGGTGTCTTCACAGGGCTTATGGGTACAGCATCCTTATACCACACTATATCTGGCTGAGGAACACCTGCAGGGGCAAGTAAGAGGAGTGTTATCTAACACAACCACACACTCTCTCTCTCTCTCTCTCTCTCACACACACACACACATGGCAGAGGCGCACAAACTCACCACGAGCTTGGCATGGGATGTCTACCACCTTCTCCATCTCAGCGGTAATGTGTCTGTCGGGCTCCTTCACAAACTGAGGATGTTCTGCACAGAGTTCAGTTGAGTCAGTCGTGAGAGTACTTGACCAGACTGATCTAAAGCACTCAATAACACTGAGATATAGAGAATGTGCGGGCCCTTCAGAAAGTATTCACCTTCTCCACTGTACATCGTTATTGTTGCAGAATAAAATATATATATATATTTTTTTTTAACATAGCTGTCCAAAAATCATTATAACATTCATTTCTTTTTTTTTTAACAAACTACTGTATGTATAGTGGAGTGTTTAATTATCTGATATGACAGATCACACTAGATGCATTACTGTAATAATGTGCAGAAACGTCATGCCCATTCAAACTGAGAAGTGCACAGTTGATTTTGCACACTATTTTAAGACCAGCAAAAAGAAAGTTAAGTGAAGTGAAGCATGTTTATGCAGTAAAATTTATTTTAAAATATATTTAAATGGAACTGATGATTTTGAGGCAAAGTTTTTATGAAACATTAATTTGTCATCACAGGACCTCCAAAGAGTTTTACATATTACATATTAATTTAAATATCAGCCTGTGAAAATATCTTGCACTTGGGTGATGTTGCTCTGCTGTTCAAAAGTCTGGGGCCAGTAATTTATTTGTTTGTTTGTTTGTTTAAGTTTCATTCGGAAAGGATGCATTAAATTAATCAAAAGTGTTAATAAAGACATTTATAATGTATTTCAATATAAATTTAAAATACATGCTTTTTTACTTTTTAAAGAATCTTAAAAAAATAAATGACATTGACAACATAAATAAATGTTTCTTGAGCATCAAATCAGTATATCACAATGATTTCTGAAGGATTATGTGACACTGAAGACTGAAAATCCAGCTGCATCCCATGAATAAATCATTTAAAATATATTCAAACAGAAAGTAGTTATTTTAAATAGAAATAAAATTTCACAATATTCGTGTTTGTACTGTATTTTTGATCAAGTAAATTCAGCCTCGGTGCCCATACAAGACTTCTTTCAAAAACTTCTTTAAAGAATCTTACCAACCCCAGACAATTTAATGGTTGTATATTTTACTATAGGATTTGAACATGGGTTCCCTTGGATATTAAACAAAAACTTTTCTTACTCATTCTCATGAGAAACAGAGCAACAAATAGCAATAAAGATCAGCCTTGCTCTTCTTAAGACCCAGGAGCTGTTTGAAGAATTTCAAGATGAAGTTACTGTGTGGAAAACACCTGGACAAATTTATAAAAAGAGTGGCAAACTTAGAATCTTCCTTTAGGCACCATGAAGCCCATCATAACAAAAGAGAATAAACAAAGCACAACTCAGACAGCCCTAGGATTAAGCTATCTCAACAAACTGAGCAACTGGACCTCAAAGTACCAAAAAAACAGCAGCAGTGTGAGGATCTAAAACTGTTCAGACATCAATAATCTTCAGCTCTTCCCAGAATCACCTTCTTAGAAGCCATTTCTGAGGAAGACAGATGACAAGATTCATCCAGAGTTTGCTCAAATCCAGATGAGAAAGCATGAAACCTTTTGGAGGGTCAGGGTATATTCTGGCAAACCGTTTGCCAACTACGTCTAGCAATCGGCAAAGCAAACTGTGGTACACCCCATTTACCAACACGCGATGGGTAACTCGCAAAGCACAATGTTATTTTCTGTTTTCCCAGCACGGTACCATAGAACGGCATAAAGCAGGAGGGTTAAGAAGTAAGAGGCGAGGTACCAGTTAAAAAATTTCAAAGTTAAAGTTCACGCAAACAGGTATTAACAGACAAGTTTTAGTCAAATGTTGATTGTTTATAGCTGAATTATTAGAACGCAATTATATTTGGAACATTAGAATATAGCTATTAATCCAATAAAGAATCCAACGATATAAGATATAGTGGCATGACAACCCCATTCTTGTGTTATCTTAATAAAATATTGAATTTCTTATATATTTAAGTGCACACCACCATTGTGTAATATAATTGTACAGTCCATAGATTTAAACCTAATAGTGGTTCTCAAACTGGTGATCATGAGCCACACTTGACATGTTATGAACTATATAATTTTTCATAAGCCTATCATCAGATAAATAAGACTTCGACCAACAGAATATCAATGCATAGCGCATTATATTGTATTATTTCATGAATGTTTTTTTAAGTTTTAAATAGTTTTGTGTCATTAATTTTCTGTGGGAGGGGGCTGGAAGGCCGTTTCCGCCAATGAATAAAAAATAAAACAAGGTAATTGCGACTTTTTATCTCACAATTCGGACTTTTTTTTCTCGCAATTCTGAGATATAAACTCGCAATTCGGAGATATAAACTCGCAATTCTGACTTTTTTTCTCGCAATTCGGAGATATAAACTTGCAATTCTGACTTTTTTTCTCGCAATTCAGAGATATAAACTCGCAATTCTGACTTTTTTTCTCGCAATTCAGAGATATAAACTCGCAATTCTGACTTTTTTTCTCGCAATTCAGAGATATAAACTCGCAATTCTGAGATATAAACTCGCAATTCTGACTTTTTTTCTCGCAATTCGGAGATATAAACTTGCAATTCTGACTTTTTTTCTCGCAATTCAGAGATATAAACTCGCAATTCTGACTTTGTTTCTCGCAATTCGGAGATATAAACTCGCAATTCTGACTTTTTTTCTCGCAATTCGGAGATATAAACGTGCAATTCTGACTTTTTTTCTCGCAATTCAGAGATATAAACTCGCAATTCTGACTTTTTTTCTCGCAATTCGGAGATATAAACTTGCAATTCTGACTTTTTTTCTTGCAATTCAGAGATATAAACTCGCAATTCTGACTTTTTTTCTCGCAATTCAGAGATATAAACTCGCAATTCTGACTTTTTTTCTCGCAATTCGGAGATATAAACTCGCAATTCTGAGATATAAACTCGCAATTCTGACTTTTTTTCTCGCAATTCTGAGAAACTCGCAATTCTGACTTTTTTTTCTCGCAATTCGGAGATATAAACTCGCAATTCTGACTTTTTTTCTCGCAATTCGGAGATATAAACTCGCAATTCGGAGATATAAACTCGCAATTCAGAGATATAAACTCGCAATTCGGAGATATGAACTCGCAATTCGGAGATATAAACTCGCAATTCGGAGATATAAACTCGCAATTCTGACTTTTTTTCCCGCAATTCTGAGATATAAACTCGCAATTTTTAGTTTTTTTCTCGCAATTCGGAGATATAAACTCGCAATTCAGAGATATAAACTCGCAATTCTGATTTTTTTTTCTCGCAATTCTGAGATATAAACTCGCAATTCGGAGATATAAACTCGCAATTCTGACTTTTTTCTCGCAATTCTGAGAAACTCGCAATTCTGACTTTTTTTTCTCGCAATTCGGAGATATAAACTCGCAATTCTGACTTTTTTTCTCATAATTCGGAGATATAAACTCGCAATTCGGAGATATAAACTCGCAATTCAGAGATATAAACTCGCAATTCGGAGATATGAACTCGCAATTCGGAGATATAAACTCGCAATTCGGAGATATAAACTCGCAATTCTGACTTTTTTTCTCGCAATTCTGAGATATAAACTCGCAATTTTTAGTTTTTTTCTCGCAATTCGGAGATATAAACTCACAATTCAGAGATATAAACTCGCAATTCTGATTTTTTTTTCTCGCAATTCGGAGATATAAACTCGCAATTCAGATTTTTTTTTTCTCGCAATTCTGAGATATAAACTCCCAATTCTGATTTTTTTATCTCACAACTCTGACTTTCTCGCACCATTAAACCACTCTCCGTGTAAGGCTTTGCAGTGCTTTGTTCGATTTGCTATAGATTAACTATATATTGAACTAGATGAATGTTGCGTCCGAATATGATTTTTGAACAAACATAAAAATCATTATACTCATTATTCTTTATTTATGTGTTTTGCGTTCGCGGTTGGACAGTAGCCGCCGGGCTTTCAGACACAACATTCTTCATTTCTTTATAGTTCTGAGTTTGAGGCAGCTTCTATCGCGTTATTTTAATAACAGCTGTCAAGTAAAGCGCGTATTATTGTAACACGAGAGTGGATATATATGAATGCACGCAGGTGGATTTCCTTCACTCTCGCATAAAGCGCGCTTTCATCTCGTTCTTGCTATAGAATTATCTTATCTCCTGTATTTAATGTTGTAAGATATCGACCAAGCAAGACATCCCCAATGAAAATTATAAAGGATTCATTAATTTGAAATAAGTTTTTTTATTATTATTATTTAGTCAATTATATATGAAGAGTTCAGATGCAAAAGCTTAAATGCCATCTGAAATTTTCTTCTAAAATTAGTATTTTTCGTTTATATTCAGTTATTTTACTTTAATGACAATGAAAAGAACCTGTACCTGAGAAAAATGCTCATTTTAGAAGAAAATTTCAGATGGCACTTAGAGGCTTTTGCATCTGAACTCTTCATATAGACTACAGGCCTATATAATATACTTCTGTGATTAAATTATCGTTGCTATAGACAATAATAATATAATTGGTCTCGTTCTGGTTGCAGTTCTGGCTGTAAACTAGTGTAAAATCTTAGAAACATATTCAGGAAAACGTGTATGAAAATGTCCAAACACAGGAAGCCTAGTCTATATTCCAGATAAATGCCATCTAATTCAGGGGTGCAAAATTCAGTTGCTTGAGGACCACAGCCCTGCAGAATTTAGTTCCAACCCTGCTCAAAAACACTGTTTTTTATTTTTATTTTTTTTATTCAGATTTATAGCTGAACCGTGTGTATTTGGGTTGATGCTAAACTTTGCAGTAGCTATAAATGAAGTATGAATGAAGTATTATGCTCTTGAAGGACAGTCGGATTCTGCTGTACCAGCACATAAAGGGATTTCTGGAAATAAAGCTGTCGATGAGCTATCAATAATAGTGTTACAATAATACGTTTTTGACTTGACAGCTGTTATTAAAATAATGCGATAGAAGCTGCCTCAAACTCAGAACTATAAAGAAATGAAGAATGTTGTGTCTGAAAGCCCAGCGGTAATGGTAGGCTACTGTCCAACACGAGCGCAAAACACAGAAATAAAGAATAATGAGTAGGCTATAATGATTTTTATGTTTGTTAAAAAATCATATTCAGACGCAACATTCATCTAGTTCAATATATAGTTCATCTATAGCAAATCGAACAAAGCACTGCAAAGCCTTACACGGAGAGTGGTTTAATGGTGCGAGAAAGTCAGAGTTGTGAGATATAAACTCGCAATTGTGAGAAAAAAAGTCAGAATTCTGAGAAAAAAAGTCAGAATTGCGAGAAAAAAAGTCAGAATTCTGAGAAAAAAAGTCAGAATGGCGAGTTATAAAGTCTGAATTGCGAGTTATAAAGTCTGAATTGCGAGTTATAAAGTCAGAATTGCGAGTTATAAAGTCAGAATTGAGTTATAAAGTTTATATCTCAGAATTCTGAGAAAAAAAGTCTGAATTGTGAGATAAAAAAGTTGCAATTACCTTGTTTTATTTTTTATTCATTGGGGGAAACAGGCTTCCATACCATAGTAAGGTGTATTGAGCCAATCAATTATTATTATTTTTTTTTTTTGGTGCAGTCAATTAGTATTAAGTGACTACATGTATTCAAATGCAATACCCAAACTATTGCAAAGTTGATTTTATTGCATACAACTCAATACTGCTACACTTAAGCATTTTTGTCTGAAAAACATCACATTATCCAGCTTTCTCTAGAAACTGAATGGCATATCACCACAATCTTTTCTTATAAAGACAGGGCGAATTATTATGCAGTCTCTGAGGGGTGCCCAAACTTTTTACAGAAAACACACAATGCTCTATATCATTGGTCTCAAACTCAGTTCCTGGAGGGCCACAGCTCTGCAGAGTTTAGCTCCAACCCTAATCAAACACACCTGATCCAGCTAATCAAGGGCTGTGTCCAAATTCAGGGTCTGCATCCTTCGGAGTACTCATTTGAAGGATGTTACGTCACAGCGCCGCGACGAAGGCTGTCCAAATTCGTAGGATCCTTCAAATGCGGCCCACAAATACGTCCTCCTTTTCCCCGAATTGGAAGGATGGGTGTGGTGGATCCTTTCCCGTCCTACCTATCCCATAATTCTTTTCGGCAGAGCGTAATGGCGGACGAAGCGAGCGGTAGCGGAGTGGGAGAGGAGTTTCTCTGACAAAACAAGCTAAAGTTTATGCTTCGGCTCAATGAATTTGTAGGAGAAATTAGTAGAATGCTTAAAAACAAATAAAAATAGGCTATAATGGCTTACCTGGATGTGACTGTCTTGTAGTCTGATATAAAAAACTCTCCGACAACGAGCAAAGAAAGTATTTAATTTATTTAATTGCTTTATTTCTTCCAAAAGAATTAAAATGAGGAGAATAACTCTTTGTTTGTCAATTTTCCCGCTTCTTGCTTGGCGCTGTCACGGTTGCTAGGCGACAGGATATGAGCAACGGGTAAGGGAGGGAACTGAAAGAAGGGTAGGCTGTCCAAATTCACAAACACCGACTTCCGGGTTTTGCGGACGTCGGAGGATCCCTCCTCCTTCAACCGGGTAGGAAGGATCCTAAGGAGGATGCAGACCCTGAATTTGGACACAGCCAAGGTCTTCAGGATCACTAGAAACTTCCAAGCAGGTGTGATTTGGAGCTGGTTGGAGCTAAACTGTGCAGAGCTGTGGCCCTCCAGGAATTAAGTTTGAGACCACTGCTCTATATGTTTAGAATCATGGTGAGATTGTGCAATAGCAACCCTGCAGCACTTTCATAAGGTTTTAGTTCAATTCTACAAGCTTACCAAAACATATGGAGATATGGAGATATTGAATTGGTCAAGTTGTGAATTGAGCAAACCTACAGTAGCCTACATTCACAAGGAAATGTTTTAGTTTTATTCTAAAGGCTTTTCATAACAATTCAAATTTTCACATTTTAATGACATTTATTTAATGGCTAAAATAATAGTCCATGTAGTAATTTGCACATTTACTGTAAACATCAAATATAAAAGTAAATAATGAGAGTAGTTTAAATTTTAATAATATTAAAAAAGTGCAACTGATTCTGTTTTGAAGTTTTATTCACAAACAAGAAGTAATAACATATATGACATAGGCCTATAATTAGCAAAAACACATTTATTTAATTGTGTTTGAGTGTTTGAGAACCAATATTAGGTTTAAATCTATGTTTATGGACTTTACAATTATATTACACAATGGAGGTGTGAACTTAAATATATAAGAAATTCTATATTTTATTAAGATAACACAAGAATGGGGTTGTCATGCCACTATATCTTATATCGTTGGATTCTTTATTGGATTAATAGCTATATTCTAATGTTCCAAATATAATTGCGTTCTAATAATTCAGCTATAAACAATCAATATTTGACTAAAACTTGTCTGTTAATACCTGTTTGCGTGAACTTTAACTTTGAAATTTTTTAACTGGTACCTCGCCTCTTACTTCTTAACCCTCTTGCTTTATGCCGTTCTATGGTACCGTGCTGGGAAAACAGAAAATAACATTGTGCTTTGCGAGTTACCCATCGCGTGTTGGTAAATGGGGTGTACCACAGTTTGCTTTGCCGATTGCTAGACGTAGTTGGCGTAGTTGTAGTTGAACACCTTGTGCCTAAACTTGAGCTATGTGAGGCTTGAAAGGAAAGCACAGCCTTTGGTCCAACACCCAAATACCATCCTTACCATCACTCATAATAATAGTCTCTTTTCAGTAGAAGAAGCTGTTGGCATCAAAAGCGACATGAATAGACCCAAATACAGGCAAATCCTTGAGAGAACCTCATTCAGTCTGCCAGATATCTAGGTTTGTTCATTTTCTATCAGAACAACGACTAAAAACACACAGCAGTAAAGGATAAAATAAGGTTAATATTTTGCAATGACCCAGCAAGAACTTTGACTCAAATCTAATTGAAATCTTGCATAAGACTTAAAAACTTCCACAGTCCAATCCACAGCCACTCTCCATTTAATTTGTAAGAGTTGGAAGATATTTGCATGGTAAATGGCCGGAAATTAAACAAGTAAATGTGCAAGGCTCAAAGAGACACACTGAAGGCTGTAATTGCTGCAAGATGGCTAGTATTTACTCTAAGAGATGAATACTTTCATAAATTAGACTTTCATCTTGGAGAAATTAAGGTTCTTGAATGATTTTTTTTTTGGCGTGCCTGTGTTGACATTTTTGAAGATTAAAAGGGGGAAAAAAATTATGCAAACTTTGAAAACTTTCTGTTCAAGGCGCATTTTAAACAGTTTTGACAAGAGGAAGGAACATGAGGTTACCCATGACGTGCAGATATGCTCCAGCACTGACAGAGGGGGCACTACTGCTCCGGAGGGAGGCTTCACATTCGTAGTAGCCGCTGTCACTGACCAAAGGACCGCTGATGGTCAGACGGCGGCCAAAGTCCCGGAGGCCTCGGTTTACCAGCACTCCATTTTTCCGCCACGTAATGCTGAGCTTAATGAGAGGCCTGGAGGTAGAGAGAGAGAGAAATACAGATAAACACAAGAGGGGAATTAGAGATAGGAGTGGCCTGAAGGAAACAAATAAACAGAATAGTTTGATGAGGTCATTATGAGTGCTTGTGTACACACAAACACACACACCTTGCATTGGCCACACACTCCAATGTGACTTCAAACGTGCCCACCATCACACTGGTGTTCCTCGGCCGAATTATAATAGAAGGAGCGATGGGGTCTGCTGGGCCGCCAATGTCTGAAGAGGAGCAGAAGCACATAGGCAAGAAAATTACAAATGAGATCTCAATAGTTTCTCCTAAATTGGTTCAGCTTGCTGTCTGTAAGATGTGACTTAAACTGTAAATTGGCTTCCTGGACTACTTAAATACTGAATATTTAATAGAAATGAATAGAAATAGCTGTTTATATACACTGTTCAAAAGTTTTGAGTCAGAACGTTTTTTTTTTTTTTTTTTTTTTTATAAATTCAAACTTTTACTCAGCAACGATGCATTAAAACAATGAAAAAAAGTGACAGTGAAGACATTTATGTTACAAAAGATTTCCAGTTCTTTTGAGCTTTCTGTTCTTTATTCACCAAATCGGCATATTATAATGATTTCTGAAGGATCATGTGACCTGAAGACTGGAAAAATGGTGCTGAAAATTCAGCTTTGCATCACAGAAATAAAATAAAAAAATATTCAAACAGAAAATAATTATTTTAAATTGTAATAATATTTCACAATATTACAGTTTTTCTCTGTATCTTTTGATCGAATAAAATGAATACATTACATATCAAAATATATAAAAAAAATAAAAGAAATTGTTATTTTAAATTGTAATAAAATGTCACATTTCCACATATTCTTATAGTATTTTTTAATCAAATAAACACAGCTTTGGTGAATATAACAGCCTTCTTTCAAAAAACATAAAAACATCCAACCTTAACTCTGGACATCTGATAGAGTAAAACTGAGTTGTGATTGACTGCATCAGAATTTGTTTACAGCTGCAAATGAGCTTGTTTACTCTCTTTATCATGATTATCAGTGTGTTCTTCCAAAGAAAGTATTTTACTAATCAACAGCCAATGAATAAAATCAAGCTGCATTTCTTTCTGTTATCAACATTTTTTATTTTTCATACATAACACAACATATATATATATATAAAAAATAAAAAAATAAATCAAATAATAAAATAAAACAACAGACATATACTCAACATCTCAAAGTCCAGTCAAAAGGAGGGACAGAAAAAAGAAACCCACAGAAGTCACTCCTCCATACAGTCACGTATTTCAGAGAGAAAGCACTGCCAAGCATCAATGGCAGAAGGCTTGGCCCCATTGATTCGTGCTGTTGTACATTCACAGGAGACTATTTGCAGGAGGCTACGGATCCAATATGTTTTCCCACACATATGCGGTGTAAACCAGTTCTGTATTATGGTCTTCTTCGCAGCTGTAAAACCAGCTAACAACATTCTCTTTTGCATCGAACTTATACAGAGACCAGAATCATCATTGAGAAGACACAAACTTGGGTTAACTGACCAATCAATTTGCAGTAAGGATGATAAAACCAGGTTTACATGTGTCCATAGACTGATAGTGATAGGACATTCCCAAAACAAATGCAGAAAAGTACCTGATGATGTAGTATTACATATATGGCAGTTGAAATTTGATTGTAGTTTCATTTTGAATCTTTTGTAAGGCGTTATGTATGCTCTATGAATGACTTTGAAGTGAATAAGACCATGAGCCAGATTTTTAGATGTTAAACTGAGATTAGACCACACCCTCTCCCAGTCGACAGATACATTAAGGTCAGATAATTCCCTATTCCAAATAGTTTTAATAGAAAGAGGTTTTATAATGCAATCAAGAATCTTATTATATATTAAGGAAGCAGATGGCCGACCAGCAGATGGTGCCATACAGTCCCGCATAGGATGAGAGGAAACGGGAGAAGACCAAGGAACGCCATACGCTTTGAGAGCGGAACGTAATTGAAGAAAGACAAAATATGCGGATGCTGGTAGACAAAATTTGGTTCTTAACGTCTGAAATGAACATAGGCCCTGGTTATCATATATATCACCGCACGTGTTTACACCTAAAGAAGACCAAGAGGGTTGGACAAATGGGCGATTTCCGCATACAAAATTAAAATTGTGCCATAAAGGCGTACTATTACAAAATTTGGGGCCCTCCTATCCGACGTTCAACCGTTTTCCAGATTTTAATAGAGTTGGCCACAACCGGACCAAATTTATAATTATCCCCTTTTTTCTCTGTGCCAGTAAATCAAATATCTTGGAGTCTATTTGGTTTAACCTTGTCAGCTTCAATCACTCTCCAAGAAACTGTAGATTGAGGATCAACCCAAGTATGAAGAGCCTTAAGCTGGAACGACCAATAATACAGTTCAACATTGGGTCCAGCCAGTCCTCCTGCGCTATTAGGATGTTGTAATGTGGTAAGTTTAATTCTGGGGCATTTATCATTCCAGACAAATTTCGTAATTATGGAGTTGATCTCCTTAAAGTAACCTGGAGGGGGAGAAAGCGGTAGCATAGAGAAAAGAAAATTTAATCGAGGTAGCAGATTCATCTTAACAGTGGAGATTCTTCCTTGGAGGGAAACGTTAAGATTCTTCCATCTTTGAATGTCATTCTTGACCTTAACTAAAATATTATTAAAATTGTCCCTGGCAATCTTATGAATGTTTTATATATGGTAATGCCCAGATAGGTGAAAGATTCCTTAATAGGGATATTAACTTTAATATTGTTAATTGGCATTAAAGCAGATTTGCTCCAATTTATTTTATATCCTGATAAGCTACTAAAATGATTTTAAAATTCCTTAATTATATTAGGGACTGAAACATCAAAGTGGTCTAAATATAGAATAATATCATCAGCTTATAACGAAATACTATGATTATGATCATGAATCTTAATCGATACTTCAGACTTCCTGATGGCTTGTGCTAAGGGCTCAAGAGATAGACAAAACAATAAGGGGGAAAGCGGACAGCCCTGCCTCGTTCCCCGCTGTAAAGGGAATGGGGGGGAAATAACATTACCAGTTATGACTGATGCTGCAGGTGAGTGGTATAATGTCTTAATCATAGAAATGAAGTGCTCACCGAAGCCGAAACATTGCAAAACTGCCCACATATAATTCCACTCTAGCCTGTCAAAGGCTTTTTCTGCATCAAGTGAAAAGACTGCACAAGGGGTTGGGTGGGAGTCCGCAAAGTCAAGAATATGAAGAAGTCGACGCATATTATCAGATGCATTGCGCCCCTTGATGAAACCAGTTTGGTCCTCCTTGATCAGACTATGAATTTTTGCTTCTCGTATGGAGAAGGTAACTTTAGCATACATTTTTAGATCACATGAGATAAGCGAAATTCATCTGTAATTGGAACAATCTAATGGATCTTTCCCTTTTTTAAGAAGTAATGAAATCAGTGATGTTTTTTGATCTCTATGAAATACCCCATGTTCAATTGCAAAATTAAATGAATTAAGCATAAGTGTCCCTACCAAATCCCAAATTTCTAAATATAATTCCAGGGGGAGACCATCTAGGCCCGGCGATTTGCCCTTTTGAAGGCTTTTTAGAGAGACATGGAGTTCCTCCAAACTTAATGGGGCCTCCAAAGATTCTTTATCCATCTGTGAGATCCGAGGCAGTTCCAATTGATCTAAATACTGCTTACAAATTGATTCATCAAAATCTGTTTCGGCTTTATATAGATTTATGTAGAAACCTTTAAATATTTAATTAATTGCCACAGGGTTTGTGGTGACCTGCTCATCCGATGATTTTATTGCGCTAATTTATGCCTTAGACTCGCATTCTTTCAACCTAAAAGCCAATAAATGACTAGGTCTCTCCGATTCAAAATAATATTTTTGCCTAGTCCTATGTAAAATAAATTCCGCCTTTGATTGTGAAAGCAAATCATATTCTTCTTTTAAAGAGGACAACTGTGTAGCCTGTTGCTCAGTAAAATGTTGTTTTTGTAGGTTTTGTAATGATTGGATTTTATTTTCTAATTGTGTAAACTGGCGGGTTTTCGCTTTGGCAAGAGTAGAAGAGAAAGATATACAGAAACCTCGTATAGCACACTTAGTCGTCTCCCACAGTTTTTGAGGATCCACACCAGAGGGCATATTAATTTCAAGAAACTCCTTAATATATTCTTTTAAAGAAGTAATGAAAGTCTGATTACTTAATAATGATATGTTAAAGTGCCATCTAAGGGGACTTGGCTTTAACATCGGAAAGAGGAACACTGCATAGCACAGCAGAATGATCAGATAATAAAATTGGTAATATAGAGATGGAGGAATCAGACGAAATTAAAGATGGGCTGAGAAATATGTAGTCTATCCTAGAGAAAGTCTTGTGTCTATTAGAGAAAAAAGTGAAGTCCTTAGATTTAGTATTCCGAATTCTCCAAAGATCGATTACGTTAAGCTCAGTGATAAATTTATTCAGTAATTTGGAGGATGGATTAGCTGTTGTATCAGATTGAGATTTATCTAAAGCAGGATTTATGACAGCATTAAAATCCCCACCCACCACTAGAGGACAATCAATCTGCTCAAGCAGAGTTTTGTAAATCTGTGAAAGGAATGCACTGTCTGTCTCATTCGGACCATAAATAGAGACCAAGGCTAACCTATTATTATATATTTTGCATCGGATAAAAACAAACAGCATTTCTCAATTTGCATATTTTGTGAGGATTTGCAGCGTTTCTTAAAGCTATGGTCTACGATTTCAAAGATTGTTCATTATTAATAACCTCGTTTAGATGCTGGTTATGGTTCTACAGTACAATCCTAATAATATGAAGAGAAAAAAGAATGAAAAAAATCCATTCACTCTATTGGGTGTACACCCGCAGAGAAATTGACCAATGTAAGCTGTCCGGCCGGACAGCTTACATTGGTTAACTGCTCTCATCCAATCCCCTGCTCCACTCGCGTCTCCACCCACCGCACCCCACCCCGCCCCCTCCTGCGACATGAAATTTTGCGCGAAAGTAGGCAGCATCAACTCAGCAATGGAGAAAAACCAACAAACAGACAGCAGCAAGCGGCCCCTGCTCGCCCCAACAGTCAAGGTTAGAAGAAAGAGAAAGTCAATTGAGGAAAGCGCAGAGAGTAAAAAAAAATGTGAAGAACGCCGGACTCAAAGCCGAATCAATATAGGGTCCACCATTGCCCGTTGGAGGAAGCTTCAGAGAAACCTTGGACTTAAAACCGACGCTGACATGGCTGACTTTTTGTTGAGCAGGTAAGCATTTATTTATACTTTTATGGTGTGGTGTATTACATAAATAGCTTTTTATCAGTCTGACAACATGATCATGCTACCGGTCGGCATTGGAATGTTAGCCGACATCGCACATGGTACATCTCTGTTCCATGTTTACTCCTGCTTGACTGAGTGACGTTGTTCAGGTCGTTTCCCGGTGGGAGGGATCAGGTAGCACAGAGGGGAGGGGTGTGCGTGTGGAGGGGCGGGATGAGTTTTTTAAAAATTCTGGCTTTCTCGACTGATTTTCAACATCGTAGACTACAGCTTTAATCTGCATGTGTTGTGAGCATTTGCAGCGTTTCTTAATTTGCATGTGCTGTAAGGATTTGCAGCGTTTCTTAATCTGCATGTGTTGTGAGGATTTGCAGCGTTTCTGAATTTGCATGTGTTGTGAGGATTTGCTGCGTTTCTTAATTTGCATGTGTTGTGAGCATTTGCAGCATTTCTCAATTTGCATGTTTTGTGAGGATTTGCAGCGTTTCTTAATCTGCATGTGTTGTGAGCATTTGCAGCATTTCTTAATTTGCATGTGCTGTGAGGATTTGCAGCGTTTCTTAATTTGCATGTTCTGAGGATTTGCAGCACATGTGCTGTCAAAATTATGAAGCATTTTCTTGATTTGCTGGTGTTTTTTTCTATTTGCATGTGATTTCTGAAGTTCCAGCGCATTGAGCTCTCTCGGCCACCGTACACAGGAAATCGATTTACGATGTAAATATTCTAACACACGAGTTCGTTTAACAGCAGAATTTAAACCATTCACATTTAGTGATAAAATATTTAGAGTATGCATTGAATATATAGCGTGTAAACGTTGATGTGTATTTTAGATACCAAACCTCCTAGATGAAAAATCCCTTTAGAAATAAGGTAAAATAAATAAAAGTATAAATGTCTGTTGTTAAAAGTAAAAACCACATAAAAACATGAACAACCGACAACCTTAAACAAGGAACAACTCAGACCACACATTACCGAGAACATAGGTCTGACTGAGCAACAAAAAATAGTGATGATTCGTGACCGATCCACTCCAACGCAGGACATGTCTCCCAAAAAGCTCGTACTGCCAAAAAAATATTTTAAATTAAACCAACTCTCCATTAGTCCCCTCCAAAAGAGAAAAAAGGGGTGTCAGTCTTGCTAGCAATGAGATCGTTGTACCGGATATATAGGAACAATATCTCAGTAGTAGAGGGGAGAGAAGAAAAAAAGCAAAAAATTGGTTTAGCCAGCGTCCATGTCCATTCTGCCATCATCCGCTCCTGAGCAGCTGGGACCATGTTCATCTCGACTATCAAACTCCTCCCGCCGGGCTGGAGAAACAGCGGCCGCCGTTCCCCCGCGTAGAGCCGCGGCATACGTCTTCTGCTGGGACAGGGAGCTAATAAAATCCTCCGCTTTCTGAGGGAAATCAAAGCTTCTTTGTTCCCCCTTGTGCCGTAGTTTGATTATGGCCGGATAGATGAGGAAGGGCTGGAGACCAAGCGCTGTCATCTTCTTCAAAACCGGACCATAAGCCTTTCTCCTGATCACTGTAGCTGGACTAAAGTCGGGAAAAAAACAGCAGTGTGACATTGTTCTGTGCGCATTTCACCAGATAAGCCTTTCGAGCACCCTTCAGGATATCTGATCTGTCATGCCATCTCAGTACACGGAAGATGAGAGTGCGCGGCCGGTCGGAGCCCCTCCCTCCGTCATACACGCGATGTGCCTGGTCGATCTCAATGTCACGGCCCTTCAAGGAAGGAATCCACTTAGAAATATTAACTCTGAGGAAACCAGCCACGTCGGATCCCTCAGCCCCTTCTGGCAGCCCCACCAGTCGTATGTTGTTCCTCCTGCACCTGTCCTCCATACCCGTCACCTTCTCAGTGAGTCGCTCCAGCTGATTTCTTAAGCCCGTGACTGTCCTCCTATCCTCACGTGCAGCTGCTTGAACAGAATCTACGCGGTCACGTGTCTGCTTCGCCGTGGTAGCTATGGTCTCAAACTCCTCTCTTAGCTCTTTAACAGACTTGTTGGTCGCTTGTCTTCACGCAGTTCACGTAATGCTGGAATCAGCACAGAGTCCATCGCCTCTCTTACTGCCAAATTCACAACTGAATTCAACGTG
Source organism: Barbus barbus (assembly GCF_936440315.1). NCBI lineage: Eukaryota > Metazoa > Chordata > Actinopteri > Cypriniformes > Cyprinidae > Barbus > Barbus barbus. Next base: position 20,858,359 of record NC_136731.1, on the reverse strand, counting down.
TTTTGCTGCTCTTTAAATGCTAGTTCGATGCGGCTAGCAATAGCATCGTCGAGGTCATCTCTGGAGATGACGGAGTCTCTGAATTTTTTCTTCATTGGCGATTGCTCAATCACTCTTTTCCGATCCCCTTTGTCTGCCTTAGCACTCATGACAGGTCCAATGCAGAGTGGTTCAAATTTTACTGACAGGATCATACAAAATATGGCAAAGTGAGCAGAGCGAAAGACTCAAGCCTGCATCGCCGTCGAAGGGTCACGTGATTCCCCCACCTGCATTTCTTTCTGTCTAAATCCTGTTTTTGCTTTGAAACATGTGAAAATATTGAAGTAAATGGATTACCAAAAGCGTTTCACAATGAATTTAAATGAAGAGCAAAGGGAGACTTTCTGTATTCTCTATCTTATGAGATTTTACTTCTGAGGAAAAACACCTTAATAATCTCCCATGTGTCTTTCAAAACAATATCACAAAAAATGCAACAAAGCAAGAGATTTCAGTATATGATCCCATGAACATTTCTCATCCAAATTCTTCCAAGCCCAAATCATGTGTGCTTTACTTCTAACATGAACTTTATACTGCTCCACACTTTTACAGTATGTATACATTTTGTGTTCTTCTCAGTGGTTATCCAGTGAATGGCCGCTCCATGACCCCACTGGAGCCATTTGGGAGCCTGTGAAACCTAGAACCAGAGAAACCATTTGAACGAGCAACCTCTGAGCAATAAAAGAGAGAGAGAGATAGAAAGAAAGCCAGAGTAAAGGTGGAGGTAGTGAAAGAAGGCAGACATAAAGATAATCTTGAAGCCCAGAGCACTTGTTCGTCTCTTTCTCACAGCCCTCTCTATTATGTGCTTAGTATTATATATGTAATTGTCTGCACCCACTCCTCCTGTAAGTGCACTATAATACCTTTGCTAATGTGCCGCGCTGCAGAATGGGGCCTGATTGAGAGACACCGTCGACATGATTAAATGTCATGCAATCATTTGCTGGCTTCTGGAAACCTTTAGCTGTCCATTGATTCTCTGCCCTCAATCAGTGATCTCTCTTTTCTTCCGTCTTGATCTTATTCCCCTTTATTTGCCTCCTTTTCCATACTTGGACCCCTGGATAAGAGTTACAGTAGGCCATGGTCTCACAGAGGGATTTTATGGTCTACCTCTTTTTCATAAATCTGTTTTTGTGGGGTCTTTTAAAGAGAGGGGATGTTTTTATGAGGGTTATTAATCACCTTGTCATTGTGGCACCGCAGGACCACAATTATCATACAAAGCTCCATGAAGCTTCACCACACGCCACATACTTGCAATCTACTGCCCAGCAAGTTGGGGAATTGATTCTTGACAAACTGTAGTCTGACCCAGTGTGTGCACTACTTTAGGTGTCATGCACAGCCGCTAGGGGGCGATTGAGTTGTTTACTTTTGAGCAGGTCAATTCACCTGTTGGATAGTGTGAAAAAGCCATTTACAATTAAATAAGATTGCCTGGCAGTTTGTGGAAATGCTTCAGCACGTTGAGAAATGGTGCTTATGTAGAATGTGTTCGAGTCCAGCTTTCATCAGTTCAACCCTATTCTTTATCATTTCAGGTTTACTCTCCACTATTCGTATTACTAAAAGAGGAAAAAGGTTAACAATAGTTATTTTAATAACATTTCACAATATTACTGCTTTAACTGTATTTTTGGAGCCTTGGTGAGGGACTTGTTTCAAAAACATTAAAAAGTCTTAATTATAACAAATGTTAGTCCAGTATATTAATTAACTTATGATGGTTATATATAAATATGCAGTGCTGGGTAATTGATTACATGTAATCTGGATTACGTAATCAGATTACAAATTAAGTAACTAGATTATATTACATTTTTAAATACTCGTAAAATAGCCTATCGCTTATATACATTCAGAAAGTCTTCTACACTGTAAAAAGTGATAAGTTGACTTAACTTAAAAAAATTGAGGAAACCCGTTGCCTTAAAATGATCAAGTAAATAATAATAAAAAAAATAATAAGTTAAGTGAACCTGACAATTCACTTAACTTAATTTTTTAAATTATTATTTACTTGATCATTTTATCAAGTAAATAATTCCAAGGGGTTTCCTTTTTTTAAGTTAAGTCAACTTATCACTTTTTACAGTGTAGTTTTGTAGACATTCACACAAAGGCCATGGATATAATTACACAGAAAATTGAGAGGCCACACGGCATTTGACCACTGGATTTACAAAAAAAAAAAAAAAGTGTTTAAAGATTGCAATATTGCATAAATTTTTTATTTCTATGATTTAATTAATTATTAGCTTTTCATACAAACCCCCTGCGGTTACTTCACAAACCCCATCTTGGGAAAACCTTGATGTAATATAATGTTTAATGTACTTCATGATGTTAATAACAACGAATGGGATAGAATTTCTTTCTTTTTGCATTTTTATAGCATTTTGGTACAAGATTATCTTATTTGTTGTCAATGCGATTAACGAGTTAATTCAAAAGTAATCAAAAAGTAGTGTGATGTGTAATGTGATGGATTACATTACTAACTACAATTTTTGTCATGTAATTTGGAATCAGTAATGGACTACAAATTGAAAGTAATAAGCACTGTAAATACATATATATATATATATATATAAGTATTTTAGTTAATGTATTTTAATGTGAGAGGGACGATGAATCATTTAGCTGAACTTAAATATTGTATAGAAGTCTGTCTAAATATTGTATTTTTATTTAACATATATTTAAATATTTGTTTGAGATCAAACAATAATTGATGGACCACCTGCAGTGCTGCCATAGACCACCTAGGGCAGGTATCCTAAACTGGGGTAGTGGAAAAAGCTAAATGAAAAGCTAAAAACTATTAATAAATAAATAATTTCAAAATCAAAAATATGTAAATATTTTATTTGTTTACCTGTATGTCATGTGACCATAACTGGCATCGTAGAACTGTGAACATACCAAGGTGCTGTTAAATATTTGACTTTAATTTAAAATTTAAGGGGGTAGTAATATATAGGTAGTATATTTATTTAAGTAAATATTTTAGGTAAGGGGTTTGGTTGACAAATAAGTTTGGGAATCCTTGCCCTAGGAGGTTGCAGACAGTCTTTTGAAGACTGGACATCACAAAGCGTGTGCTGATTCTTTATTCAGAACTCACTTTCTACATTCAGGATGATGGGCTGGCTGGTCTTGTTCTCTCCGTTCTTGTCATTAACAGCCTGGGCGTAGTACCGGCCCGTGTCAGGGGCCACGGCGGACAAGATGACAAGAGTGTTGTCCAAGGTGAGGGCTCTACAACGTTGGATAGAGAACAGTAGTCACAGAACTAGAAAACACAACTTGCAAGCGGCAAACACGTCAGTAAACAACTCAAACACACAGCAGTGCTGAGGAAAACTGTTTACGGCCAATAGGCTGGGATGGTAATGTTATTTGCATTGAAGACTCGAGTGGATAAGTGTTTTAGGATTGTTGGAGCTAAAATGCAGGTCATGCGTGAGTGTGTGTGGTTAAATGAGAGTCGACACTTGGAGTAAAGCGAGATTAGAGCCTGTGTATCTGGCAGCACAGGCCTGATCAGCCCAGATTAAACCGACTCCAGCACAATTAGAGTGAGGGCTCTCACAGAGTCCAAACCAAACGCGCCGCGGAATATAAATGCATTGAAGGAGCAACAAACAAACGGCAAACAAATCGTATGCTGTCAGGCCCTCTCACCATCATATAGGACCATTACTGCCGCTCGACAAACACAGAGAGCGAGACAGAATGAAGCTCGGAGCAGCGCCGCTGGAACCTCAGATGTTTATATAACCCCTGCCTCAACGCTCAGTGTCTCATTGGGGATTCCTCATATACTCCAACTGAAAAACGGGGTCTGAATGTTCTCCAGTCCATGCACTGTGGAGGGGAACACAATCCTAAGTGTCTAAAGCCCTCACTTCAGATGAGACATGCTGGACGATCAGCATGAATTATAGATCATCAAACATGCTGGCAGTTTTTGTCGAGCCTCCTGCTGGCGGATGAGGTAAATTGATCTCAGGTGATTACTAAGACCTTTCTAACATGGGCTGCAAACACATACGCACACACACGGGGCGGTGCGCACTCAGGCGCAAGCTCTGTCAATCATCCAAGGTCATCAATAAAGGCCTTTTGTCCACTTTGTCTAATTGGCTCCTGTGTTGCCGGCTTCCTCTCTAGCCTTCAATCACATTTAGTCTAAAGTCAACAGGGGTTCTTATTATACCCAACTTTATCAATGAGAGATTCTGCAGTAAACACTCCTGGTGTGTTTCTGGAAGTTCCAGAGTAATTATACAACAGCAATATACTCTATTTCTGTAAGGTATAATAGCCTATCTGTGAGAACGGGGGCCATTAATTTGACTCTGATCCACGTATAAAGAGAAGATTACATGCGGCTGCTGGGTGGGATCTTGCGCCCGTCTCTGAACCATGTGATCCCGGGCCGTGGAAAGCTGTGGATTTGTGGGGGGAAGATCAACGCCGCCTCCCCCTGGGACACCACCTGAGACCGTTCTCCCTCCACAAAGCCTTCCATGTCTGAGAAACAGAGAGCACAAATCAGGAAGAACAGGGAAATTGAAAGGACAAAACAAGAACAGGGACATTGTGACTCATTGTAACAGGAAACACAAAGTTTCGATCTTGTAATATGACTCTTTTGGCAACTAACACTTAAAGCTTCATTCTGTGTTGTTTCTTCTGTGTCTTGCACAGAGTTGCGTGTGAAAGTCTTTCAAAGTATACTCCACTGACCGTGAGTGTAGATAGACATGTACTACATGCCATTTTCTTTTCAAATGGTTAGATCCCTCGCATATGTTCTGTTGTCCATGCAATCACAATGAAAATTCTGAAAATAGTGTTACGGTATAGACAGTGGACCGGAAAGCATACTAAGCACATATACATCTGGCTTTATGTTATAAGAACGTTTAGCTAAAGTTCCCAATGAGTTATGAATTACTGAATGTTCTATAAACTTTCAAAGAGTCCAGTATCTTAAATGTGTTATGTTTTTTTTTCTTGGTTATATATGAACGTTAAGGGAGCATTCAATTTTATTAGTTTGCTAACATTATGAGAATGCTACTATTGAATGTTCTATAAATGTTCTAAAAGTAGTAGCTTTTAAAAAACTGTTGGACAAACATCCAGCTAAAATGTTTAAAAAACATTCCATGAATGATGTAAACATTACATTTTTGTGCTAATGGTTTTAGAACATTATTAGACTAGATTACTAATAACGTTACAGGAAGAACTTGTGTTCATAACTTTTAGAGAACCTTGCCAGAAAGGTAGCCAAATATGTTTGTTCTGTTAGCTGGGAACATTGTTTGATGTGACAAGTTTCTAGCACCAGCTTTTCTATATGCTAATTTGTCTGTGCTAAATGAACAAAGCAACAAAATTGCCAGTCAAAATGTTTCAGAATCCATAAACCTAGGTATTAAATTTTGGTACATTAATCATCTCACACTGTTTGCACTAAAGCTGCCTCAAGTCATTATCACTTATCTAAAGGTGTGATAACTTTTATCTTTATTGGACTAAATCCAATTATTAAAATAGGAATGATAAAGAATTTCACAAGAAGGTAATTCCTGATGCAGATTTCGCAACTAGTTCAATTTGGTCACATGGGTTGACCAACAGAAAGCTGCTTGATTCAAAAGTGACTTCTGTGAAACGTACTTCAAGTATTGCTACACTATCGACAACAGACAATTAGCTTTTTGCTCTGTTAGCAAAATCTTGCCAATGTGATATCTTAAGTGTTAAGTGATTGCACTTTAAGGGTCATGAAACCCTAAAACACCTTTTTTGAGATGTTAACATATAAGAACATGTTGCACATCAGCAGGCGCGCAGATGGCACTAGGGAGACATGACCTGACCCCCCAGATTCATAGTGACCCAATCCGCCCCCCTCACTGTCTCTACGAAAGGCAACATCAGTATACGGAGGATAAATCAGGGTTTCCGCTATGTACATTAGCCTAAGTAGTGGCGGCCAGGCCACATGCGCTAAGCCATTTTTGAAAAACGCTTTTGACCGCAGTGTCTGACCGAGTCCCAAAACACGTGTAGCCAATCAGCCGTAAGGGGGCGTGTCTTGTACTGATAGAGAGAAGAGAGCGCTCTATTTGAGTGCACAGGAGTCAGGACGTATATTAGCAGATCGACTATAGATAGAGAGAGATGGCAGATAAAAAAAGGGGAAAATATCATAGAAACAAATCATTAAAAAGAAGGGTTACGATCAGGCAAGAGGTAGGACCCGTGTAAATATAGATCGGAGCAGCTTTCCAGCGGTGGACAGAAGTTCAAGGAGCAGGAAGGGCTCGAATTGGACACCGAGGTTGTGTCGTTTCTTTTTGATAGGTGAGTAACGTTGATTTTGCTTTGTCTCACACAACTTATCCTTGTTGGCTTTTGCTTGAATATGCTTTTGTGTCATCTTTGCTTGTTTCTGCGATTGTCGTTGCCATGGTTGTGTATGTAGGCTAGGCCTACATGTGGATGCTGAGATTTTTTTTAGTTTCACTTTCGAGATTCGCAATCGCACATACTCTGTTTATACTATGGAGCAGCAGTACTAAGCCAGTACTATGAAGCTAGATTCACACTTCGGGCACACCCTTTCTAAATTTTTTGGAGCAATTTCGTTCATCTGGTTCAAAAAGAAAAGTTGAGCCGAAAAGTGACGTATATGCGTTAATCTGGAGTGGTGATTGGCTGCCATGGCTAATGAGTATGCGTTTACGTTATCAGTTTTCCGAGTATTATTCAGGAGAATGAACTCTTACCATCCGATCATTGTGCTGTATTAAGCATTAGGTCGTTTTACAGCGGAGAATTCAAATATCACGAAAGAGCTTCGCGCTGGCAGTGAATTCTGTGAACATGACCGCAACAATATGACAACACGTGGAGAGCGCATGAGAGAGTGGTTTCTGTGTGGAACGCCGCGATGGGTTTAATAGCACTCACTGCGCGGACCGGAGCAAGCGTGTTTTAAGTGTTTGTGAGTATATTTCATATTCTCTCGTGCTCCAAACATGAAATATGCGCGAATAAGGGCGCTGATACAGTGGTACCTATTGTGATACACAGCAAACAATGATATAGACCGAAAATCCAAAGAAGAGTAAACTAAAGTACAAAAAGTAACTATGCCTTTATTCTTTCTGTTTTAAATATATTTTAATATTCATCTGTCTGTATAATGAGTGTGTTTTGTTGGTTTGTTGGTTGTTTTCTTCCCTCTTCCCACCCATTACACTTCCCCTTTTCCACAGTTTTACATGCCCATTTCTGGAGTCTTTTTCAGATCTAAGATTTGAAAGACCAGTGCTGAAACAGGGGGGGGGGGGGGAGTTTTAGGTTTTCCTGTTTGTATTGTGTCAGGATATGATGTGATACTTACAGGCAACCTGGACTTGTGAACTCCTCTGCATCAGAGCTCCCACCCTGTTCCTGACGATGCATCTGTAGAAGCCTGCATGGGAGCGATCCAGTGATGGAATTACATACCTGGTAAAAAAAAATCAGAATCCCATCAACCATTGTTTGCTACTTTTCATATTCACAGCATGGGAGCTTGCAGCAAGCCCAGACCACTGGCTATAACAAATGGCCTTTGATCCAAAAAAAGCTATTTATTGGTCCATAATTAATCAAACAATCCTAGCTTCTACTCGAGTGCAGATCAGGCCGCAACACTCAGGCAGCTCAGGGTGTTCATGGGTAACATGTTGAAGAAAGAACCCTTATCAACAATAGATAGGCGTCCTTAGGCAGCCCCGGTGCTGCGATCACAACAAAACACAGAAGTCGCCATTAACACTTCATATAGAACAAAGGAAATAAATATTTATGAGGATGTGGGCAGGCTTGGATTATGGATAGGGCCAGTGCCCTGGGGCCTCTAGCTAACAGGGCCCTACAACACATCAGGTTGGATGACCTGAGACAATCAAAGGGAACTGAACACTAGAGCTGCATACAAGGCAAGCTGACCAGTTGTTGACCACTGGGAGACCCGGACCTCTTGTGCAGTATGTGAACTGACCCCTTGAAAATAAATGAAAATGAACCTGATCTAGTTTTGCATGTTGCATTAAAATGCATATTATTGATCTAACCGCTAAAATCCACACCTTTTCTAACAATGGACATAACCAAGTCTCCATCCTGCTTTTAATTTCTCTGCAAATTCAACACAAAATGACCACTAGGGGTACATTTTATAACCTTTCAAAATCAAAGTTCCCAAATAGGGCTGGGAGATTTTTGTAAAATGTTTGTTGTTAGACTACTATTTATATACAGTGGAGATCAAAATTAGAGAACAACCTGCAATTTCCTAAATTTCGAGGTCACTGCTTATTTAAAGTTATCCTAACAGGAGTGAAAGCGCAGTTTTTAAGCATATTTCATAAGTTAAATATATTCTGAAGCACATTATAAAAAATTTAAATGAGATATTTGAAAAAGAACACTGATCAAAATTAGAGAACACTTTCAGAAATCCAGTAATTGGCATTGATCCTGCACCTAATTTCCTGCTAATTTCCTTAATTATCTGACAAAACCTATTTAACTAGCAGCCTAACTTTCCAGTTCCCTTCCAGGAACTCGAGCTGCGTCGAAGCGCTAGGGGAACGTCCTCAGCGTAACCGCGCTCTGAACCAGAGTGTAACCTGTCCAATGGAAGGGCGAGACGTCATAAGCGGGTGACGTCACTGACCGGAAAGCATAAAAGCACGTGCGGTGGAGCCGGCGTTTGCTTTTTGTCATTCAGCAACCGCTACTCTGTCTGTGTGTCTGTCGATTTGTGTTGTGAGTCTTATTTAGTGTTGTTTGTCCTGGCACTTGAATAGGCTCCAGCAATATGTGCAAGCAATGGGGCGATAGCAGATCGCATTACGGGCTGTGTGTTCCTCCCTGCACACATTATATCACTGCTTGGGATACACGCAGTCTGTGTGTGGTCTGCTTGAGAGCAGAGCACGCAGATTCAGCTCTCAAGGGAGCTGACTGCCCGTTTTGTGAGCTTTTTTCATTGCTTACGCCTGCTCTCTGAAGGCTCTCTTTGAAAAAGAAAAAGAGAGGAGTGAGTTTTCACTAGCGTTGTAGGAAGATGGGCGAGCCTCTATCCTCTTCCCTTCCCTAGACCTGTCTTCCTCCGAGGAAGTGGACGCATCAATGAAACAGTGTTTGCACAAGCATTTATGAATGAGAACGGCGCGCAGTCAGCTCTAAAAAAGGAGAAAGGGGGCTGATTGTGTTTCTCTCTGCTGTACATCTCTCATTCCCGCCGCTGCTGAGGCACGGCGGCGAGTGAGATTGTGGGGATCGCAGCGCGCATTGCCGAGGCGATGCGTTATGTATTCTCATTCATATCAGAGCGATGCCATGGGTGGAACAGACGCTCGCGAGCTATCTGTCCCCTTGCGTGGCGTTGTCTCTGAAGGCTCGCGGCTGCAGGTCAGGCTGGTGCGTGTCTGCACACCAAAAAAAAAAAAAAAAGAAAGAGAGTGTTACAGGCGCGCCAAGATGACGTACCTGCTTAGAGAGCTGGATGAGGGATTGGGGCTCAATTTGATTGAAATATAAGCTGATCTCTGAGCTCCCTAGAAACGCTGTCTGTGGTTGACCCTATCTGACATGAAGGAGAAGATAGGGTTTTCCTCATGGATGCCCCGCTTGCGCCTTCTGGTCTGTTCGGCGACGCCGTCAATTACGTCGTCAACAGGTACCAGGGGGCTCGTAGACAAGCGGCGGCGTTTCAGCGGTTTCTCCCTCGCCTATCTCTAGCTCATACTATTTCTCTTATGAATCCTCAGGAGTATGGCGGCCTCCAAGGCCTTTCTGGCAGGGGTTTCGATGCAGGATATCTGCAATGCTACGGGTTGGTCCACGCCCCTCACCTTTGTTCGGTTCTATCACCTTGATCTTACGGCCACTCCCGGCTCTTCTGTTTTCTCGCCCTCGCTGTGCTCCCAGTGATACACACAGGGCAGGTATTTTGGAAGTCTGGTGGCGTGGGCATCTCGTTCCCCTAGCGCTTCGACGCAGCTCGAGTTCCTGGAAGGGAACGTCTCGGTTACGTATGTAACCCCGGTTCCCTGAAGGGAACGAGACGCTGCGTCGCGAGGCCATACTTCCTGTATCCCTGCGGGCGGTTGCTTCATTCCTGGAAGCAAACGCCGGCTCCACCGCACGTGCTTTTATGCTTTCCGGTCAGTGACGTCACCCGCCTATGACGTCTCGCCCTTCCATTGGACAGGTTACACTCTGGTTCAGAGCGCGGTCACGCTGAGGTCGTTCCCCTAGCGCTTCGACGCAGCGTCTCATTCCCTTCAGGGAACCGGGGTTACATACGTAACCGAGACGTTTTCCCTGACTTTGCAAGATGGTGAGCTGTTCTAAAGTCACTGAAACCCTCTGATAGCAGGTTGTCAAGATGAAGGCCAATAGCAACCATAGTACGGGAAGTTGGTTGTTCCAAATTGAACAATTGGTTGTTCTGTGATTTCTAGAATATTCAGTAGCCCCTCACTGCAGAACAAAGATCCAGGGGGCGGGGTTGGATCCACATATAGGTGGTGGAGATGGTAGGTTATGAAAAAAACAGGTGTTCATAAATTGTTCTCTAATTCTGATCTCCACTGTATATAATACATAGGATAATTCGACCAAAATTGAATATCCTGTCATCTTTTGCTCCATGTCATACCAGTCGAAGCCTGTATGATTTTATTTCTCTTTTGAAATGCAAAAGAAGATATTTTGAACAAAAGTCATACAGGTTTGGAATGACATGAGGGAGAGTAAATGATAACAGAAATTTTGCATTAAGATGTTTTGTAGTTCATCCGACGTGACGTCTCCGTTCCCTCCTTCAGGGAACGAAGGTTACATACGTAACCGAGATGTTATCTTAATCACTTAATGCAAAATGACGGGTCTTGGATATGGGTTATTCATGTGTTTTAAATGCCTGTGATCGTAGTCATGTATGCTACTGAAATAAAAACTAAAACTAGGCCGCCATCACGAAAACATGAAGTGTCCTTTTACACCTACACACACTGCTTCAGTCACGAGCCTGTGGCAAGACCTATTAGTTAAATGGAGTGATAAAGAGAGAGCTGAGCATGTGGGCAGTGGCGCTTTTACTCAGCCAGTCAATGCTGCCTCATTTTTACGCCAGCTCTTTTTCCGATACTTTAGTTTTCCCGCATTACCAGTCACAGGTTTAGTATGACCTGCTGAAGAGGATTCAAGCTTTTTCTTTGATCGGTGGATGTGAGGAATACAAAGAAGAGAGCAAGTCCACACTCACTGAAAGAGGAACCTCACTGCGACCAGAGAGAGAGAGGGGAAAAACACTTTGCCTTTTCAAATATAAATATTACATAGCTCTTGAAGCTATTGAAAATCATTCACAAAGTACTCAGCTACCTGCTCTTTCTTGATAGATAATTCTGCACTGCCTTCACCAGGGATACAACATTCATGCAGAATACATAAAACAAAACATGGATGACAGGGATCGCTCAAGAAATACATCTCATTCTCATTTAATGTGAGCTGAGAGGCAATATGAGTGTGATTTCATGGCTGAGGAGGGAATGAGGCGTTACAGCTCAAGAGGATTACAATCCACAAACGATCTTGACTTGCTAAAAAGAAAGAAGACATAATTTAAATAAATACAGGAAAACTGAATGAAATTTGTTGCAATTGAAACTGTGGTTAATGTTCTACAGTATTTGTGATAATAATTAAGCTGTCTGAGTGATAAATGCATGTTTCTTCAATTACAGGCATCTTCGTGACCCACGGGTTGATTTTTATTCAAATTAAAAGATGAATTTTTCTGTTTGTTATATGAAGGTCATATTAAAATGGTTCTGGGAACTTTTAACAAGTCTTCATTATTTCCTTTTCTACTTTTGGAATGCCTGTTATGAATAGATTTTATTGTTTTATTCTTCTCCCAGACACTGATGTTCAATTTTCAAATAACTGAAGAAATAAATAATAAAATAAATGAAAATTCACTATATTTATTTTTATTCAGTATTTTTATTGTTCATCATAGCTATATTTAGCAGAAAAGCACTAATTTAGTCAAATAATGAAAAAAGAGCTCTCAGATTTATCCTTAAAATGTCATTTTTGAATCAAGCGGAAAAAAATTATTTTGTGTAAATGTCAAAATAAAAATGTAATTTCCATCACCATCGCTATTTCCACCACAAAATGTTATTAAATGCAATACATCATTTAAGATGTGACATTGTGCTTTGAATGTTCATGACTTTCAAAGAAAAAAATAAATAGTGCACAAATGAAAATTACCTGTGCGAAAGTGCATTTTCAATATGTCTACAGGGCCAAAAGTGTTCCTAGTTGCGGAAACACTCATACAGCAGTGGGAAGATGGGAAGTGTCACCTGTACTCCAGGGAGAAACGCGTCAACTCAGTACCGTTGTAAAGCCATTTAAACTCCAGGGGCCAGCTGCCCTCAGCCATGCAGGTGAGAACCAACCGGTTCCCTTCCAGGTGGATTTGGGTTGCCACCGGCTCCATCTTGAAGTAGGGTGGGACATCGTCTGGAGGGCGAGAGAGAGAGAGAGAAAGAGGCTTAGCATGTTTCACTCAAGTAGGACATGTTCCCGGATCAACATACTTGTTAGTCCAGAGACAACATTTCTGTCAACCAATCCGATATAAGGGTGAGATTTAGAGTCAAGCTTAGGGCTGAGGTTACTTTTACATGTATTTAGCAGACGCATTTATCTAAAGCAATTTACAAACCAGAATAATACAAGCAGATTAATTCAAGGGAGAAAACAATGTATTTAGTCAGCAGTCAGCTTCACTACAATAGCGTAGCATTTGAGCAGAAGTGGAAGTAAAAAATAGTGGAGAACAATGCTAGTTACTGTAGAGCTGGCATTTGATGGTCTTCTGTAAATGTATTCTGTACACGAAAATGAGCAGATATTCCCTCCTTTTTCCCCAGGAGAAAAGCACAATAAAAGACTATTTACTTTACACCATTAGTTCTCAACCAGAATGCCACTTGAGGGCCTAAGCCAACTTCCAAGTGGGCCCCAAAATAAGTCTTAAAATTAAATTTAGTTACATTAACATAATTAAAATTAAAATGCTTAAAATAATACAAATCAGTATATACAATATACTGACATTTGCCATACAACCGACCTATTTATTTATTTATTTTTATTAAAATGTATTTAATTTCATTTTTTTCATGAAAGTACCAGTGGTACATATACCTCTTAAATAGGACAGCCTTCAAATATTGTCTTGATTGTGACATTTTAATATTGCTTGAAAAATAATAACTGCACTAATACAGTAACCAGCAAAATGTGTATATAAATTATTTGTTAGTACTAATTGTTGTTTAGCTATTATTATTTGCAGCTTATTATTTTGTAACATCTTTTTTTTGTTTGTTTTATTTATTCTTTTTGAACCATTAAGCTACAGATCTTGGGTAAAGACATTTCAAGCTAATTTTAATTCACGTGGTGACGTCCAAATGAGTGACTTGTTTACTTTGTAATTAGTCCATCCATTGCCACATGTTAGACCCATTCAGGCTTATTTACAGACCGGTTGTGAAAAAGACATGTGGGCATTATCACATTGGCAGAGTAATCTGTCAATCATAATGTCACCTCTTCTCTCATAAGTCTTTTCGTCTACATCCCACCATTGCCCAGTTTGACTTACATTTGCTTTGTATGATTTTTTAATACTTTTTGTATGCCTTTCTTGGCTCCTAAGATCAATCAGTAGTTAGTCCATTAAAGGTCCCATGGCATGAAAATGTCAATTTATGAGGTTTTTTAACATTAATATGAGTTCCCTTAGCCTGACTATGGTCCCCCAGTGGCTAGAAATGGCGATAGGTGTAAACTGAGCCCTGGGTATCCTGCTTCGCCTTTGAGAAAATTAAAGCTCAGATGGCCCGATCTGGAATCTTCCCCTTATGTCGTCATACGGGGAAAGGTTACCTCCCCTTTCTCTGCTTTGCCCACCCATGAGAAAATGAGCTACGACCGTGCGAGGAGAGCGCAATATTTTTTTTCCTCGAGAGACATCATGGCTTGCAAACGAGCAAATTTTGCGTCTGAGTAATAAACTGCGCATATTAACAGACAAATTATGTTCATATTTAAAAGTCCAAACAGTCATTAAGCGACAAGTGCTTGGAAACGCTGTTTTGTAAATGATTTATTGATGAGTCTGCTGCTTTAAGGCAAACTGAAAGCGTTGCTTCTCTGCCGCTCGCTGCTCAGAACAGACGCCGAGAGAGGCGACACTTCTCTGGGAGAGAGACCTCGCGCTCGCGGGGCAGTACTGGAGACATTTTCCAAGTGAATAAGGTTTTTTTTTGTTTTGTTTTTTTAAGTCACTAGGTTTGTTAGTATATACCCGTTATGGGGAAAAAGCCGCCAAAAGGGTCTGAAAGTTACTAAATATTGTTCTAAAGACGCGCTCGTGTGTGAGACGCGGGAGCTGATGGCAGCGGGCGGTGGATATTGTTGCGGTCCGCCCAGGTAAAGTCTATGTGTGGGAAACCCTGACCGTATACAGACACAATATTTTAAACTAACCATTCGGAGACGTCCTGCTGTAGCCGCTGAGTTGCAACTTCTTCATCTGGTGCTTCTCCATCCGGATCAGATTCTGGGTCAAACTGAAAAGCTTGAACGACTGCGTGTCTACGAGCCATTGCAATACATCCACTGTCAACATTAGCGCATGGTACCGTGGCCACAAGCTGCAGGCCACACCCACCCTCCACCTTGCCCCGCCTCTCTCCTCATCATTAGCATTTAAAGCTACAGACACAGAAATGGCTCGTCCTAAGGAAGGCTCATTGTGGGACTGGCTCGTAGTGGCTGAAATTCTGCATCAAGGCTGAATTTTGGGAACGACTCTTCACATACAGTACTAGGGACAACTTAGGCCTATATAAAAGCATCCAAAAAACAGCATGTCATGGGACCTTAAAAGCATGTCTTCAACCACATTTTGAAGATTCCAGTGGATTCTGTTGTTTGGGTGACGGTCAGAAATACATTTCACTACAGAGTGTGAAGGTTTTAGACAATGACCTCACCATGACGGCACCACTGGCATCACTCAGCCGATGACCACAGGGAATGAGAGGAAATAGATCTAAGGAAGGTTACAGTTACTGTTGGAGCTGTGACTGTTTCCTTCTT
This sequence comes from Barbus barbus, assembly GCF_936440315.1. Lineage (NCBI taxonomy): Eukaryota > Metazoa > Chordata > Actinopteri > Cypriniformes > Cyprinidae > Barbus > Barbus barbus. Next base: position 20,843,017 of record NC_136731.1, on the reverse strand, counting down.
TAAAGTTTTATTTTTGGCATTTTGATATGTATAGATAGTGGCAACACGTCAGAGCTTGTATACTAACCATCAGGCCCCATATTCAACAGGCTGATTGTTTGAAAGAGATGTTGTTTACTACCAACAAAGAAAGATGAAACATGTCTTATTGCTGAATCACATCATGCTGAGAGTGAGAGAGGCAGAAACAAAGGCAAAAGAAGCCATTAAAACGAAAAGCTAAACATGATTTGACAAACTGAATTTGGTCTCTTAAAATATAAAAGGCAATTTAAGAAACGATTTGTCTGTTGTGATGCTGAGACGCTCTGGATGCGTCTTAAGTCTTCATAGAGGGAGGGTGAGGTGAGAATTTCAGGGGCCTGACGGGCTAAGTGAGGGAAGGTTTTGAAGATAACTTTAAGATGCAGTCGCTCTGCCTGCAAACCTGACAGAATGAGCTATCGTGTGCCGGGGAATCCATTCATCTTCAGTCTTTCTAAAACAGCCGGATTATACAGACTCTCAGACAAACACAAAGCCCTGCATGCAGGTGCCTTCAGCCAGGAGACAAAGTGCTTTCATTTCCCTCACGAGGAGCAGATGATGGGACCTATCGATCGCAAACAGAGTCGTTCTCTGTAGGTAACATGGATCTGATTGTCATTGTGTTTGTGGAAAGCCAATTCAAGCTTGTATTAATTGAGGCAATAAGCTAGCAAGCCCTGGAGCTCTGTTGCAGGGTTGTTAAATATTGAGCTAATTTCTCTGCTGTGAGGTGCACCGAGAGGCATATTACGGGGTCTCTCCTCTAGGGGGCGGCACCAAGCATATAAAGATCTCAGTTTGGACTGAGGTACACAAACAAAAACAATATACACAAGTATATGATACATATTAACGACTTTCAGAGTGTGAAAACTTAAAATGCTGTCTGGAGCCTGTAGACAAGGAGGACCAAAACATATTCATTCCCATTTTTTTATTTTCGCTATGGTCACGTACATATGTATAAACAATTATTCACCCACATGCTCCCTTGCATGAAGAATGGGTAATTCTTTTTGTCTAAAGGACTGAAACTGTTATCGGCCTAATCAAGCCTAGTATAACCCTCCAAATCATTGCCATTTGGGTAACAGGCTCTTAAAAACTATTCCTCTGTAAGCAGACATAGACTGCCAGGCATTTCAAATCCACCCCCCACCCAGTGCTCAGTATCCCCCACCCTGAGTGCACAGCGCTCGCCAACCATGCCACCACAGTCATTTTATCCTCCAGTAAATGCACTGCCATTCAGCACAGCCAGTGGAGAGGCAGATCCATTTAGCAATTCCACTCTATAAACATACCACCATTAGAGACCTCAGGTGCAAAATCAGGCTCCACATTGATTGGCTGAAAGCAACATCCCCCCTACGACGATATGATGGACGGTTATGTGACACATATGTGTGCGAATGTGTGTGTGGTTAGGCTGTTCGATTGTTTGTGCCATTATGTGAAGTCTCATCTAGACTGCCCACAGGAAAGAAAAATCATGAATGAGACTTTCTTTGATATCTCGATCATTTCTCCTAGACAGAAATCAAATTAAATGAAGAGAAAATTTAAACTTTTATTTAAGATTTATTCCTGAGAAAAAATACCACCCAAGAATGTCTTATACTGTGTCCATAGTTGCCAAGGTACCAAAATCTGCAATCAAAATGTAAAGATTTCAATATAAACTCAGTATAATATAGACAATTTAAATACTTCTCATCAAACTCTTCATTTAATCTACTAAAGTATCGCAATCATCTATAATATGTGCATTAATTGTATACCATACCGTCTTTATAGATACTGTATACTGTTCTCCATACCACAGGCATTGGACTGATTTACAAAGATGCGGTGTGTGAGAGTGGGTGCATATACTTATATACATAAATAGTCCTGGCTGAAAGGCAGGTAAATGGACGCTAACAATAATGGATTAAGTCATTGCTTGTTTAGTCCTCTGTCAAAGCATTCGGCTGCCATTTTGTTTTCTTAGGTGGCTGAAATTTTAAACGATTAGTTCCTAAACAGCCTGGGGCAAGGACTACATTATTGGTGGCTAATAGTGGCTTATAACCCTGCTCTAAAGTCTCACTGTAGGTTACCAGTTGCCCCATGTGTGCAAGTGTGTTTTTTTTTTTTTTTTTTCTCTAATTAATTTTAGGAGAAACACTAAGAGATATTTTAAACAAAATTGAGAACTCCATAATGTCCCCTATGAAAGACAAATCTCTCCACGAGTTTCCTCTGAGTGAGGCAGAACCGAGACCTTCGATTTTAAGTTTTTCAGTTTTTGAAGAAAGTTATGCTGTTTGTCTAAACCGTTAATGTTTGTAGTCAAGAGTTCTCAAAAGGGTTGGAGCAGCTGTGTTGTTTTAGACTAAAGAAAAGAACAGGGTCTTTGTGGCCAAGTACACAATGCGGTGACAATTTCACTCCCATGGGTTCCTATTATGTCAGACGAAAGGTTATGTTAGCATGAAATGGAGGCAGAGCACAGACTAGTTTGCAGAGGCCTGGCATTGTCCTCACACAGGGAGCTTCTTGGTGCTGAGAGCGATCTCCATATTGTAATGAGAATGTCAGTCAGTGCCTGTGGCCTCTTCACTGTTTGAGCGCCAGGCTTTGATCTGCTGGGGCTCAGCAAGGGTTAAGCAGCTCTGTTTCTCACTCTCTAAAATCCTGCTCTGAGTGGGCGGGCTAGGTCTGCAGGAGAGCCTGCCCACAGAGAGGAAGAAACCCCAGGTCAGGATGATGCTAAACTCAGCCTTAATGAGCCATAACGCAGGTACCATTTCTCTCCAGAAACCCTGTGGTTCGGAAGTGGAAGAAAAAGATAGAACTAAAGGAAGGTGCCTTTTTGTGAGATAAGAACCATATCAATGCGCACTAGGTAAATGAAGTCTGCTATACTGAGGTTCCTTCCACACGCTGTATGTTTGTGTGTGGGGGAGTTGGGTGGCGTGGATTGTTGGTCCAGATGGAGAACCTAGTGGAGGTTCCTCTGCGGTGGAGGAGCCCTGCAGCGGGCAAGCTGAGCTGGCCGGAGTCAGGGGGCGGTTAATGTTCTCTTCATGCTTGGTCAGGCTGAGACCATCATTCTGCTGTGCCCTTATCCACCTTGCCACCACTGGCCACCTTAGAAACGGCAAAGAAGCACTTCCACTAACCTGACAGCCAACCTCGAATGGCAACACTCCACTCAGGCTGCACACACAGAATTTTAATAGCTCTGAGGCAAAGGCCACAGGCACCAGCCGGGATCCATAAAGCATGCCCCTCAGAGCTTTCACAGCACCATGCTGGCACGCAATCATACTCTTGGGGCTCGGACTGAACACTTGTTCTGCCATTCCCTCCCTTATTCCAACACGATAGAGGCCATGTCCCCTTCCGCGTAATCCTCTGGCACTTGTGCATAAGCACGTTAGCCAATTCTGCTTTTCTCATCACAAAGGCTTAGAATAAGTGGACGCAGGTTCTAGGCAACCTCTGGCTTAAAGGTGTTTTTTAAGAGGTGCCCTTTCCTCAATCATTGTAGGAACTTGGGGTAATGGTCACCTTTGATTTGTCTTGCCAAAAAGAGAACAGCACTTCTTGTAGTGCCTGTAGTGGCCGTGTCCCTAGCCTTCAGGTGCAATACTGGAGAAGTCAGTGTATGTGTTTGTCTGTCTGCTGGACCAGGCGAGTGTACAAGACTGGCACAGGCACAATCCTGCTCTGCGCTCCTGCCCCTGCTGAAGGTCAGCCTGATCTGTCACTCTCTTTCAGCACTGGTTGTCACGGTGACAACTGGCACCCTGCCGATTTACACTTCATCAACTTTCCAAGCGTGCAAAGTGCCCTCCACCCTGCCAGCAAGGTGAAGAGCCCCATTACCCTTCAGGCCAAACAAGCATGTTGCCGCATTAAGACAAACACAGATGCAACAGCAGCATGGCCACGGCATTATCATCACAGTCACATTCAGTGTTCTGATCCACGTTACTGCATACAGTATCTGTTGGTGTATTTATGGCTGGTAAAATGACATTTGTGAGGCACAAGGTTGGGCGCTTCAGCAGCGCCAGGGGTTCTTTTGTTTAGGCAGATTGTGATAGCACCAAAGAGAGAAAAAGCCTTTATTTTACTGTTGTTGTCTTTCTTTGAAAAGCACCTCAGGTCTGTTGAATGAGGCATAGAATAATAAAGGAACTCGGAATTACTTTGTTTGACTTCTGTTACAATTCAGTCGGTGGGGTAATTTGCAGTCTCTCATAGATCTGAATTTCATTAGCTCCTCAGGTTTTCTCAGCACATCTGTCTATGACTGCAGTATGAGTAGGTTGCTGCGGGTTAATGGATGTTTAATTGATGCGATTAATTGAGGTGTAATGTAGCACGGCATTGCGATTTTGATCCAGGGGGCTGCGGGCAGCCAGTGACGTAATTCAAACACAATTAGAGGCGGCATTGAGCTATCAAATAGAGATTTAATTAGGAGTGAAGACAGAATGGGGGGCAGTCAATGGTCGGCAGATTGAATTATCCGAGCACATCCTCCTAAAGGCGGCATCGACACAATGCCAGCGCACATTCTTCCCCCGCACACTCTTTCTTTCAACACCTATCTGTTTTCTTACCTTTTGTCACTTCTTCTTTCTCTGCCACTCCGTCACAGTCTCTGGTGCTGTGCATATGCTGTCTCCTTGCATTTCCCTCTATAACTACTAACTCTTTCTACTCACCTCTGTTTGCATCTTTCCCCACCTCTCTCTACTCTCCCTCCCCTCCAGTTTCATCTGCCTTTCTCCTTCTCTAGTTCTCAATCTCGCTCTGACTGAACACCAGGGTATGCATGCGCCCTGGGACGTGTCTCTGATATCCATGAGATTAATTAGGCACCAGAGCGCTTGGCACAACACGGAGAAGCAACTGTGCATGCCAACCATCAATTAATGAGATGCCGTGCACCCTCATACTTCATCCACATCTATTTTTCACCCCTCTGTCAATGCCTCTGAGAATCCCAATCAGTTGCCCCGACTGCATGTTTCTCTCTTCATCCAGTGGACTCTGTGAAGTCAGATACTGTTTTGATGGACTTGAGTAGTGAGTTTTGGAGTGATGCAGAGGGAGCACTGAAGTTTTAATGGTGTGTGCACTGTAATTATGTGCCTACTTATAGAGAACTACATCTTAGAGCTTGTCTTCCCATCTAATTTAATTCAAGTAGGTAGGTGGCAAACAAAACCAGTAAATGAGAGCACAGGCTACAAATTCACTTGATATTACTGCGAAGATAAATTACATCATGTAAGCTGAAGGCATGCAAACACTTCACCGAAGTGTAAAGAAGAAAGATCGGAGGCAGGAAAGCACTCTGGCATGGCACGAAGAGGCAGAGGCACTGTATTTAGAAAGTAGGGCAAAGAATAATGAAGGAAAATAACAAACAAAAGGCATCGAAATGAGAATTCCACTGAGCCCCGGGTCATTAGAGTTAATTCTGCGCATTCTGCCATCTGCTGTGATTGTTTACACTCGCCTGGATAATTAGATCCTTAGTTAGTTGATGGGGTGGTGGGAAAGCAGTCCATCCACACATTATTATTTCACTGGCTCCATTATGGTAGAGCACCTGGACGTATGACATGGCACTGTCCAAAACCTCGCTCACTTAATGCCGGACTCGCAAAAGAACGAGTCAAAAAGCAAACAAACAAACACAAAAATGACAAATATGCAGTGTAATTATGGGCTGATGTGGCCTTTTAGACTCCCCTACAGGAAATCACACATTGCATTCTTTGCGACTAAATGGCATCCGAGGCAATCTTTTCAAATGGAAAGGACGGCCTAGGCCCCATCTGTTCGAGCAGTCATTTCACTGGGCCTTAGAGATACTGACACTCCAACAGCACAGAACAAGCTGTCGGATTCCTCCCGCTTTCTTCCAACCCATCTCCTACACCTGAAACCCCTGTGTTGGAGAGATAGCGCACTTGTTAATAGTCAGGAGCTCTGCATTGTATCTGGAGGCTGGCATTGTAATATATGTGTGCGGAAAGGCCGCTGATTGTGATTCTTATCGTTGCGCGTGTGCTGGCTAGAGCGTTGCAAGGTGACTGAGTGAATGGCAGGGTTGGATGTAAATGCTAATGGCTGCATGGCTTTGACAGAGAGAATAATTACAGCAGTCCGCGTGCCAAAGCAGACAGGGCTCGGCTTGGACACTGGTTTATTTATTTGTTATGAGGGTGCACAACACGGTTCACATTAGGCACATCAGTCACATGCGTTTCTTATGGGAGGGACAGCGAAGAATGCAGCTCTGCACCACCAAGAATACGCCAGCCATATTTTACATCAGAGTAACTTGAAACAGAGAAGCATCAACATTAGGTTTTCAGAAAAGAGAGACAGAATGTGTCCTCACAGAGGACAAAACAATATTGAGGCTAAAAACTGCACAATGGCCATACATCTAGGAGCACAAGCTGGTAACAAAAGTAGAAAAAATAAACTACTTTGTGACTGGAACAAGCAAGACACACGGGGAGTTGAAATGAGGTGACCAAACAAGAACTTTTATGTTTGAGAACATACACAACAATTTGAGCAGACAAACAGCCGTTTCTCATCTCAGCCTGCTGATAGTCTACAGTGTGTAATGGCACTTCATTACACCCATGCACACTTCCTACAGACCTTTTTGACCACCATTTTCCCCCATCATTCTTCTTAATAGGGCTGCTGGTGTTCTCAGAGATGGTGTAATTATACCTCCCCTGTGACACCCAATGACCCCACTTCCAGCTGCAGTCCCCATTCACTGAGAGTATGCACTCCACATCTCTAAACACCTCATCGCTGACCCCTGACCTCCGTCATTCCGAGAGTTCTATTCCAGCCGGGACCCTGTAGCTGTGTTTAGACTACCACAACCAGCTCTGTCTAGAAGCGGTGGGCATTTGATGCACTGATGTACGCGCCAACCATGCTGGACGGTAGAGCAGAGCGCAGATACGGATCCAAACACTCAGACATTATGCTAATGACATTGTTCTCACACATCTTACATGTCTCCTCACTGAATCTCATCTCGCTTCTCAATTACCCAGATACTGTGCATCAGTAGCTGAGAGGCAGTGCGCAGAAACAAAAGGAGCGTGGCATTCTTTTCAAAACACTAATTATTGTGTTTGCAATAGTGACCGGCGATGGTCTTGCATGTGAGGGTGGGTGCAATTAACCTCTGTAGTCAGCATAAAGCAGCAGCGTTTGGAATCTGCTCTGTGCTTGTGGTTAACATGGTACCCGTATAGATACATTTCCTGGAATTCTGGAGCTTGAGTAAGACTGACTACACCTTTAAAAATAGACTAAATAAGCATCTGGTTATACAAACATGGGAGAGGGCAAGAACTGTGGTGCAGGCTGCTTGGGATCAGCATTTTGCTGTAAGAACTGCAGACGAATGTGGTTTAAATTCATGTGCCCTGGTCACAAGGATAGATTTCCACAGCACAGGTTAGGGTCTGGCCAAGTTAAATATGTGGTGATGAGCACATTAATTAACAGAGTTATTTAAATGAGTGAGTTTTTCGTTGTCTGCCACGAATAAGGTTGAAGAATTTGTGGACAGCTGCTGGGCTTAAAGCCTGGTTTCAGACATCAAATGAATGCATGTCACATTAATGCCATCCAGGAGGAATGAGAAACCCACACAATTTTCCTGATTGAGTTCACACCAGCATCAGACCAAAATGGAATCGGCTGACTTTTATGTGTGGAATTATTCTTTGGAAAGGTTTTGAAAAAAATTAAACGTGTAACCTGAGAGAACTAAAATTCTTTAGGTACCGTAGAGATAATTAACCTTTTTTTTCCATACAATGGAAGTCAATGATCACCATCGCTGTTAAAATACTGTTCTGTGTTCTGAACAACAAAACCTTTACGACTTTGCATTTAAAGGTTTGGGTGAACTACAGTATTCCTTTAAATCAGCTTACTGGTACCAGATTTTACATTCAGGCACTGATTCTGCTTTATTCTAGTGGTTTAAAGCAGAACATGCCAATAAATCAAATACTCAAATTTATTGAAATACCCATTAATTTAATAGGCTTAACAATATGTAAAACTATGTAAACACATAAACAAAAGCATGTAAAGCAGAGTGATTTACCATCATAGAACAAACAAATGGAATAAACGCTAGTTTAAATATTGTCTTTGCATTAATCAGTTTATCGTGGAGAGGTGAATTTGATGTTGTCAAAACTGACATGGGACTGCCTTTTTAAGCTAATAAGCATATTTATTTTGCTAGATACATAAGATTTTCTTATTAGCATTTAGCATTGTTTTTCATCGAATAGACCAGTGAACCAACCAAATGAGAACCACTGGCTTAAAGCAGAATCAAATTAACCAAACTAAACACATAAATACAGAAAGGGCTGGGAAACTTTGTGAATGACGGGCAAAACTTCAGTTTTTTCTGTTGAACTACATAAAACTTTTCTGTAGGGCAACAGTTGGCTCTACTGACATATCTTCCCGTCTTTCAGACTAAACTCTAAAACATTTGTAGTGATGGTTAATCACCAGTTTTGGGAAATGTCTGTCTCTTTTCCTGCAGCAAAGGTGAGATTCAAAAACCTTGCTATATGGAGGGAAATACTTTCCACCCCACCCAGATGTCACACTGGCAATCCTACTAACAAATCCAATTTATATGCAAGAGTATTGGAAATTGCAGCCTGAGAGGTTCAATGCAGGGTTGAAGTTGTGAAAGTAAAATCAAGGTTAGCTCTATTTTTGACATCCTCTTATAAATATTCAGGAGCTCTTAAAAGACAGAGAGAAAGGTAGAGTGAGACAAAGAAATAGAAAAAGCGAGCTAAATAGTAGAGATAAATAGTAAGTGAGTGAGAGAGAGAATTGTAGAGACAGCAATTTTACTTCTCACACAATGTCAGCCTTATCCCTGAGGGATGGAAATAACAATATTAAAATTAACAACACAACCATTGCATTTTTCCCTTTCTGCTCTTCATTACATCATTTAAACATTTTAGTGAGGACTCAGAAGGTTGAGTTAATGATAATAATCTCCCATATTCAAATTCTTTCACCCAAATGACAGATCAAGGCCACTGGGGCCTGTGCCTCGGGGCCTCTGATTATCAAGGGCCTCCAGCTGTAATGAGGCCCTTGAACACCTGGAAATCTAGACTTAAAAGTGTCCCACTGACGACTGCCACAATGGAAATTAAACTTACTATATATAGTATACTGTTGTCTCGTTAGCAATATATGTGCTCATTCTGGTAACAGCAACTTCAAAAATTTGTTTCACTCAACTGCTACTTTATTTCTCACATTTGCAATGCTTTTTTTTCCCATTTTTTGGACTTTAAATGGGCAGGTGCCCTGGAGCCTTGCAGGACCATAATCTGGCCTTTGTGGGGGCCCCAGGCGAGATCATTAAAATGGGCCCCACCAGTGCAAAATAGTCTTAAAATAAATCATCCCTAAGAACCACTGCAACGTGACTAGTGGTTTCTTTGGTTTCCAGAGAAAGTGCTGAAAATAATCACCCTCTACACAACATGCATAAATGTTGTTCAACAGATTCAATGCAATTTTAGATTCAATGAGCAGAGCAGCATGACAAAACAAAACTAGATTTCTTCAGTTCATTGATTAAAGTTGGACTGACAGTTTTGTCACAGTGTGCCTCTCACTTCCACTGTACATTTGCTAGTTAGCATTTTCCTTCAGTTATCAACTCATTTATTATGAACCATCTCAGCAGGGCCCAAGGTGACCGTCTATATCACTGATAGGAAGGACCGGTGTCACAGAAAATTTCTTAAAGGGTTAGTTTACCCAAAAATTCTAATTCTGTCATTAATTACCGTTCCAAACCCATAAGTCCTTCGCTCATCTTCAGAACACAAATTAAGGTATTTTTGATGAAATTTGACAGCTTTCTGACCCTAGACACCAACACAACTACTACGTTCAAGGCCCAGAAAGGTAGTAAGGACATCGTTAAAATAGTCCATGTGACATCAGTGGTTCAACCTTAATTTTATGAAGCTACAACACTTTTTGTACACAAAGAAAACTAAAACATAACGACTTCATTCAACAATTTCTTAAATAGCGACAGAATTTTATTTTTTTTGTAGAACTATCCCTTTATAAAATGGAGATCATAATACGTTGTACTAGATGATCAAAAGTGCATTTCTTAATCAGAGGCAGTAGGTGGCTAAGCTGATATCTTGCTTAATTTAAGGCTAAATGAAGACACAAAGCAAGTTGCTTAATTAGATTATTGGTGATACACTGAAAATCCACTAAATGAATTTCTATCATTTGTTATCCAGCACCAAACAGAGTACCCATAAAAAAAAAAAAAACACTGGCCCCGGTTGTACCCGGTGGCCTTTACCATGACGCAGACAAACATCTCAAAGCGCAGTAGATTCCCACCATCAGAGTCGGTGGCTCTAATGTTCCTGGCACAAGCCGGGATGAGTGATTTGGAGGATTAATGCTGCTTGCCACATCGACAAGAGTTATGGCCTGCGATTTGCATCATAAACGTCTGTTAGCTCTCCACATTTGTAACTGAATATTAGCAAATGACAAACCGTCAGGAAGCCAGATGGGCGACGCTGGACTGATATTGTCAAGGTTTTATTTTGCATATGCGAGACCCATTTTTTTTTTACATCTACATCACTAAGCTGCGGGTAAATACACATCGAGAGTGTCTCTTTTACCCCGCCTCACCCCCCTCAACATTGTAATCCCAGGCATAATCTCTGTCTACAATATCTGAGATAGAAATGAATTGGTGGAGAAAATCGCAAATGAACATATTTAAATGAAACCCATTAGGGAATATTGGCGTCACAGTAGTGAGTAGCGCATTGGTATTTTAAACCGGCATTAAACGCTTCAGAATTTTATTAGAATCACTTAAACACAGTCATGCATACTTCACCACACTGGATTATATTAATACATTCAGATTTATTTATGAGAATTTTGTCAGATACACTAAATTACATTTTGATTTCAGATAAGAGCTGCCACATGGCAGAAAACATGCTTTATTGAGTTCAGATCAGAATCATCAGAACTCAAGACAAAATTTAAATTATTACTGCTATGACAGTCCATACATATATGGCTCAAAAAGAGCATCAGCTATTTTAAAAAAGCCCATGGAAATACATTTTTCAAACTGCTCTTCGTAGGCTCTCAGAATCAACGGCCTATTACCTTTTCACCCCTGACATTGTATGCACACTACCCTCGAATACTAACACAGTTTTGCACTTCTCATAGGGCGAGTTCAACGTCAGGCATACATAATTCATCAGGCCTTCTCTGACAATCACTTTTGAATGCGGCTTTTCAAACTTAATAAATCTTTTTTGAATAGAAACGCCATAACTGAAACAGACAGGGTGAGAATGCCATAAACATATTTATTTGTTTTGTATTATTGAGCCGGGAGGAATGCATATGGTGGAAACAGGTGCCAGAGATCAATCAGACACAGAGATGGGTTAATACCGAATGACGCCCATGAGACTGTCTGCCTGCATGCTCTTTTTGGAAGAGATATCATTTTGTTTTCTCTGGAGACGACTGGCTCGTCCTCATCTTGTCCTCTGTCTCTCTCTCGCTCTCTGTTCACTAGTCAGATGATGCAAAGTATCTCTGTCTGACAGTCCCTTGTCCTTTGTAGGCCTTTTCTCTGTCTCCTTATCAGCCTTCGCCCGTTGTGAGTAACTTCTGAAATGCACTAATCTAACATTTTCGCTCCTTCTTGCAACTCCAACTACCCTCGCTTCCTCACCTCTGCAGCCCTCTCTCGTTCTCTGACAGAGCCAACACGACGGGCGAGGGTTTGATCCCTCTATTTCGCCTCAGCGCTTGGGTCCGCTCCGTGACTGCCGGACGACAGCCCCTCAGCCACAGATTAAAAAGTCATGAGTGCTTTTAGGCGAGCAGCCCCACTGTGCACTGGCTCTCCGAAAATAGCCTTTGTGTTTCTGCGACAATGGAGTCGGAGAAGTGGGGAAGAGGGGGTGCAGTGGCGCATAGCTTCCGTCCATGCTTTTAACCACAGTTTTCAGCTTTGCTTTTAATTGAAATATCCGGGCTCTAGCTCATGAGCAGCGTGCTAAACATAAGAGGCAGGCGCTGGGCTTTTTAAAGATTCAGAACCACTCTTCGCCTACATTCGCCCACACATGCACACTAGTTACCCACCGAATGGACAGGGCAGAACAATGAGCTGCTGAGGTCAGGACCCCGGGACGTCAACGTAACCTGGGCACCGGCGGGGAATACAATGCACCTTGCATTCTGAAGAAAATCCAGAAACTTCTACAAGACGTGAGTCTGAATAGAGTCCATGCACCTGAGGCTAATTAGAGTGGAGACGCTGCTGTCGTGTGCATGGCATATTGTAATTATAGGTTGTGAATATGGTTGGCGTCTGTCTTTTTATTGACCAGCGGCTTCTGAGAGATAGCAGTTAGTCGTACTAGAGAAGGTCCCCCCCACGGGTTGTAATGAACAAGTGGAATGTGAACGCCTGACAAATGCTTCCAAGGAGAGAGAGAGGGGGGGGGGGGGGGGGGGGGGTCTCTCTGAGATCATGTTTTTGGCAACAAAATATCTGTGGTAGTGCTGAGCATAAATATGAAGTTATTTTGCAGAACATCAGTGAAAGTATAAGGAGGAGGTGAGGAGGACCACTTATGCTGCATTCAAGTCCTCCTGAGAAGTTCCTAGTTAAGAGTTTGAAAACTGTCATCACAGTGTGATGTGCTTTCAAGTGATTTCAGTCAGAAGTAAAATGCACTCGCTTGGAAATTTCATATTATTATTATTATTTTTTGCACATGCTGACCAGTGGGTAAATGATGTGATGCTCATTGTTTTGTTCTGAATATTTATTTATTCTTAAATATATTAAAAATGCAATTCACACATACAATAACTTGAATACAAATCTTCTATGATACAAATAAATAAAAATTTTTTCATTCAAATTCATTTTGAGTTGGAGCCATAGCCTTGTGGGTAGCACTCATGCAGTGGTGTAGTCTACATGATACGCAGGTATACGGCGTATACCCACTAGCTATGATCAAGGATGTCTGTATACCCACTTAAAAAAGCATGAGGTATACGTAACAACATCTTGTGACAGAACTTTCACACAATCATTCATAAATTTACCCCGTCTGTGTTGCGATCGAACCACACTTTTGCGACTTTTTGAAATGTTTCTCTAGATGACCAGTGCTATTGTGCAACTCTTTCATTTAATCTGACTGGCTGAGGCCATCCTAATAATGCGCCACTGCTGCGCATCGCCACGAAAGCTTATCATTTGCACACTTTTATGCCTTGCCCATTTAAACATTCAAAATAGTTTATAAGCATTCAAACACAGGACGTGGAAAAACTCAAATGAGTACTCGCGCGCCGTGTTCGGTGCGCACATAGAGAGTGAACGTAAACTTAAAGGGATAGTTCACCCAAAAATGAAAATTCTGTCATTATTTACTCACCCTCAAGTAGTTCCAAACCTGTATGAATGTCTTTGTTCTGCTGAACACAAAGGACGTTATTCTGAAGAATGTGGGAAACAGAGCAGTTCTGGGGCACCATTGATTTCCATAGCATTTTTTTTTTCCTACTATGGAAGTCAATAATTTACCTAATTTACCTAATTTACTTGCTGCTGTGGTGTCCTTAATGTTAATCCAAGAAATTAAATCAGAGAAAATCACTTGCAGCTCTTTACTAAACTACTTTGTAGTTTAATAAGAATTAAGCTATATTTAATTTATAGAGTGAAGACTATGCAATGCTATTTTATATTTGATTTGGTTTCTGTAACTGGACACCTACAAACTTGAAAAAGACACATAGCACAAATAACAAAAATATATTAAAATATTTCAAACGTGTGTGTGTGTCTGTGTACAACAGTTAAACTGAACACAATGTTTAAATCTCCTTGTTGCAACAAAGACCTGAGCCATAAATGCTATAATCACTCTATAAACATAAAAGAAAATATGCCAATGTCACCTATAAACAAACATCCTTGATGAAAATGCCAGCTTTGTCCAAAATCAATTTCCATGCTGGGTAGGCGATCTAGGTAGGTTAGCGTAAAAATTTGACATCAGCACAGCACTTGCATTGTGAAAAAGAAATGCGCTTAATTGTTATTGAATGCGTCTAGTATGATGCTTCTGATCTTAAAAGTATAGGCCCTATCTAAAAAAATGTCCTTGCAGATCGAATATTAATGAAAAAAGTTGAGTTTTGGTTCCTTCGACACACTTTTTTCCTGTTTAATACTGTAAAGCTGCTTTGACACAATCTGTATTGTAAAAAGCGCTATATAAAAACTCATGACTTGATTTGAAAAAGACATACTTTTATGAATTTTCTTAATAATGTCTAAATCATTGACAAATCATTGTTTTAATGACCTTTTGTTGGACTCTAAAGAAGTTCACTCATTTTGATATGTTGATAATAATTCAGTATTACATTAAAGCAGATTCATTTTCATTGTACTAAATATGAACAATCTGTAATTACAAATATATTTAATCCCATGACACATAAGTTTCAATAGAAATGACATGAAAGTATATTTTAGTTTGCTATAAATGTTTGTCAGTACATTCGTTGTACACCTTAATGAAAAATAACAAATGATGTAACATAATAATAATAATAATAATAATACAACAACTAATTACACTTAAATGATAATAATAATAACAATAATAAGACTATTCCAGGTGAAATGCTTCTGAAAACATCCATTAGAGACCTTTCTAATGATTTAAAGCACTACATTCCAACAAGATATGATTTATAGAGGATTCATGTTGGTGGTATATCACTATTCAATATAAGTCTGGAATGAACAATTCCACATCTTATGTAAACAATATATTTACGTCCACACTCAAACAGAAAACTTAAAAAACAATTATGATTGGATTGACTCCATATAGCTAATTCCTTTGACAATTATAGTAACTGTGAAATTACAAAGATGTACTTAAGGCTTACTTAAGTGGGTGCATGTAATATAAATATAAGCTATAATACATTTTCATTTAATTGCAAATAAAATGCAATTAAGTATAAAGTAATATATTCTTTTAAAGTATTTTTTCACAATGCCTAACACACCTCATGCTGGTAACCAGCAGTGTCTGTCTTTTCACAGCAGAGCTGCCCACAGTACTGGTCCACACACTGTAAACACAAAGCAAAGATTTCTTCTCATCCAGGTAGGGTAGACTCTTGCCTTTCCACTCGATTTTTTCATTCCCACTTTGACAAGGCACAGAAGGACACAGACACACCTCTTCACTCAGAGCTTCTGTGGAGGACGGCCTGTCAGCTGAAAGATGACAGCTTTTCTTTGGGCCATCTCACCGGCGGAAGAGCTGATGAAAATCAGATCATTCCAAGGGAAAGAAAAGAGTGCCAAGCAGCTCCGGCACACCGAGCTCTATCTCACAGCCAAGTGAGGAGTCTGATCACGCAAGGCCGACTTCTGTGTGCACTGTATGCTTGGCACCCCTGTAAAGAACACAGTTGTTTTAGCCCAAAGCTGTTGAAGGTTTGTGAACTGTTCTGCCTTCAGCAACCCCACCCACTCGGGTCCCATGGTTCCTGTTGTACACTACTTCACAAAGGTGTTTTTTTCGACATAAGATATTCAGATACGTCGTACGGCTCCTTAATCAGGCCTGGGAGACTATCTGACGCTCTTGCAGCCCCTAACAGGCTGTTGTGGCGTAGATCACATGCTAGGAGTCATTTGCGCGAGCGCCGTGAGGAACATAAACTTGACGCTCTGCTTCATCACTTTAAGTGCCTATCTCACAGCGTGCGACACGATGAAAGTAAATCAGATTGTGGCTAAACCCGCGGTTCCTTTCCCCGTCTACCGTAGCGCAGCCGGCTTTTCTGCACAGGATCAGTGCACATCATAAAATAATATGCCGTGGGATATTCTCCGAGTCAAAGGGCAGGGATAACCTTTTGCATTTGCTTTTAAAGGCGACTACATTATTGTGAATAATGATCGTTTGATCCTTTATTTACTAAATGGATTTTTTTTTCATCAAATAGATTTGGAAAAGGGCTCAAAACTGTGATTATAGATCTTCGTAGAGCCTCAAAGACCTCCATATCAAAAGAAGAGAACAAGGTGCCGAGATCTGACTGACAAGTTTGAGAATGAAAAGTGTATGAATCTTTTCTCTATGAATCAGCGGGGTATTATCAAAGCGCCCGCTCTTACCCATTCTTTCCAAGATGTTTTCTTTCCCAAATCTGTCTTAATTATTGAAAGGCCAGCACCAACTTTTTTTTTTTATTTTTAAAACACTGTTTCGCTCCAAGTTCCCTCAGACTCACTGTTGTGAATATCAAGCTGAGATTATTGATCACTGAGTTTCTTTATTCCTACCTTTTCTAAATAACTGTCATAAACATGCCACATGTTTAAAAGTGAAGCGTGTAGTTTCTGCACAAGTTGCACTGAACAGAGTCAGGAAATAATGACTGTTTCAAAAGAGACAAGTTTTAAAAACTCTTTCTGTTTTTTATTGCTAGGACAAAAAGGCAGTCTCACCCCTGTCATTCACTAAATTTACACATCCTTGAACATTTATCTTTGTTTATTATATATTATTTCTGTTTTATCATCCTCTTTTGATTCAGGTTCATTAATTATTCCTTTAGTACTTTTGAGGAAGAAATATTTAGAAAAAAAGAAATGCAATTCCACTGGCAAATTATGTGATAATTTCATTACAAAGTTATTTAATATTTTTATATACTATTCAAAATTATTTATTTTTTATATAATAATTATTTTTTTAATATATAATATCATTATATATATAAATTGTCATATATATATATATATATATATATATATATATATATATATATATATATATATATACATACA
The DNA here is from genome assembly GCF_936440315.1 of Barbus barbus. Taxonomy (NCBI): domain Eukaryota; kingdom Metazoa; phylum Chordata; class Actinopteri; order Cypriniformes; family Cyprinidae; genus Barbus; species Barbus barbus. The sequence continues at coordinate 20,825,937 of NC_136731.1, read as the reverse complement.
TACATACATACATACATACATATATATATATATATATATATATATATATATATATATATATATATATATATATATACATATATATATAAATAAAATGTAATATAATATATAACATATATATATTGTGTGTGTGTATGTATATATATATATATATATATATAACATTTTCATTTTCATTTTCATTTAAGTTTTAGTAATTTTTTTAAGTGCTTTTGTCATTTTATCATTATATAATTTTAATAAAATCTGTTTTTTGTTTCTATTTCTATTTTAGTTGTCAAGTTTGAGATATTTTAGTACTTTAACCGAGTTTTAGACATTTTAGTACTTTAACCAATAGCTTATCCCAAACTAAAACAACATTTCCTTTTGGTTGAAGTTTTTCAACTTAAATTTTTGCATCTAGTATTTATATTTTATTTTATTTCAACTTTATATAACAATTTTCTTTAAACAGTTAAAAAGTTTTCCTTATTTAACAATAACAGCACTCTTTTAACGAATACATACAACACAATTATAAGTTGTAAAGTTGGTTCACTAAAAACAAAAACAAAAAATTTGAACCGGTCATGCTATGTTTTTGATTCACTAAAAAGAAGAAATTCCCATGAGTCTTTCTTCCACCAATCAGACTACACTGGTTCTGCTGTACACACTTGTTTCACTCTAATGTAACCAATTTGTTAGACTTTTTCAAGAATCAGAATACACTGGCTGCACTGTATGTCTTTGATTCACTAAAAAGAAGTGATTTATAAGAGTCATTAGTTTAGGAATCATACAACAGTCGCACTGCATGTTTTTGATTCACTATAGTACAACCAACTCAGTGTACTCATTGGTTCATAAATGAACCTGCGAAGGTTGTGCTGTATGTTTTCGATTCACTGAAATAAACTCACTCACAGCTTAATTTCACATATTTTTTCTCACGAACTGCACATTCTGCTTCTGACTAATCTATGTCACACATAGAGTTGGCAATAACAGTATTGTTTAAGAGTCACCGTCGCTCGGTCACAAACAAACATGAGACGATGAGATGTTTTCCTGCATGCTGCAGCAGGATATTAATCAGCTATGTTGAAGTAGCTGAGAAAACAGACTGATTCAACCAGCGAGCGAGCTCTCGTCAGGGTGTAGTTGATGCTCTTCAGTGGATGTCCATGCACAGAATATAGAACAATCTAGGAGTGTTTACACAGCACATGGGTCAGATCCTCCAGCTGTCTGTTCAAATGGGTAATTAATCCTGAAATGAGGTATATAGAGGAAGTCACACGGCTCACGAAAGCACCGCAACATGCTTATCTGCATCTGGATGATAGACCGAAACCTCTTCACACATGTTCACAAACACACAGATAAAGCTGGCGCCACACTCCGACTCATTCCGCTCACGTCTGCTGGACGAGCCGTCTGATGGACCAGCATCTTCCTGCTTTCGTACACAGCAATCTCCTCTAATCCTCGGTGGATCAAAAGAGCCAGGCTAGACTGGGCTCCTCTCCATTAAGCCGTGGGGCGCAAAGAACCATCCCTTTCGCTTTTAGCCCCAGCACATGTTCTGATTAATACCGAGCCAATCAATCTGAACCGCTCCACTGTGAGGATCTGTCCAGGAGAAGAGGATAGTGGAAAGATGGATCAACGATTCTTATTGGCCTAGTGAGTGTGTGTTATGTGGGCTGTTGAAGGTAGAGAGTTAGGGCGCTAATGGGAAGTACTGTCCAGAGACACTGCAGCAAATAAAATAAGTTCCAGAGATGTTTGATGTGTAAGAAGGAGGACTTTGGGACCGAGCGCAGGGATGATTTGGGGGATCAGACTCAGATCAAAAAGACCCATAATACCTGCTGAAAGCTATCCGTTAGCATTCCCAAAGGCAATTGTTTAGCTGCAGTACATTCCTGTTGTAATGTAATGTGACATATATCATGCAATATAAATATAGCTTAAAAAAAATTATGATACATTATAAATTATAATTATAGAAAAGTTTTGCCTCAGGCTGGAAAAAAACAAAAAAAAAATATTTATTAGCATTCCCAATTGTGTAAAAGGCGGTTGTTTAGCTAGTGCAGCAAATTTCTATTCTAATATACATAAACATAATATAAATAAAGTTGAAACTAGAAAATATGATTATTATTTTGATAATATACTACAGCAGAAAGAAATATACGACTCTATATGAGTCTGGACTGGAGAAAACTGGTGCAGTAAATAAATATAAATAATAAATTCATGAATTAAAAAATACATCTTTGTCTGGAAAAAAAAGAAAGAAGATTGATTAGCTCTCTCAGTTAGGTCCCAGTCTCATAAAGGAAACTGCTCATCCAGAGCAGTAAATTTCTATTGTAATATAATGTACATAAATATATTACAATAACAATAAAGCAGAAAAAAGTCCACCTCAGTATAAATATATGGCTGTAAAAAACGGTCCATTATATTTCACAGTTATATGCATTTTAAGGAAACTTAAAATGCATAAGTACCTATTTATATATTGCAAAATAATTTAACATGTTGTTGTTTAGCATATTTTTGGAATGTCCTAGTTGAAAGGCTTAGATAGATAGATAGATAGATAGATAGATAGATAGATAGATAGATAGATAGATAGATAGATAGATAGATAGATAGATAATTATAATGCTATTTAATCAATAGTCAATAATAAATATATACATTATATATTATATATGCATATTTACACATACCTGTATATTGATTAGCATTCTCATATGTATTCTGACAATATTTTTGAATGACTTAAATTCCTTAAATAGAAAAGGTTGCTTTTTGCAGCAAGATACTACAGTTGCAGCATCTACAGTCTCAACAGGGGGCTGTCACTAAATTCCAGGGGTTTCATTACCACGACGTAAAATGGGCGTTTCTGGAGGTGTTGGGGAAAACGCCCCCTTTCCAAAAAAAAAGAAAAAAATAAGTTCACCGATCATGCGCAGAATGCTGTTTTTTTTTTGCGCGGGCATTTCCAATCCCAGGATCAGCTCAGATGGATAATGAAAAGCATACCTACGATGGATAATAAAGAACAAAACAGTCATACAGGTTATTTTTTTATGTTTTATAACTTTACATTTAAACGATTTTCGAAAACAAACAACCAGAAGAAATGTAAAACGTGCAGTAACCGTCAATAGCGTGATTATGTTTTACTGTAACGTTAAGTTGTAGCCAGTCTCCTTTCGAAAATTAACCATGGTTTTACAACAACAACAATAAATGCATCTGAAGGTACTGTATATAATATAAAAGGTATTTGACATGAAACCCCTGCGATCAGGACAGGTATCTGAAGTTATAACAGTATGAATGTAATCTGACATGAAACACCTGCGATTAGGACAGGTATCTGAAGTAAATGGCTATTCCCCAACTGCACATGATCGGTGACCTATGCAGATTCTCAAATAGGCCACGCCTACCTGATGACGCATTTTCGATTACGCTGTTCTGAAACCCCTGGAAAAAAGTGCATCCCTCAACAGGGCCTGAGTGGACAATGCTAGCCAGCAAAACAGAAATCCTGACCACTTGGATCAGACACACAGGACACCTATGAGAGCTGATAACCACAGACGGCTGAAGTTTCTCCCAACACAGCAACAGATGCACAGCAATTTCCGACTTTGCTCATTTGTGACAGCGTCTAAGCATCCTGCTGAAAAGCTCATCATATTTAGCCTAAACTCCTCAAAGTCACTCCTCTTCCACTTGTCAGTCACAGGAAGCCCAGGAGAACAGAGAAATTCTGCCATTCCTAAGAGTGTTAAAGTATATGTGTAGGATTTAGAGAATGCTCCAGACTTTGAGCTCATAACAGAGGAAGGGTGTCACTGAAGGATTACTGATGGAAGCCCCGAAGTAATCAATCTCTCTCCTGGTCCGTCTCCCCCCCCCCCCCCCCCCCCCCCTTTCATTCTTTCGCTGCCTGTATCCTCTTCTGTCCTTCATTCTCTCCGTCCTTCCTGCAGCTGCATTGTGAGGGTGAGCTGTCCATCCCTTCCGTCTGAGAGCTCAGGCTGTCATCCAAGCGGAGGACAGAGAGACGGGAACTTCTGCAGATTTGTATAAATATAGCGTAGCACCCGACAGATCTAATGCTCGGTCTTTATCATCATGCTATCGCGGTCAAAGCGAGACGAGCGCACTGAGTCAAATAAATAAATCTCAGTGAATCAAAGCACATCAAAGGAGAGCCCGTTCAAAGGTCCATATGAAATTAATTTGACATAATCAGCTGATGGCAGACTCGGGGAGCAAGCGTCTCTGACCTATATCGTAGTGCCAACGATAAAGTCAACAAGAGAACTTCAAGTCGGTCCAGCTCAGTGCATAAGCTTGTAACCAACAACGTCCTGCTGAGAGGACCAGCAAATGCTTTGTTTTGGATGCTGGTCACCACAGTCAATGACTTAACAGGCAGCACTCTCGCATGAAAGCGCTATAATGTCATATTTAATGGTCTATAACAAATTCAAATGAGCTTTAGAGATATCAGAGTGGATGTATTAATGACTGTGATGCTTGTTTCTCAGTACAAATGGAAAAATAAGTATAAATTAATTTATTGTTAGATCTGGCTGCATTTCTTTTCTTATCAGCAGCCGCTGAATCGCACACATGCTATCAAAACATTGGGTCTCATTCACTAATAATTGCGTACGTTTTTCGTATTTATACGCACATTTGAACTTCTCACGAAAACTTTCCGCCTAATTCACAACACGTGCGTACGCACATGAGCTTGTTCTTAAACTCGTTCTTCTGTTAGTGAATCTGTAGTCTTCTAAAAGAGTGCCCGCGTGCACGGGGTTAGAGATTAGCATAATACACGCCCAAACCAGCTCCATATAAGGGCTTTCCGCAAAGCGGCACTCGTCTAGAGAAAGACAATTATGGCATCGAAACAAAAGACAAAGAAAAATAACTTTAACGATAATGAACGTGAGGTTTTGCTGTCAGAGGTGGAAGCCAGAAAAAAATGTGTTATTTAAAAACAACTGAACAGCCATTCGTCACTCTCAGCAAATATCTGTGCGCCAGAGCCGGCGCCAGGGCACCTCCATCGGGGGGCATTTAAATTTCTAGGGGGGGGCACAAATCACGTGTGTGTGTGTGTGTGTGTGGGGGGGGGTGTATTCGTGAAGAGCGTGCAATCTGTGATCGCGTGCAGTTGCTGACGCTCGCTAAAGCGTTCAATTGCTTTCTTATGTGCGCGGTTTTATCGGTACTTTCGCGTTCAGCAAGGAGGGGAGAGGATGGAAAGTGGGGAGGCACAGTAACTCGTTTGGGGGGGGGGGGGGGGGGGGGGGGGGGCGGGCGGCACGGCCCGCGAGCGCCACCCCTTGGCGCCGGCCCTGCTGTGCGCTCTCTAAAGACGCGCTCTCTCCTTAGAGCACGTGCTGCAATGTCTTCAAGCAGTACCAAGTGTGCCATGCCTCCAAACACAAGGTGAGAAACAATAATCACCGTTTATATAAGGATAGATCAGGTGATTTGTTGTTTGGACCTCTAATTTTATATATATATTTATATAATTGGACCTCTAATTATACTTTATTATCAATTTTAACGTCTAGTTTCTTTTCACCCACCCTGTACATATCTAATTATATGTGGGGTTCTTTATACATGCTTATAAGGCCCTGGGCGTACATGATTATTGCGTACGTGTGGTATAAGTTGTTCTTGAATTTTTTCGTACATTTAGAATAAATTTTAGTACGAAAGTTTTTGATGAATCATGATTTATTCGTGAAAACGTCCGTACGCACATTTCACGGCAAAAATTGTGCGTACGCATGTTTAGTGAATGAGACCCATTGTTCTGTTTGTTTGGGTATCCCACAGACAAAGCAACATTTGCTCCATCAATGGCGATGTATGAATGAATCTTAAATGAATGATAACATAATTGCCTTTTAAATGGCAATTCATTTCCTGAATTGCAAAACGGCATGCAGAATGTAAAGAACTGAAATGACAAGAAAAACTTTTAAAGCCTTGACAGATTATAAAGTCGAAACTGAATAAGTCAGTGACATAAGAGACATCGGACTCATTTAAATCTGAAAAATAAGACTGTCTTAAAAATAAGTTCTTAAGACTGTCAAAAACAGTCATTATTTCTGCAGTTCTGTTCACAGGAGCAGAAATTTCTCATTTGACCTTGTTTAAAAATAAAATCAGTGAAAAATAAGAGAAAAACTCAAGATTCAAGATTCTTATTTGTCACATACACAATTATATAGGGTATAACCAGCAGTGAAATGTAGGTCAGGTCCGCTCCAAGGACAGTGCAATTATATAGAATACAAATATTAAGAAAAATAAAAGTAGACAAAAATAGAGGAATAAAATAAAAGATAAAAAAATATAAATATAAATGTGCAGGTCAGTACAGGTCAGTATGTTGTTGACTTAAATAGTAATATAAGAAGGAATGTGCAAAAAGTTGTCCAGGGTATTTAAATAGCAGCAATATGAGGTAGAGAAAAATTATGAATAGCTATTGATATAGTGGTATATACACGGAGTCATGTGATGTTATGACACAGAGTTAGAGTTTAGGAGCCTGATGGCCTGGGGGAAGAAGCTCCTCCTAAGTCTCTCAGTTTTTGCCATCAGGCTACGGAAGCGCTTACCAGATAGAAGCAAAGTGAATAGACAGTTACCAGGGTGATTTGAGTCCTTGATGATTTTAACAGCTCTATTTTTGCAGCGTTTGAGGTAGATGTCCTGCAGAGAGGGGAGAGCAGACCCTGAGATGTGCTCAGCTAAGCGCACAACTCTCTGTAGTGCTTTACAGTCCTGATTGGAGCTGTTTCCATACCACACTGAGAAAAACTAAAATCACATTGAACACATTGAAAACGCATTGAAACTCAAACAGCTTCACAACAAGTGGCCAAAATAAAAGTTTGGTTTAACTTGAAGAAATTATGACAAATGTATTAATATTGTACACTAAATGTCATTAAAGTAATAATAATAGTAATTTTAAGGAACATCATACAACCAAGATATTGTTCATCCATATTTTAATTTATACAGTTAACATTTGATTAAAAAAAAAAGCAACTGTAGTAGCAACATTTTAAGTTTAAAGATTACGTACATTTTCAATAAAAATTAATATATTTCACTAAATGATATAATTGTAACGAGGAGTCAGTGACGTTAGGATCCATGTGCAGCTTTATTAAAACAGAATGCAAGTCAAACAGGTTGAGTTCAATCACGGGCTTCAAACACAACGTAGATAAGGCAGAATCAAAGTCAGAGTGCAGGCTAGAGATCAGGGCAGGCGGCAAACACACAGGATAATCAAATGACAAGGCAGATTGAATCAGAATAGGCAGGCGGCAGAGAATCAGAGTCCAGTAAACAGTCCAGGTCATACACCAGGAATCACACACTGACTAAACGCTCGGAAATGTTTGCATGGCAAGACAAGACTTCGCAATGAGGAATCAGAGAGAACAGTTTAAATAGATCGGAGTCAATGAAAAACACCTGTGAGTGTAATCAGCCACAGGTACGGGGTATGTGGGAAATGGAGTCCAATGATGGTTAATACTCCGGTGATGGCGCCCTCTGATGGTGATCGGAGGGAGCCACAGAGGCTGAGTTCGTGACAATAATGTTAATATGCCATATATAATGTATATTTACACTATTCTGATAACTGAAGTAAATACTAATATATAGAAGGTACACAGTGTCATACATACAAACACAAAATGCAATGACACTAAAATAATGAAGTAAATATTAATACAACAACATAGATGGAACAAAACATATGTACTTATGAACTGATATGTCAATTTTCAGACCGAATCATGGTACAATGGTTTTTTTTCTTCTTCTTCTTCCAAAAACTGTATGTTTAACAGTATTTTATGGAAACAAATGTCTGCTAGATCTATTGCGGCATTCCCTGTATAAGGGAACTTACTGTCTATCAAGGATTTTGGTTAAGTTCTGCCGGTGAGAAGCATATGCAAATACACCAGCTAGACCAGCACCAAACCAGCATAAACCAGCACGTTAATTCATGCTAGTCTAAGCCGTTTTTTTTTCAGTAGGATTGGTCCAGGACAGCTTGTGGAGGCTTTGTGGGGGAAATTGAGCTTTCACACCATTTAGCTCTGTCACAGCGAATAACCAAGAGCAGGCTTAGCAATGTGCCACTTAATTATGTTGTGGTTGCTCATATACTTCTTGTTTTCCATTAAAGGCAACAATGAGCTTCAACTTTCTGTGCTGTGGTCAGGTGTGTGATAGGATTTGGCTGGTGTACCATCAGCTGTGCTGACAGTACCATCACAGCACACTACTGTTGACTGCTGTTGAACCTCAAAAGATATGTACTTCCCCTCTGTGTCTGATGATGGAATAAGTATTTTCAAGGGCATTCACCCTGCCACGTACCATGCCCAAAACTGAGACTGAAAACCTCTCAAACTGAGAAAAGTATACAAAATTAGTAGATTTATAAAACATAAACGATCTTGGATTCTTTGACATCAATATGTTTATTTAGCATCTGTGGGCTACGCTATTGCTAGACAACATCACCAACGCTTTACGTTTATTCAGACCAGACCTCTCGTGTTTCTTTCTACTTTGTCATTATCTGATGCTTTGAGAGCTTGATATACATGAACCTGGGGTTAAGTGCTTAAGGAAACAACGGTAAGAGTTCACCACCCACCATTTGTGAGATTTGCAACCTTCCGGTTAATAGCCCAAGTCCTTAAACACTAGGTTGCACCACACCCAAGAGTAACCTATAAGTGCTGCTCTCCTAACCTTAGTTGACATGCCACTCAACTATTGATTTATTCACAGATTAGGGCTGGAAAATACAGTGTTCATATTTGCTGTTAACTGTGTTAAAAATAATTAACACATAATCTGTTTTGTTTTTTTCACTTTCTGAAGTAGAAATGTTAGTCTCCACATCTCTTGTCTATTGTTAAAGTATAGATTCATGCTGTCTGTGCACTTTTTAATGGCAATTGTTAATAAATAATTTAAAATGGTTATAATTACTCATTTTATGTAGATAGATAGATCTTTTGCCTTTGTAGAGCAGGATAGCTATAAGATTGTAAGTTACGTTATCGCTACAATAGTTCGCTATATACCCTTTGCAAAATGCTCCTCAGTCTCGACCTTAACATTTGTCTCACATATCAGTAAGCTATTACTCTGACATGAAGTCGATTTGAGAACAGTTCGACCTACAAGTAAAGCATACCGTTAAATGTACAATAATATTAGTATCACTCAGCTAAAGTGGAGGCAGCGCTAAGTGTCAGCCTGTAACAGCCTGTTTCAAGATGGAGAAACAACTTGCGTTTAGCTCGTCAGCTGCTTCAAAGATTCAAGTGCTGGAATGAAGATTTACAGTGGTTTATTTGCGTTGACTAAGTTCATGTAACATCTTAACAACAATCCTTGTTGATTGTAGACCATAGTTGTCGCTCAAACGTCTTTTAATCATATAAACGTGTTTATCCTTGAATGGTGCACGGCAAAAAATGCTTTCCTACTTAGAGTTTTTGTCTTGTTTATGGTCCAAATATCTAAAAATTCTTAAATAAAGAAGCATTTTCTAGACAAGTAAAAATTATTGTCTCGTTTTCAGAAAAAAAAAGGCAAAATTAAGTGAGTTTTTCCTTAAAACAAGCAAAATAATCTGCCAATGGGGTAAGCAAAATAATCTTATTTCAACCGAAAACAAGATTATTTTGACTCTTTGACTTATTTTTTTCTGGAAAAAATAAATAAAAAATTGATTAAAGAATTATTAGATATCTGGACTGGAAACAAGAAAAAAAAGAAAAAGCATGTTTTGCAGTGTGTAACATTTTCTCCCTATAAAGCAGTTTGACTTGCCATTGTGTGTGAAATGTGCTATGTGAATTAACTTGCCTTTACTTTTAACTTTTGTCCTGTGTGTGTGTATGTGTGTGTGTTGGGGGGGGTAGTTTAGTTTGTCACCTTTTTCACCCCTGACGAGTTTGCACCCCTGATATATATATAGGTCAGTAAATCTCTCAACATATCAAATTAACTGACAGTTTTTGGCAGGTAATAAAATGTCATGTTGTACAATAATAATTCAAGACATTTTATAAACAAAAAAAACTTGTTCCCCCAAAAAACATTAAAAAATATTTTTGTTTAAATATAGATTCAGATGTGCACTAATACTCAAGGTGTAAGAAATACGCAATCCGCATCGAATCAGGGAACTGGACTATGGGCAGTCTGTGGGCGTAACACTTGAGGCTGAGACTACTGCTGGAGATACTTCTTCAAAGCACTCCAGCATCATGCTTAAATTGTTCTGGATCAATTGGATGGACTGTGGGTTTGGACTCAAGCCTTTGTAAAGATCTAAAGAAGCCAGGAAAAAAGTAGAAGGTGAAGAGACTAGCGGTGTGAAAGGATCCGACTGATAGAAACAGCAGAGAGGCTTGTGTGCGGCAGGGGAGGGAGCGGGAAGAGTGCTATGCGAAGTCCCACGTGGTCTGAACTCAATCAGCAGTCAAGTGCAGTGGCCATTGTGCTGGGGTATAATTGGAACTATGACATTTTATTAAGAGAGAGTAATTGCATGTGCTCCTTATCAGGGTCTCAATTGTGCTATTTCTGGTCAGAATAAAGTCTCCTAGGACAGAATGGGTGTTTACTGTCATCATTATGGAGGAGAAGCAGTCTCACCTTGCTGCTCTACTTCAGGCTTTCTCTCTACGGTAACGTCCGCTGTTCTATTACGTATCTTCCACATGTAGTTTTGTAGTTTTCACCGGAGAGAATTTTACTCTATTCTTTTAGGATGTATCTTTTGTTTCTGAACCAAGTCAGGCTTACTGAATAAAAATACTGACAAGAGACCAAAACTGCTTGGAGTGGTCCCTCCCTGAGGACTTTGAGAAGGACAAGGAAAGCCATTTTCTTCAGACTCTCAACTCTGGGTTCATTTGAAGGCAAATGGCTGATAATTTATTAACAGCATAAAATTAAAGTGTCGCTGCTTAACATTCCTGCCTCCTTTGCTTTCTTCTAACCTAATATTTCTTTAAATATGACTTAAATCAAACACTCTTCACTCTTGCTTATCATGTTTTCCAGACATCGACTTTTTACAAAAACAAGTGGTCACTGAATTTGGCCTCCGAACCTCGTCCTCTTTAGTGTGATAAATAGATAAGGCGATATATCCGGAGCTTCTCACACAAATCCGGTATGTAATCCTCAGATTGTTGTGCTGCCACTTCCTATTTAAGCCTATTGGGAGACAGATTCTTACAATACTTAGTCTTTTTTATCCTTATTCTTTTACTTTCTCAAAGATAACTATAGTTTCGGTATGCAAAGATATGTAAGTCACGATGAACAACCTCCGGTTGGAATCATGTTTGCAGACACTATCAAAGGCCTGACTGTCTGCTAGTATATTCACACCTCCAGTGTTGAAGAGTTCAAGTCAAGTCAAGTCAAGTCTGCTTTATTGTCAATTCTTCCACATGTACAGCACATACATACAGAGAATTGAAATTGCGTTACCCTTAGACCCTTGGTGTAAACAGTTAACATTAAACACGTTCAAATACAGATAATACAATTTAAACATATGTACATACAACTCTATAGCTATACAAGTAAGGACATTGTAGAAAAAAAAAATAAAGAAATAGATAAAGTGGCATAAGGCGCATGGCAGAATAGATGGAGTGCAAACCAGTTAAATAAAACAAAAACTGTGCAGATATGTGTGTAGTGCAAAAAGAGCTTGTCAGTCTGTTAAATTGACAGCTAAAAGAAGTGACACTACTAACAAAATCACATTTTTGAAATCAACCTGTACTTTATGAAATTAAACTTCTATTTTAATGAATTATATGCAGTAATAAACAACATGTAAACTAGAGCTGCACAATTCTGGATAAATTGAGAATCACAGTTTTTTTTTAATAAATTGCATTATTAGTGAGAGGGCGTGGTCTAATGCAGTGTCTATATGGCAGAAGTTAGCGTAACATTAAAATGGCTTACAGCACTGCTGAATCACGGCCCATCAACTGCTCAGTGCAGTCCGTCAGATTTCGACTGGTTTCTGCAGTGCTCCATCACCAGCACAGCATGCTCCAACTGGCCTGCTGGGCGAATATAAAGTGATTGCTGTCGTGTATCATTTCTCTTTTGATCTTGGATGCTTACTCTCAGCTCCTTGCAGGACAGCTCCACCGCATACATACATACACACTCGAAGAAATCCAGCACAGCACAAACAAACTCTGGTGTATGTATGTAAACACGCAACTAGGAGCCTTCCAATATTATTAGCATCTTGAATGGCGCAACCTGAAGGATCAAGTCATGAGGAGAATATGGCACACTTCCATAATTGCTGCAGCAATGCTTGCAGACATGTAGGACAGAGAACGCAAGGCCACAGAGACAATGGGGCGAGAGGACGAGATGCTGGGCTGTGAAGCACTAAGGCTCTTAAGGTACAATTAGACAGCAGTGGGCAAGTGTTAAGGTGAAAGAGTGCCAGGAGTTTTATGAATCACGCTGTTTTTCTGCTTCTTTCCCTCTACAGGAGGTACATTAGGCACTACAGACCCACTGGACAGCCATTAGTATGTGAAAATAATTGCAAAATTTCAAGAAACAATACTTTTGTTTATTATTATTCTGGCCATTAGTACTTTGTAAAAAAAGTATTCCACAAATATAAAAAATACAGTTGCTTCCACTTCATGTTAAAAATGACATGTTATGCAGTTAATTAGGATTAATTACAGAAACCTGTGTGATTTTTTTTTTTAACTGATCGAGTTCAATCAAAATTACATTAAAAATGTAATTTACTCATTCGTGCAATTGCTTAATTACATTCATACACAGAATGGTTTAATAATTCTAATTTGATTTTTTTTTTAATAATTAAACAATTCTCTATGATGAACGTGTTTAATTTCTATTATAAAACTAAATTTTAGTTTGTTGAGACATAAAAAATGTAAAGGTGTCAAGGTCCTGATATTATAATTTAAAAAAAAGAAGAATAGAAATATATTAAAAGAAAGAAAATAGTTTAATGGTTTGGTAACTTGGCATCTTTTATTTAATATGTGATTATATATATATATATATATATATATATATATAGAGAGAGAGAGAGAGAGAGAGAGAGAGAGAGAGAGAGAAACTCATTAAAATAAATTTTTGATTGAAACAAATTTTTAAGTAATGCAGCATATTGGCATATTCTTATAATCTTATTGTTTTGTTTAAATTATTATGTTATATTAAATTATTATTTAGTACATTTATATTAAATAATTTTATTAATAATTATTATCATAATAAAAAAATTTTTTTTTAATGCAAGTAAAGAATGTGACAATGTTTACATGTGCCAAATACAAAGTCACTTGGACAAACAAACAAATATATATATACTGATAGCCAACATTAGTTTTCATAATTTAAGAATTTTTAAGAATTCCATTATTATATTTTGATATTCTATATAAATGAAGAAAAAGAATCATTAAAAGAAAGACTGAAAGAATTTGGCATATCATTTGATTATACATTTTGCTTAAAGTTTTATCTAAATTATTCATTTAAAAAAAATACATGATTTAAAAACAATTAAGAATTACAATTTTTTTTTGATTTTTTGAAGAATTCCTTTATTATATTTGAATATACCATATATATATATATATATATATATATATATATATATATATATATATATATATATATATATATATATATATATATAAAAATATATATATATATATATATTAAATTATATATTATATTTAATAACAGTTTGTTCTGGTTCTCAGATCTGATGGGTTGAGAACCGTGAGATATTGTACTTGTATCTCTACAGGAACGCCCTTTCACAATGTTGTATCACTCCGCTTGTTACCCGGGTCTATCTACGTTTTGTCGATCTAGTGTCATGGTGGACGCCCACATCCACTATAATTTAAAAATAATACTGTTTTGTGTCACGGAATGCAGTTTTAAGGATTTTTTAGGCGAGAACGTGCTTGCTTGGACTTAAAAGATGTGGTTTGTTAATAAAGATAAGGTCTATTTGAAAATTTGCTTCAATATCACACTCATAGATGTGAGATATGGCTGTATATTGCCACGGCTATGATTACCTACTGCCGAATCACAGCCGTGACGATATACAGCCATATCTCACTTCTACTCGTGTGATATTGCTCATTATATATATATATATATATATATATATATATATAAATTAATAAAATATTAAATTAAGAAATTCTAGACTAAAGAAAACGAAGTAATTTTGCATATTCTTTTCTTTTTTTGCTTAAAGTTAATATAAATGATTTATATTTGGGGTAAAAAAAAAAAAACTTTAGTTTTTCAAACTAAATAGAAAGCAGTGGGCAAGAGTTACGGTGAAAGAGCTCTAGGAGTTTATGAATCACACCGTTTTTCAGTTTTTTCCCTCTACAAGAGGTACATCAGGCACTACAGAACCACTAGACAGCCTTTAGTGAGTGAAAGTAATTGCAAAACCGCAAGAAACAATTGCTTTTTTTTTTCTTCCACACTGTACAAGAAGCATTTTGTGGTGTGCAGAAATTGCATACATGCTTGACTGCGTCAGACCACTGCTTTTATTAAGATAACTTGTAAGCCAGCCACTGCGGCACTGGTCGGGAGTCAATTGTCAGGTCATGGGGGTTACAATGTTATTGCAGCTGAGGTGGACTCTGAGGTTGATAATGACGTTGACCTCGCGGATTGTGTGAAGAACCAACAAGAACGAGTTTCTGGGGCACTAAAAGAAAGCTCAATCTCATATTCATAATAAAACATCAGTTTGAATATCTGCAGAGGAAAGCGTTATCTTTGTCGTACTGTCGTTTCATCTATTAAGGGTGATTTCCGATGGCAGTGCTGCTCAGTGCATTTGTTGCATATACATCAGGGCTCTAGACTGCAACCAAAATGGTCACATTTGCGACTGTTTTTTTTTTTTTTTTGAAAATGTTCAAGTGAAAATGACATGGTCGCATTTGTGTGAGCGCATGGTCTGCACTGCTCCAAAGCATCTGCTCCATACGGTGTGCGCTGCAGGGCCCCGGAACACTGTAGCAGGAGTCAGATTTCACTGATCACGTGGAGAGAGGCACTTTCAGTGCGAGCGCTTCAGGGGTAGAGCCTGGTTTGTGAAGTTTATAAAGCCTGTAATGTATTAGTTGGTACATAATACAGCATGTGGTGTATGCCATACCACATCTTATTCCTTTTTGTTAATAAACTGATAACTGATTTTATTTTGTTTACTGTGTTGAGACTTGCTGAAATCGCATTTGGTCTCATACTGTATCGCGTATCTTGTCAGTGTCTGCACTTGCTTGGCAATTTTTTTGTGATTAACAGGAAAGTGGGTCCAGCTGAATTCAAATAGTGATTTGTTAAGATAGATATAAAAAAGGTTATTATACCGCGGCAGCCGTCGTGTAAAGCCCTCCTCGTGTGAAGACCGAAGAGTGTAAAGACCATCAACTCTACCGTGCGACTCCACCGGGCTGGGACACCGGCAAAGGATATAAGTATCGCTTTTTATTTTTCCTCTTTCCTACAACTTGTTTCACTTCTGTTTCAGTTTTTATAACCATTTCTTACTATGTGTAAGTAAGTTGTTGTTGTTGTTTTAAAACATGTGTGCTTGGCTCAGTGTCTGTATAGGTTGTTTATTCAGTTTTAGCTTTATTTAATTTGAGTTATTTTAGTACTTCATACTATATGGAAATGAAATAATATATATATTGAATTTATTTTTATATGTATGTATATGTGTATGTGTGTGGCTGTACATACACATGTAGTTGTTTTTTGGTGTTTAGCTTAGTGTTATGTTAGAAGCATTATTATACTCATACCTTTTGTTGTTTTAATATTTTGAATTGATTTTAGCTTATTTTTTTTTTCATTTAAATGTTTATTATTGAAATGTTGTTGTATGCATTTGTCAATTTTATTTAATTTCTTTATTTTCTTAAATGTGTGTATATAGTATTTACAGAGTTTTGACTTTTAATTTTAGTTACTTTTTCTTGTTTGTAAGTCGCTTTGGATAAAATTGTCTGCTAAATGACTAAAAGTAAAAGTAAAGTAAAAGCAAATGTTATGTAAGCTATTTGTCACTGTAGCCAACTGTTTTATTATTGTTGTGTTTTTTAATTAAAAATAACAATGAATCCATCTTTGGTCTTAAAAAGTGAAATGTGAATAGATGTAAGCAAAACAGACAATTATCTTTTCTTGTAAAACTTGACATCAAGATCGCAAATTCGAAATTCAGTTTCATTAAAAGTGAAATCGCACAAAACCCAGCTTATAACATAGCAAAAAAATAGCTGTTAACAAAATTAAAATCACGAATAATACTACTGATGAAAAAGAACGGGTTGAATGTTAAACCTTTTCGTTACTATATATAAACTATGATAAAAGTTCATCAGCATGCACTGATTAATCCCATGTTGCAGCAAAAAAACAGTTGCAACCAAATTACGTGCTTTGCGACCAACTGAAAAAGTTAGTCACAAAGGAGCAACTAGAGGGAAGAATGAGTCTAGAGCCCTGTACATTTAACATTTGTTTTTTATTTTAAATATAAATATATTTTTTTTCTTAAATATATACATGAATGTGTGTGTATTATAATAAATATACACAGCACACACACATATATTATGTAAACACACATTTTTGCATGTGATTAATTGTGATTAATCATTTGACTCTGTGTGTGTGTATATATATATATATATATATATATATATATATATATATACATATATATATACAGTTTCTTCAATTACTAGAAATAAGAGTGAAATTAGTTTCAAAGTAAATCCTACACCATTTTTTCAGTGTACAATAAAACAAATAAAAAATGTATAAAACATTTAAGATAAATACAATACAAAACATTTTTAAGAACCCATCAGTTACACATATCTCCGAAAAAAAAAAAAAAAACACTGTCTATTTACGGTCTAAAAAATCCATATGTAAACCTTGAATGTTGGATCCAGACAAGATGGGAAAAAATAATTGTTGCATCCTATAAACATAAGCTAGCTTGTCATTGGGCATTTATGATACCCGACAACTTATTGTTTGTCATATAGAAGTACATTGATGTTGCCTGGTGATGTAAGAGTCCACCTATAATATCAACGTGACATATACAGAATGCCGACCATTGTGCACATAAACATAATTACCGTGAGCTTGTCCATTGACACAACAGCGAATTTCAAGAAAGAAGAATTATTAATTCCATTGCCAAGGCACTACATCGGAGTGAGTTGCCAGGGCAATGACTTGTCACCTGGGCGTCAATAAGGGGCGAACACCAGCAGATAACAGTGCAATTAATCCGTAGCTAATGTACCAACCTGCTCCGCCATACTGTCCATGGCATGATCCCACTGTATTATTAACACTAAGTGTGGAGAATAAAACAACTAGGCAGCAGGACATTAATCTGCTGTGACGTGAGCCCTCTGTGCCACTGCATGTCAGGGCCTGTGTCCTCTAAGGTCAGTGAAAACCCCCGGAGAGGCCTGAACACATTCTACCACGTACTAGCTATCTGAACACTTTTTGCAAAGCCTGGCGCAATCTCTTACTCCTCGCCTTTCAATGAGAATGGTCTTTCCTATCAGTTTGGCAGATTTTATGTCTCCATGAAACAACACTGCATAGTTTACAAAAAATATTAATCAACAATATTAATTAACGCCATGTGGTTTTTCATGCAGGTATCTCATTAACACTAATTAATAATGATTAGCACTTGACAAATTCGCATGTGCCCAGTCAACTTCACTTTGAAATGAAGGTTACACATTTTGAGACACATATATACACATATTACAATATACATTTACTTATTCTCTTTGGCATAGAATACAAACAGCTGTGTATATTTTAATTTGTGAAACTCCACTCAACCCTGTTGCACTGGTGCTACTTGTCCTTTAAAATCTTAAACATGTGCCTAAATCACATGACTTGCTAGAAGTGACATGATTTCCTTGGAGGAAAAGGGCCTTCATAGCATAAAACATTAAATATTGACCCAGTTGTTTCAATTTATACTAGTCATGTTTTTTTATTTTTTTTATTTTATAAATCCAGTAAAATTTTTCCTGAGAGAATCTTCTGGTAACATGTTGTTTTTTGCCAGTTAGCAATGGGCTTCAATAGATTAAACATCCATCCTGTTAACTAGAACAAACGACTAACATCACTATATCACGCTAAACATATGAAAGCTTGTTTCCATCATGGGATAAAATATAGAAATAGTAATTGTGTCTTTTTATCTCATAATTCAGACTTTTTGTCTCACAATTGTGAGATGCAAAGTATTACAAGATATAACACGAAGAAATTGACACAATTTCCATTGTTAAAAGCACTATACAAATAATAGTGACTTGACTACAAACTCTTTTGTTTTACCTCATAATTGTAAAGGGGAATAAAGTCTGCATTATGAGATACAGACTTTTTATTTATTTATTTTTTATCCCAGGGCAGAAACGGGTTTCCATATACTGTAAAAACCTTCATTTATAACCACAAAACACATTTTTATGGGTTAAATCAGGCAGAAATAGTTCTTTATGGTAATAATTATGGGTTATTACTTTTTACAGTGTGCTAGCCTGAGCTTTAGACAGACATTTTCTTCCTTGAAATTTGTAACACTCCCCCCCCCCCAAAAAAAAAACTACTCAAAGACAAAGCGGACACCAAAGGAAGAGGATACAGACGGAGAGAAATTAGAGCGGACAAAACAATCGTGACGTAAGTGTAAAAGTCAAGGTGACACTTTGAGGTTGCCGCTCTTTTTTATTCACTTGACAAATGATATTTGAGTGCCTTTAACTGTTGACATTTCCAAAGGCGAGTCTTTGAGATGCCACAGTGAAAAGCCTGATGGTTAAAGAGTAATTTACTCTTCTTCCATCAGAATAGGAGGCTATCTATTGGACGGTCAGGTAAAAGTATGATTGCTACTGACCCTTGGAATTGAGGTGAGGCCCAATGCTAACACCAACGCCTCTTCATAGTATACTGAAATATGCAGCTCTGCGAGAAAACAAACAGACTTTGATCAAGGAAAATACAACGAGCCATTTGATTCTAGTAACATAAACTGTACTTCTATTGCAAAGAGGGTGCAAATTACGTGTGTTATTAGCACAAATAGATAGACCCAGATCGGCTTCAAAAACACACAGCGGCATCCGTATGGCAGAATGGGTCTGTCACGAGTGAATTGCAGTCTTCGTATCAGACAGAAACGCATAAACAAGCATGACACTTGGGGTACGGGAATCCGAAAACTCTGACTGACAGTGCTCCGTCGTTCGGATTAGAGACATTAATTTCTTCCTGAACTCAATTACATTTTACAAAGGCTGACATCCCCAGTTAATTGCAGCCTTTCCACATGAGGGAATTATTTGCACTTCTATATTCCCTGCCCATATGTGCTCCATTCCGGCTGCGGTGTCCCGTCTCCTATTTGAAAAATATTACAAATGACTTTGATTTAAAAACACTTCTGACGCCTGAGAGGAGGAGCTCTGTTTAAATAGTTTCGAGAGCGTCTTTGAGAGGACTGTGCAAATCATTTTGCTGACATTTAGCAGCTGGACTAGATGATCCCATTTCTCTCTGCAGTCCTCCAGTTGGATCCCTGGTGACAGGATGGTAAAAATAAAACAGCCAGGATTGAGTAAGAGGGAACGGTGTGCTGAGAGTTTTGAATACAAAGAGGAGGGAGCTGGGAGGATCACCTCTGGCGGTTTAGTAATGTGGAGAACCGTTCAAAACTGAGAGGAGAGGAGCACAGAGATCAGAATCAGAATCAGAATCAGAATGAGCTTTATTGGCCAAGTATGTTTACACATACAAGGAATTTGTTGTAGTGACAGAAGCTCCACAGTACAACAGAAAGAGCAACAGGACAGGACACAGATAATAAAAACAAAATAACAAGAAATAGCCAATAACCAATGTACAAAGCAGCAAAAAAACAAAAACAACAATATATAATATAGACTACATACATATGTGCAAATTAGAAATGAGAAAAATAAAAATAAAATAAGTGAGTGTGGTGAATGGATAATGCATTATAGTTGTGTGTTCCATGTTTATTGTTGAGTGTTCATGAGATGGATTGCCTGAGGGAAGAAACTGTTCCTGTGTCTGGTTGTTCTGGTGCACAGAGCTCTGTAGCATCGACCAGACGGTAACAGTTCAAAGAGGGAGTGTGCTGGATGTGAGGGGTCCAGAGTGATTTTACCAGCCCTTTTGCTCACTCTGGATAAGTACAGTTCTTGGAGATGGGGAATGAGGAGAGTGGGGTTCTCCATGCTGGTTTATTCTGGTTAATGCTGGTTGACTAAGGGAGAATGAAGATCAAGACATGACATATGCTGGTGCAAAAGTCCTATCTTGTAGAATTAATTGAATAAAATTAAAGTTTAATGTTCAACTACACACAATATAAATAAATATGTTATGCAATATATACAATGTGTTTTGTAGCTAAATGCATTCGAAATGTAGAAATTAAAGCTAATCAAATTCAGTATATAAAAACATAAATATAAACATGATTTATATGCAGATTATACACATAGCGGCAGTTGTGGCCTAATGGATAGAGAGTTGGACTTGTATCCCGAAGGCCGTGGGTTTGAGTCTCAGGTCCGGCAGGGATTGTAGGTGGGGGGAGTGAATAACCAGTACTCTCTCCACCTCCAATACCAAGACTGAGGTGACTTTAAAGTGCTTTTTTTTCTTTTTCCACTTCCATTTTTGTACATCTTAATTTCATATTTACTTCTGTTGTCTTTGAAATATGGTTAAAGCGTACTGCTGAATGCACTGACAAGCATTTAATAAACTTCAATGTCATTTCTACTGTACTTAATTATATTTGGAATTATACATTAGTAAAGATGACCCTTCTATTTAGAAAAATACATTAACTTTAAATATCAAATAACACACTACAGTTAAAATTATACTCAATTATACATGTTATAGCTATGTTGGTTAACACATCAAAATAAGTGTATTAAGCAATAATTATTGAAACTTACTTCTGAAGTACTGTATTTTAAGTATTAAAATGTACATCAAATGTGGCATTATTACAAAAATACTTA
Organism: Barbus barbus; assembly: GCF_936440315.1. Classification (NCBI taxonomy): domain Eukaryota; kingdom Metazoa; phylum Chordata; class Actinopteri; order Cypriniformes; family Cyprinidae; genus Barbus; species Barbus barbus. Next base: position 20,804,587 of record NC_136731.1, on the reverse strand, counting down.
AATGTGTTAAAAAATAGTCATGACAGTATACTCTCTTTAGATATATTTAAGTTAATTAATTCATTAATTAATTTTAAATTAATATTACTATTTATTTTAAATGTAATATATCAAAATATTATACATTATTTCATTCAAGGACATTTTTAAAGTTTAAATCAGTGATGCCTTTAAAACATTTTAGAGCACATTCAGACTCAAAAGTCATAAGACGAGGATTGTGAAATTAGCATGCTAAAACATAAAGGACATTGATATTTACCGTTAATGAATTTAAATTGCCAATAAACTGGTAGCCTGCAATTGTTACTATATAATATCTGATTTAACCCATAAAAATGCTTTGTCTGTATAGATTGATGTATATAGGCTGGTTCAGTGATGTACATTTTTTTTCATTTGTTTTCAGTATGTGCTCCTTCTGTAGGGAGGTGAGACTCCCTGCTCTCTTCTGAAGGGCCATATAATCTAACATTGCCCCCTTACTGTTATTGTCATACGCATTAGGTGGCTAAACCCAAGGGATTAGGATGATCTCGCTGGATAACAATAATGTGGCGTAGGTTGACGGACAGATGAACGGATATCCATAGCACGGATCCATTACAACATCATAGCACCTTTCTCCACATCTGGACTGCACTCTAATTCGTCTGCATGTTTCTCACCTCTATTTCCCTTCAGTGACATCACTGAGGCATTATCATCGCACTTCCCATTAATGCCATTGTTTGTATTATCTTATTCCAAGCAGACACACAAAACAACATGCCCAGATGGCTTACAGGTTTATATCACTCGCGCAAACACGGTATGCACCCTGTTTTTATGGTTCTCACTGCCTGTTTTGAACATTTTCCATGTCGTATATATAATGCCCACAGCAAATCACTTAACCTAAATAGGTACAAGAACTGCTCCTATGATTAGATCCAGATTGTATTGCTGTATTGCTGGGCAATATGGCGTAGCTGTGCTCTACATGGTGGCTGAATGGCAAGCTGAATTGGATATGGGCACATCTGCTAAACCCCAATAAACTCATTGTGCCCCTTTAACAATTCACTGCCATAGTTAGCAGATGCGTTTCATGTGCGGTAAGCCAGACGTATTCTGCTTTATCAGCAGCTGGGGTGAGCAATTCAGCGTTGGCGATGTGTCTTACTAATAAAGGGATGGTGTGTCACAGCTTTTCAGTTCCTGTAGGGCTCAGAGTGAATGGACTTCCTACCAGTCGATGGTACTCTTGTTATTAAACACGGCAATCTTTCAGACTGACACGTCCTGTGGGGACTTTAGCTTCTACTGTATGCTGAACGGCTGCAGGCGGTTTTCTGTGCCAGCACACATACACATATGTATTTAATGTTTTTTTGCTAGTCTAATTCAGGCATTTTAGGTATTACAATTATATTTGCCTACCCTAGATGGCAAGATAAAAATTAAGCCAAGTTAACTATCAAAGTGGGTCTTTTGAAAAAGTAGGTAGCTACATTAAGCATACAACATCTAAACCTTGTTGTTGTTTTTTTAAGTAGTGTGCTTAATTGTATTAAATGCACATTTATAGTGTACTTCAAATCTATAAAGTAAAAGATTACACATTCAAATAATATAATATTAATAAAATAAAAGACTACTTAAGTGTACTTAAAGACAGCACACTTTCATGACTGTTTCTAAACACACTAAATGCTGGAATACACAACATGACTTTTAAAATCTGAACAGATTTTGTTCCAGAAGTTGTTCCAATCACAGCAAACAGCCTTGTTGCTAGAAGATGCTTGATGAATAATGAAAACAATATATGTTCCAAAATTGGCTCAAAATATCAAACATGTTTGATATCCTCCAACTAGATGGAATTATAATCTGAATCTAAAAAAAAAAAATCTGTGTGAGTCTGTGACCATCATACACTACGTGATTTTGTATCATTATGCTTTAATAATCTTTGGTAATGCTTTAAAGAAGTACATTTATTTTGTTTTGCTGACTAATATAATAAAGCATGTGGAATGCACTTAAGTATAATTTTTTACTGTAGTGTGTAATTTGATATTACATTTAAGGTTAATATATTTCAAACGTACTAAATTGCAACATCAGCATTACAAATCTGACTTGTAAAACTATATTTAAAATTCATGACAAAATAAATTACATTAAAGTGTATTTTAGTCTATCATAAAATAATTTGCCATTAGCAAACCATTCTAATCCATGATGCTTTAAATGCTAATGAGCTCTGCTGACCCCGCCCCTCTCTTCTGTGGGGTGACGAGCAGTACTGTTTACTTTAGCCGCGAAACTGGCTAACTAGCACGTTATTAGGAAAGGCGATTTGCAAAGATTCATTAAAAACCCTTATACTCACTTCTGTAGATGAAGTTGGAAAAAGTAAAGATACATTTTTATTGTAACTATGGACTACGTTGACGAGAGTGATGTAGAAGTTTTCAGCATCAAGCTTACACTGGTGATGTACCGGAGAGAAAACAGATTTCACAGTAAGTCTAATTTTCAGCAGCAAGATAAAAAGTGTTTTAAAGCTTTGTAAAACATCACAGTTATATATGCTATGAGAACACTAGGGCCTGTAGATAGGGAGTACGTATTATTTTATAAAAATATAATTATATTTTCAGAATGACATAATTTTTTTCTCAAACATAGTCGGTGGGGTAAAACGCCCCGAGGGGGCTATGGACAATTACTCTAGTTATTCTATTCTGAACAACAAATCTTTTGTTTTTCCATCAAATATATTCTAATTAATTAGTTGAATCAAGCAAAATTAAATTTTTGTTAAAAATCTAATAACATGAAAACTCTTTTTCATACTTGGTTCATAATTTATGTCAGGGTCACTAACACTATGATGACTTTTCTGAACACATTTAACCTTTGTTTTACAGTAAAAAACAATTACACAGTCCTTAAGGGGGCGTTTTCCCCCACTCTGCCCTATAGGATGGATGTGTACACACTCCTAAAATAAATTAATGTTCAAACAACTTGTAAAGTGATTTTCGCATCCAATGACCCCTTTAAGTTTGTCAAAATCACTCTAAAGTTCAGCTAATTGCATTTAATGTACATTTAAACTAGAGTATATTTTCATGTAATAGCAATTAACATGAAATGAGAGTAACTGTTTGAAAACATTTATTTCACACTTAACAATATTCTGTTAAAATATATATTTTGCATCATACAGTAAGTACTCTTTTAATGTAACAAGCTACAAGGTAGCTAACAACAATGAAGCTATTTTAGGGAGCCATATCTTTTGAAACAGACAAATAACAGATTCTATAATTATAACTCAATCAGACCAGTATTTCTCTCAAAAAATCGTTTTTTGAATGAATAAATCTTGATTATGGTGACATAATCAGATCAATTTATCTTAAACAGACACAGTTCATTTACACTAAATACAACTGAACTATGATTCAGAAGCCTAGTGATGAACTACAGCGATTAACTAAATATATCGCTATAAAAAGATGCAAATTGCCACACTGGGACTTCTGCACACAGACTGGAATCAGACTTTCTAGCATGACATATGAGACAGAGAGAAGAGCATTTTAATTATTTTAATTGATTATTTTTCACTTTTTCACAGACATGCATGTGCAACAGTGTGATATTAAAAACCAGTGATATATTGCTAATCCATAAATACCAGTAATTGTTGGAAAAATTAGCTTGACTACAAAAGTAGCTTCAATAAAAAAAAAACCCTGCCCTGTTATTAAAACTACTGAAATGTTACTGAAAAATGTAGTTGAGTTAGCAGAATTGCTACTATATTTCATGAAATAAGACAAAAAGGAGTTGTTTTCCTTATGTAAACAACAAGGTGTGTTTTTCAGGTTTTACTATACTTGCAGGGACATTTAGTTTGTGTAAAGATAGTAAAACATTACATGCAGTCCATTAAACCTTTCAGATATGTACAATGTGTTTCAGCCTTAAAGGGTTAGTTCACCCAAAAATGAAACGTCTGTCATTAATTACTCACCCTCATGTTGTTCCAAACCCGTAAGACCTCCTTTCATCTTCGGATCACAAATTAAGATATTTTTTATGAAATCCAAGAGCTTTCTGACCCTGTAGACAGCAAGTGTACTACCACATTCAAGGCCCGGAAAGGTAGTAAGGACATCGTTAAAATAGTCCCTGTGACATCAGTGGTTCAACCGTAATTTTACGAAGCTACAAAATACTTTTTGTGTGCAAAGAAAGCAAAAATAATGAAAAATTGCTATGTCTATGTACGGTCAGAGAGCTCTTGGATTTCATAAAAAATATGTTATTTGTCTTCCAAAGATAAACAAAGGTCTTACAGGTTTGGTACAAAATGAAGGTAATTAATGACAGAATTTTAATTTTTGAGTGAACTAACCCTTTAAAGATACAGTTCATCCAAAAAAGTGCTGGATGTTTACTCACCTTCAGGACATCCAAGATGTATATGAGTTTGTTTCTTCATAGGAACAGAACTGGAGAAATTTTGCATTAGATCACTTGCTAACCAATGGACCCTTTGCAGTGAATGGGTGCCGTCAGAGAGCCCAAACAGCTGATAAACATCAAAATAATCCACACAACTCCAGTCCATCAATTAATGTGTGTTTATATGATTCCTCTATCCATAATATTGCTTTCACCAGTGAAAAAGTCCATCCCCTGTTGTCCTGTTTATGCTTCTCTCCTGGTTTAGAGACTCTTTTACTGGACAAATCAATATTATGGATTATGGACTTGTATTTTGGGCAGAAGCAATGGTTTGAAGTTAAAAACGTGTTAATGATGGATCTCTTTCTACTAACAGGCAGCCTTTTGTTCACAAGACATTAATAGATAGATGGGGCTCATGTGGATTACTTGTGGATTATTGTGATGTTTTATCAGCTGTTTGGACTCTCATTTTGACGGCACCCATCCACTGCAGAGGGTCCATTACTGAGCAAGTGATGTAATGCTAAATTTCTCCAAATCTGTTCTGATGAAGAAACAAACTCATCTACATTGGATGACCTGAGGGTGAATACTTTTTCAGCAAATTTTCATTTTTCAGTGACCTATTACTTTAAACAAGAACAGGATTGCAATGACACTTTTTCAGTGTAACAAGATCAGCTCTAAAAGTGACAGAATGAGTGTGTGTGAACGACTACATGTCTAAGAGTAAATCTGAAGGGTAATGAGAGCATTAGTCGCTAAGGTTAATGCTCGCCATCAATCTTTAATTAGCGAAATTACAGGAAATAATAACCAAATTAAAAATGGCAAACTCTTACACACATTACTTCAAGATGTGAAGGAGGATCTAATGAGACCACACCAAATAAAAACCCACAAAACAACAGCTTAGAGCTTGGATTTGTGCCACCCGAGCCACTGGGAATTAAATCATGAGGTTATAGACTCTGCCAGCAATGAGTGAACTTGAATAGGGCGTTAGGTCTGATTGACTGTGATAAATGCTGCACATACTGTTGGCTTTTGCCTCAAAGTTTGAATATATAGTCCATCTTTTCGCCCGTTTTGCCCTCAGCACTGAGGCTAAGCAGTTCTGTGGCATGTGGCAGGAACGGTTGTCTTAAATGAGTACCAGATGACTGAACGATAGATTTACTGTTACAACAGAAATATTTCCCTATGTTTCATGTGGACTGGAGTTAGTTTGGCATCCTGCCCACCCCTTGGTGTGTGTCTGCCCTCCCCACTGCATGCGCAGGACCGCCCCGTAATGCTCCCCAATGAGCCGTGATGACTAAAGACACATGTACAGGCCTAAGAGGTCTCCTGGTGTGACAAAGTAACCCCTAAATTGACAAAATCAAAATCAGAAATGTCAAAAGCCTTGTTATTATCACAGGAGGTCAACGGGACACAAGGCAGAGTCACCACATGTCCCCTGGAAACCATGGCAACATTTTCATCTGACTGCTTTGTGCATTCAGTCATCAAGCACCAACCCCCACCCCCCCACCTCCACCTCCACTTGGCACTAAGCATCTTATTTCAAGAGCTTTGTTTTGCTTGGCCACAGTGTGAAGAAAATAAATGTTTGCTAGACACAAACAACAACAACATTGAAGGATAGTTCACCCAAAAAATTAGGAATAAAAAATCTCTTATCATTTACTCGCCCTCAGTGTAACACAAACTATTTTTTTTGTGCTTTACTTCATATAATGAAAGTCAATGGTGTCCAGTGTTGTTGACTTATTAAACAGATAAAAGTAAGACATTTTGTAAAATGCCTTCTATGTTTCACACGGTTATTAACAAAGGCCATAAAAAAATTGTTCCTTGAAATAAAATAAAATATTACACATTTATAATTTTAATTAGTTTATAAATGTATTACATTTTTTTTTTACTAAAATAACTAAAACTACAACTGAAATCAAATTAATAAAGCTCATACTGACTTATAAATAAATAAAAATGGCAAAAACAAACAACATAATTTCTAACATTTTAACTAAAAAGTGGCCGTGGACCACAAAACCAGTCATAAGTCATTGAGATTTATACATCATCTGAAAGCTGAATAAATAAGCTTTCCACTGATGTACAGGTATGGTTTGTTAGGACAGGACAATATTTGGTCGAGATACAACCATTTGAAAATCTGGAATCTGAGGGTGCAAAAAAATCTAAATATTGAGAAAATCACCTATAAAATTGTCCAAATGAAGTCCTTAGCAATGCATATTTCTAATCAAAAAAATAAGTTTTGATATATTTATGGAAGGAAAATTACAAAATATCTTCATGGAACATGATCGTTACTTAATAACCTAATGATTTTTGGCATCAAAGAAAAATTTATAATTTTGACCAACACAATGTATTTTTGGCTATTGCTACAAATATATCCAAGCGACTAATGACTGCTTTTGTGGTCCAGGGTCACAATTGAGAATAAGTCCAGACCACAACTAAAATGGTAACAGAGGAACAATATTAGAAAGTAACAATAAATTATAAAAACATTGACAGCTAATCAGAATCCATCCTGATTTAAAGAGCAACACAAGTGTGTTTATAAAAATCAAAACTCTATTTTTAATATGCTGGTGTGAATACCAATATCGTTGTTATCGTCGTATTGTTTTTAGCCTCAAACAATGAAATTTCTTTAAATTTTTGCATAAACTATCCAGCAGTGGCATCTGGCAATTGGTCGCATTAGCAGTTGAACAAACAAACGCAACAAATTTGAATAAGCTTATAACTTTCAACTACTGCCCAAACGTTACCTAATTCACCTAATTGATATTCACAAGCCAGGTTGACAAGGTTAATAATGTGCCCCTTCCACCACTTTTCAGATCACTTCTGCTTGCAATAAATGTTTTGAGAGAAATGTGCAGACGGTGGAGTCCACTCAATACATCTGCAATGAGGTGGCTGGCAAGATGCCATCTTAAACAAACCACAATGGCTGTGTTTGTCCTGACCTAGCATATTCCGAACCCCCCCCATGAAAAACACTGCTGTTGAGCCCTGGAGGCCTACAGCCACTTCCTTTCAGACCACACAAAACGTGGATCTGTGGGCCACCCCTGCCGCCCGTGGTCCTGAATAGACTCAGTGAGCCGGCACTGACAGCGGGGCGAGCGAAGTGACCGCCCGCAGGGAGGGGTGCATGGGGTGTTGTCACAATAGCCATAAAGACAAAATAATAAAACCAAACAAACTTACATGAATTAGATGTTCACGGGAACACAACTATATGCGAGTCTTCCAAGAAAAAGCTATAAAGAATGACTAATTAAAACTAATCTTTTTTCTCTCCATCTCACCAGACATTAATATGAGACTAAAATCATAGTGGATGAATGAAATGTTGAATATACGAGTTTCTTTGTTACAACAGCCATTTTCCAGGCGGAGGCTGTAATAAGGTGTTTATGGAAACAAGGGTCTATCGTAAGCCACTGTGCTCTGCATATTACTATGAGGCGCCACGTAGGATTTAAATCAAACTTCGCTTATTAATACATACATAACACACGTGCATATACACCTATAAATTACTCGCATATACATGTATACTATTGGATGTTCAAAATACATATATGAAATACACGTGCACACTAATAGGAAATCCATACCAATACATATTATGTTAGTAATATAGTATATTCCTTATGGGAGGAAAACGCTTTACGTGTAATTAAACGTGTTACATTCTTATTCTGGACTCATCTGCTTGTCTATACATCGTATGCTTTATTAATAATGTTTTTATTGAGTTTGGTCTTTTAAAAACACTGTTTTAATGCATTACGCCATGTTAAGCATTTTCAAATGTCCCACCGGAAGTACTCCTGCTTCCTTTTACACTGAAATGACTTCCTTTTACACTGAAATGACTTCCGTTTACACTGAAAAGTTCACGCACATCCACATATGAAATCACTCGCATATACATATATACACAACTAAAGCATGCATCCACGTTTTATTTTGTATGTATGCGCGAGTGTTTTATGGGTGTGTGTGCGCACATCGAGTTTATATGTATGTGCGAGTGTTTATAGGTGTATATGCATGGAAGTTTATATGTATGTGCGAGTGTTTATAGGTGTGTATGCATGGAAGTTTATATGTATGTGCGAGTGTTTATAGGTGTGTATGCATGGAAGTTTATATGTATGTGCGAGTGTTTATAGGTGTATATGCATGGAAGTTTATATGTATGTGTGAGTGTTTATAGGTGTGTCTGCATGCAGCGTGTATGTGTGAGTGTTTATAGGTGTGTCTGCACGCAGCGTGTATGTGCGAGTGTTTATAGGTGTGTCTGCATGCAGCGTGTATGTGTGAGTGTTTATAGGTGTGTCTGCACGCAGCGTGTATGTGTGAGTGTTTATAGGTGTGTCTGCATGCAGCGTGTATGTGTGAGTGTTTATAGGTGTGTCTGCACGCAGCGTGTATGTGCGAGTGTTTATAGGTGTGTCTGCATGCAGCGTGTATGTGTGAGTGTTTATAGGTGTGTCTGCACGCAGCGTGTATGTGCGAGTGTTTATAGGTGTGTCTGCATGCAGCGTGTATGTGTGAGTGTTTATAGGTGTGTATGCATAGAAGTTTATATGTATGTGCGAGTGTTTATAGGTGTGTCTGCATGCAGCGTGTATGTGCGAGTGTTTATAGGTGTGTCTGCATGCAGCGTGTATGTGCGAGTGTTTATAGGTGTGTATGCATAGAAGTTTATATGTATGTGCGAGTGTTTATAGGTGTATATGCATGGAAGTTTATATGTATGTGCTAGTATGTATAGGTGTGTCTGCGTGCAGCGTGTATATGTATGTGCGAGTGTTATTAGGTGTATATGCATGGAAGTTTATATGTATGTGCGAGTGTTTATAGGTGTATATGCATGGACGTTTATATGTATGTGCGAGTGTTTATAGGTGTGTATGCATGGAAGTTTATATGTATGTGCGAGTGTTTATAGGTGTATATGCATGGAAGTTTATATGTATGTGCGAGTGTTTATAGGTGTGTCTGCGTGCAGCGTGTATGTGTGAGTGTTTATAGGTGTGTCTGCATGCAGCGTGTATGTGTGAGTGTTTATAGGTGTGTCTGCATGCAGCGTGTATGTGTGAGCGTTTATAGGTGTGTATGCATAGAAGTTTATATGTATGTGCGAGTGTTTATAGGTGTATATGCATGGAAGTTTATATGTATGTGCTAGTATGTATAGGTGTGTCTGCGTGCAGCGTGTATATGTATGTGCGAGTGTTATTAGGTGTATATGCATGGAAGTTTATATGTATGTGCTAGTATGTATAGGTGTGTCTGCGTGCAGCGTGTATATGTATGTGCGAGTGTTATTAGGTGTATATGCATGGAAGTTTATATGTATGTGCGAGTATGTATAGGTGTGTCTGCGTGCAGCGTGTATATGTATGTGCGAGTGTTATTAGGTGTATATGCATGGAAGTTTATATGTATGTGCGAGTATGTATAAGTGTGTCTGCGTGCAGCATGTATATGTATGTGCGAGTGTTATTAGGTGTATATGCATGGAAGTTCATATGTATGTGCGAGTATGTATAAGTGTGTCTGCGTGCAGCGTGTATATGTATGTGCGAGTGTTATTAGGTGTATATGCATGGAAGTTTATATGTATGTGCGAGTATGTATAAGTGTGTCTGCGTGCAGCGTGTATATGTATGTGCGAGTGTTATTAGGTGTATATGCATGGAAGTTTATATGTATGTGCTAGTATGTATAGGTGTGTCTGCGTGCAGCGTGTATATGTATGTGCGAGCGTTATTAGGTGTATATGCATGGAAGTTTATATGTATGTGCGAGTATGTATAGGTGTGTCTGCGTGCAGCGTGTATATGTATGTGCGAGCGTTATTAGGTGTATATGCATGGAAGTTTATATGTATGTGCGAGTATGTATAAGTGTGTCTGCGTGCAGCGTGTATATGTATGTGCGAGTGTTATTAGGTGTATATGCATGGAAGTTTATATGTATGTGCGAGTATGTATAAGTGTGTCTGCGTGCAGCGTGTATATGTATGTGCGATTGTTATTAGGTGTATATGCATGGACGTTTATATGTATGTGCGAGTGTTATTAGGTGTATATGCATGGACGTTTATATGTATGTGCTAGTATGTATAAGTGTGTCTGCGTGCAGCATGTATATGTATGTGCGAGTGTTATTAGGTGTATATGCATGGAAGTTTATATGTATGTGCTAGTATGTATAGGTGTGTCTGCGTGCAGCGTGTATATGTATGTGCGAGTGTTATTAGGTGTATATGCATGGAAGTTTATATGTATGTGCGAGTATGTATAAGTGTGTCTGCGTGCAGCATGTATATGTATGTGCGAGTGTTATTAGGTGTATATGCATGGACGTTTATATGTATGTGCGAGTGTTATTAGGTGTATATGCATGGACGTTTATATGTATGTGCTAGTATGTATAAGTGTGTCTGCGTGCAGCATGTATATGTATGTGCGAGTGTTATTAGGTGTATATGCATGGAAGTTTATATGTATGTGCTAGTATGTATAGGTGTGTCTGCGTGCAGCGTGTATATGTATGTGCGAGTGTTATTAGGTGTATATGCATGGACGTTTATATGTATGTGCTAGTATGTATAAGTGTGTCTGCGTGCAGCATGTATATGTATGTGCGAGTGTTATTAGGTGTATATGCATGGACGTTTATATGTATGTGCGAGTGTTATTAGGTGTATATGCATGGACGTTTATATGTATGTGCTAGTATGTATAAGTGTGTCTGCGTGCAGCATGTATATGTATGTGCGAGTGTTATTAGGTGTATATGCATGGAAGTTTATATGTATGTGCGAGTATGTATAGGTGTGTCTGCATGCAGCGTGTATATGTATGTGCGAGTGTTATTATGTGTATATGCATGGAAGTTTATATGTATATGCAAGTTATTCACAAGTGTATATGCATTCATTACATATATGTACATAATATGTATTGGTATGGATTTCATATTAGTGTGCACATGTATTTCATATATGTATTTTGAACATCCAATAGTATACATGTATATGCGAGTAATTTATAGGTGTATATGCACGTGTGTTATGTATGTATTGATAAGCGAAGTTTGATTTAAATCCTACGTGGCGCCTCATATATTACAACATCACACGCATGCACACATTCCCAATGCCAGAGAAACACCAAAACCCATGAGATAGCATCTCTTCCCTTAACCAGCTTTTCACATGGGTATACTATCATCTTAAGCTTTCTTTCTAAGATCTGCCTAATTACAGAATCAATGGCAGGCATCCGGCAGCTAATTTACCTCGTCCCTACCTCGCTCCTTAAACCAAGATAGATTTTATTGTGCTGCATTCCATTCAGAGACGGATGTGTGATATTCATGCTAAACATCTGCGAATTTCAAACATAAAGGAGATGCTTTGGCTTACACTCTGTGTATCAGCAAACAAAATGGCTGTGCTACTGTTAGCTTTGCAGTTGTTTGAATGTCAACAAAGAAGTCTGCTAGTAAACTGCTATGCTGTGCTAACATGTTATGCTAGCTGAGGATTATTTACTGCTTATGTTAGACTAGTTGTAGTCTCTTGTATTTTAGGGAATTTGACTCATCTATGCTTTTATCTGCTTAAAACATATCATTAAATAGATTCCTTTAAAAAGAAGCATGCTTAGGCTAATTGTTTTGAATGTCTAACTGTAATGTACTAAACAATAAAAGTTTTAGACAACAAAATTATGAAATGACATATAAAGAAGTCCTTTTTAAGTGGCTCAAAAAAGAACTTTGACATTTAATTTTCATTCAAATTTAAGCTTAATACATTTTATCTAATTGTAAAATAACATGTGTCCAAAAACATTACAATTAGTATATTCATATACATATAGTATGGTTTACCCAAAAATGAAACTTCTGTCAGAATTTACTCACCCTCATGCCATTCAGAACCTGTACTGTATTACTTTCTTCTGTGAATCACAAAAGAATTTATTTGGAAAAATAACTAGCTCAATATGAAGAAAGTCAATAGGCTATTCTAATGTTATTTTGAATTTGTGACATTCATTGTGGACATAACAGTTAAAATAAACCTCAAAATAAATATTTTTTTTGTGTTTTCTAGAAGAAAAAGTCACACAGGTATGGAACGAAATGAAAACGCTGACATTTAAAGTTGAATCTTTGGTTATCTTTTTACTGTGTACATCTCCCTCATCACTACCATGTGACATTATTCACCCGCATCCCTGCAAAATATGAGTTTTAGATTTCTAGACCTGAATGATTTTCCAATTTGAAAGTCCAACTTCAAATAGAGTTCAAATTTCTTCAGCTGAATGGAACGCAGCATTAGCAGGTCTTTTAAATGCGATACCGTGCTATACATTTACATAATAATATACAAAAGAGTTACATAATAATATGCACAAACACTCTGGAAAAGAGAGTAAAATACAAGTGTGCAGGAGTGCTTCACACAAGAGACGACTGCAGACATCGAGTCCAAAGATTTTTTTTAATGCCTTGAAAGAAACGGCATCTCTCCCCTGACATATTTTCAAAGACAAGATCGAAGCGACTGCAGGAAATTTTAACTTCCAATTTTCCCCATATGCCACAGAATGGAAACTCCGTGGGCCAGTATTAGTATGAATAAAACTCTTCAACAGCTAAAGGCCACAATGCTTTTTCAGATTTCTTTTATATGCCTGTCTAGTTGTAACAGTAGATTTACTGAGATGTCACAAGGGTTCCCATGAGAGGAATATGGCAAATTACTATAAAAAATGTGAATAACAAAGGTGTTAAATAAAATGCAATGATATTCAGCGAGGTGGTAGTGATTGTTCAGTGTCATAAAGCTGCGGCGCATTAGGTATGCATCATTAGGCGGATTCCTCACCTGTGTCCGCTCAGAGCGTCTGACTTCAGGTTGGTCTGGATTCACCTTGGGCTACAATCTCAGGCCCACAGCATGTAGAAAACAGTCTCCATAATAATACAGCCAGCCTGATTGCTTCTCCCCCACCTCCTACTGACTCAAATCTGTTTCTTCATGCAGACATGATAACCACTTTCCAATTTCAACTTCATCTTCAACCACCAATTTCAGCCATCATGGCTGTGACTGCAATATGAATCCCTGCATATATACAGGACATTACAGGCTCATACAGAGCTGACCGCAAATGAGAGCGAGAGAGAGAGAGGCGGGGGAACAGATAAAGGCCAAGACATTGCTCGCTCCCAGCTGCCTGTTATTTCTTTCCATTTATAATTCAATAAGCTTTAATTGACCCTTGACCCCGAACAGGAGTATGAATCGGTCTATCTCCTGGGTGCAGTCCCGTTCCCGAATCCTTGTGGAAAAGTCAAGGAGGGCTAAATCTGGAAGGACCCAGGAGCATGTCGCATGGGTTTAGAGAATACACTACAGACAGAATTAGGGCTGATTGTGATTGAATGGAGCTTGATGACTCTTGACATTTCCGTGGAGTTCTTCAATCACACGCTGCCGTTGTTCAGGTTTGCGCCTGTGCATTTACACTCATTCACTTCAAAAAGGCATATATTACACAGATGCGCACACACACACACTCATAAACAAACAGATGGAAGTGATGACGAACATGCTATGCTAACTGAAAAAAGCAAGCGTCTCTTTCATGGGCTTCATTTGTTAATCAATGTTGAAAATGCTATTTTTTTGTTGTTGTTGTTTTGCAGCCACACACATTCGATTTTGCTCTGGCACAGACTGAAAAATGTCTGAAAAAGCTAAATGAACTAGTATTTTACACTGAATGTAATTTAGTGTAGACATTTTCACATTAGTTACAAAGAAATGGCATGCTACTGTTGGATTAAACATGAAATTTTAATATATGTATTATTTAGTTCTCTGTGCAATAGTCTTACCCCTCAAAACATTTACACTGCAAAAATAATGCTTTTCTTAGTTAGATTTTTTGTCTTGTTTCCAGCCAAAATATCAAAAAATTCTTAAATCAAGAAAGATTTTCTAGACAAGTAAAAATTATGGTCTTGTTTTCAGAAAAAGTAAAAATTAAGTGAGTTTTTGCTTGAAACAAGCAAAATAATCTTGTTTTCTGTTTGAAATAAGATATTATTTTGAGTGCACTGTTATATTGACAACATGACTAAGCACTTTGCCTATCTTGTTTGTGAACAATGACACAAGGACATTTCATTTTCAGGCCACTGATTTGTTCATTGACATAAATACTTAACTTTGAGAGATGAACTAAAGATTTTGAATAAGTTACAGGCTTTTGCTGGTAATCCATTGTGTGGTGCTGTTGTACAAATTGTTTTGAGAAATGCACATACCTTGCAAATATTAAGATTCGAGAAATGCACCAAAGTGACAGAGAAAAACTGTAAAATGAAAAGTTGTGTTTGTTATCATTAGTTAATGCACTGTGAACTAACATGAACTACCAATGAACGACTGTATTTTCATGAACTAACATTAACAAATATGAATAAATAGGCCTGGCCTACTGTAATAAATCTATTGCTCATTGTATGCTCATATTAGTTAATACATTAGCTAACATTAATGAAATCTTATTGTATGATGTTACCATATAGATGTATAGGCCTGGCTACATTTATTTGCATCGTTACATTCGTATTATTAACATTTCACCAAAATCAAGTTCAAGTTTTTGACCACCGAATGTTTTTTTTCCCCCTCATTACCGCCACATCAAAGGCAGTACATGCGTCCAATTTACATTTTCATGAATGGTGGCAGCTGATCTTTGCAGCGCCACATGAAGTCGAACAAGCCTATCGTCTCTTGCCGTGTATCGATGTTGTAACCTGCTCAGTGAGTCTAGTCTTATTATTAAGTTAATATGTTATTAAGATAATAAATAGTTTAACCAGTCAATTAACTAGACTTCATCTTCAACCACCAATTTCATGCTAACATTTAGAATCTGTTATTTACTAAGTATTTTTTATTTTTTTATTTAAAAATGTACTTTATTATCTGAATAACAATTTTCACCATTATTGCATAGAATAACTGTGATTTTCAAGACCTTTTGCTATTTTGTCACAATGTAACCTGCCATTAAACAGAATATTATAGGTTTTTTAGGACAATTGCGCACTTTTTGTATACAATACAATAAATATTCATGATATTTAAAAATACATTTAAAAAAACACAACTTCCCCTGAGCTGCATGCATGAAAAATGACTGTCCTCCAATGTACCTATGAATGTCCAGGCTTTTGTCTCTCAGGTTGCAGCTATTACAGCAGTTTCATTCAAAAGCTTTTAAATCTCACAATGCACTGTTACAGTTTTATATGCAGTGTGTTGCTCTGAGCCTGTTATGTTCACACTCAATGTATTGAAAGCATTGAAATACTGCCTCATTAAATGGTAGACAGGTACACAGCGAAGAGAATGGCCCGGGCGAAACAGCCAGACTGACTTAAACAGAACAGCTGCCGTGTTGACAGACGTGTCCACTTCTCTACCTACTAGCTCTTTCTTCATGACTGGATTGTGATTCTTCACTAGTGTTAAGGCAGATAAATGATTACTGGGGCTCGCTGGTGAATGCTAATTATTTACTAAAGCTTCAAAGGGACCATTTTCTACAGTTTTGTAGCATTTTATTCTTTCCTTGAATCAGCGGTGTAACCGCAATAGACACCGAGGGGGACATTTCTCTCTAATATTCAGATTAGCAGCCAACTAACATGGGTTTTTCAATGGTCAGTTACATTTATTATGTGGCTATTATGTGGTTTCCCGCAAGTTGACTTATGACAGTGTCGTAAATCAAAAACTGTTATAATTTATAGCAACATAACTTTTCTTCCATGATAACAATCTTGAATCAAACACCCACTCGAGTTCATCCCTAAATAATAATTTGGCTAAGTCTATTAAGTACAATCACACCAAAACATTCAAATCTGTGTCCACGCTAGTTCTGATCCAAAAACAGTCTTTTCAACTATACGGTATCATTATTTCAGTCTTAGAAAAGAGTCAATTGAGTAAATCACCTTTTTAAAGTAACTTGAAGCTTCAGATAAATATTGTATTATTGCTTCATCGTGCCAGTAGGTGGTGACAAGCGACTGTTAAAAAAATAAAAATATTTGGCATTGAATCATTCATTCAAGAGATTCCTTCAAATATGCAGATTCATCCAGTAACACTACTGAAGTCATTGAGTGAGTTATTGAATCATTCATTCAAACCGTAAAAAACAAACAAAGAAAACAAACAAATGAAAAAGAAGTTAAAATTATTATTATTATTATTTAAACAGACTTTAGCATTTTTAGTTGTTTATTGAGAATTGTGGAAGAATGTGATTGTTATTTTAAATAAATAAATAAATAGTTTCTCATCAGTATGATTTGTCTTTCTTCTGCAGAAGAGTAAAATAAGATATTTTGAAGAAGTCAGTGGTATTCAAAAGTGTTATTATTAATTAAAACTAAAGCTATAAACAAATTATTTGGTTTAAAAAAAATTCATTATTACTAAATAAAATTACTATTAAAAACGACAGAAGCATACAACAAAATTACTAGAACTTACATTAAAACGATAACTTAACATAAAAATAAATACTATATAAATAATACTAAAGTGACACTGGGAGGAAAAACACATAGAGGAAAGCACGTAATACAGATCTGAATCAACATGAGCAAAGAATTATGACAGATTTTTCATTTTTGGGTGAACTATGCCTTTAAGACGTCTATACCTAAATGACCTGACCTCTGTTATCATTGGCTAATCCTTACGGTAACACTTTATTTTAGGGTCTCTTAACTAGTTGCTTGTTAGCATGCATATTACTAGAATATTAGCCATTTATTAGTACTAATTAAGCACATATTAATGCCTTATTCTACATCCCTAATCCTGCCCAGTACCTAAACTTAACAACTACCTTACTAACTATTAATAAGCAGCAAATTAGGTATTTATTGAGGGAAAAGTTGTAGTTAATAGTGAATATGTGTTCCCTATTCTAAAGTGTTACCATCCTTACATACCAACATAATTCACACTGTCAGAAAGGTAATTTTCTAAATAATAGGAAAAGTCTGTTTATTTCAAAGAAGAATCATTGACAGTCAGATTCGGTAGGGAGAGCTGATGTTGAAGAATTAAACAAACAATCAAAGCTAAAACCAAAACAATTTCCAACACACACACACACACACACACACAAAACAAACATCAAATGCCCATGTGGAATAGCTTGACAAATAACATCATGGTTTAGTCAACTGCAGTCAATTAAATAAACATCTACAATTAATCAGTTAACTCTGATGCCTACTGAGAGCCAGATGAGAGCATTTGCATTTCATGTATTGTGATCTCTCTCTCCAGTTCCTCCAAGAACATCCAGTCTAACTTAATCTTCCTTAAAGAGAACAAAAACATCTTAATGTTGATCACCAGGGGCTCTCGAAAGAGCCAGGCGAGGGCTAACTGTGCGTGCCTGTGTAAATGTAAGTGTCTGTGAGCGATCCAGTTTTTAACGACACTTGCAATATAGCTACAAAACAGACTCAGACTCACATTTATGAAAGTCCTTTTAAGGATACAGGGAAGGAAACAGGATCAAAATTGATTCGATTCATTAGAGCCGTGTCATGGCATCTGTCTCTGAGCTACAGCCACTCGCTCTCGTTCACTAACTGATATCAATGACTGCCCTGTCATCTTGTAAGCATATGAATAAATAAACTGTCACACAGAGAGCTATATGAGATAATGGTTATGAGCATAAATGTCAGAGGGAAAACAAACCCCATGATGCATTGCGTTGCTTAGAGGCAAAATATGCTCAAAACATTCGAAGACGGCTGACTGATACACCTGCACCTCAGCCAGGCGTAAATCATCTGCTGCACATTGTGTCTCAATAGTGTTGGAGAAGCTACTTCAAAAAGTACAGTACTACTGTACTGTAGATCATAATGGGATTATGATACTAAATGATGTTATATTTTGACATTTCATTGGTGTAGAGTTTTTACTCAGAGTCAAAATCAGAAAAAAGTCATATTGCGTGTCATCGTTTATCATCAACAAACACACACACACACACACACAAACTCTGCACTAAATATGAGCTATGACGTGAAAGATAACAGACAGGGCAAAAAATATATATCAATTTATAAGTCAATTTCACGCCTTTAAGAGCCTTTCAGAAAAGAATCTGTAACAACATGTCATGGCTGTGAGTCCTCTGTTGTGTGTGTCTTGTGTTTCCACGTGCTCCCTGTGTTTTCATGCCCATATTTGGTTTGTTTCCTGTCCTCGTTTCATGTCATTAGTAGTTTATCCTTGTCCAGCCGTGTTCGTTAATTTACCTGTGTATTTATAGTCCTGTCTGTGCAATGTTATTTCGTCTGGTCTACTCGTTACTCCCTGGTGTTTAATGTCTGTGTTTGCCTTGCCTTGTCCTTCCCTGTCTTCAGTAAAGTATGTTATTTGAGTTACGACGTTTTGATAATGCATTTTGTCTTTGCTGGCTGCACACAACACAAAGTGTACCGTGCAAGCAGTGCTGCAGCTCATGAATGAATGACTCTTATGAACCGGTTCCTGAAATGAACCAGTCATTAATGACCCACAAATCAAACCAATCAAAAGGATTTTTTTGTTCAAGGAATAGCTTACCCAAAAATTTGCTGAAAATGTACTGTACTAAGCCTCAGGCCAAGATATCACCAATCACTCGCTCACCAATAGTGAGAAAGCAATATTCTGGATAGAGGACTCATATTATAGCTGGATGCAACGTTTTGCAGTTAAAAATGTCTTAATGTGTTTGTTTCTGACAAACACTTCTTACAAGCTTTTTGCTTCAAAAGATGTTAACTGATGAACTGGAGTTTTTATCAGATGTTTGAACTCTCATTCTGACGGCACCCATTCACTGCAGGGGATCCATTGCTGAGCAAGTGATATAAAGCTAAATGTCTCCAAATCTGCTCTGATGAAGAAACAAACTCATCTACATCTTGGATGACCTGAGGGTGAGTACATTTTCTATACCTTTAAATCAACAAATAAATAATAATAACAAAATGTTGTTTAAATTTAGCATAAAAATTGTATTGCTTTCATTTAATATAATACATTTTTGTTTAATTAATAAATATATAATATTCATTACTAAAGGCCCAATTATCAAAAGTACAAAATAAATTGATCCTTTAATTAATAACTAGAATAAGGCTGCAGCTAACAATTATTTTTATACTTATCTGTCAATTATTTATTAAATTAATTGGTTATTCAGATAAAAATTCAAATAATATTAATTATTGAATTGTAATAATTTAATACATTTAGAATGTTTATCCATTATTTAAACATTACTCAACATCCAATCCAATATTGCATTTGTGCAATTCAGCAAAACGTATTAAATTTAAATTATTGCATTCTTGTTCTATTGTGCTCTGACTCACAAGCTCTCAGGACTAGCCTGGGGTTTGTTTCCAAAAAGCAACTTTGGTCACAATTTTCATCATTACCAATATTCAATGGAACATGCGACCATAGTTTGCTAATGATGCTTTTGGGAAACGCACCCATGTATGTAAAAAAAAAAAAAAAAGTAAATACTCACATGACTTTTTAACATTTACAGTTAAGGATGCACCTGCGAAATGTACGTAATGCAGGAAAATCATGTTGCTTTTAACAATACATGTATGAATTGTTATGCATGCTTTTGTAACATCTCAGTTGGATTACTGTAACTCACTGTATATCGGTGCTCCTCAGTCATGTGTTTCTCGTCTGCAGTTGGTTCAGAATGCAGCGCCTCGGTTAAGTCCAAATATGAGTCTATCATGCCTGTTTTGATTTCATTGCACTGGCTGCTAGTCAAATATAAAGCTGATTTTAAAATGTTACTGTTTGTCTATAAATCTCTCCTTATTCAGGCTCCACAGTACCTATCTGATTTGTTACATCCATACACTCAGTCAAGAGCACTCAGATCTGCTGATTCTGGTTTATTGCAAGTTCCCAGAGCACGTCTCAAAAACGATCGTGCTTTTTATGTTGTTGGCCCTAAGTTCATATCAGAACTGCCCCAACTCTATCTATATTTAAGTCTACCCTTAAAACTTATTTCTTCTCCTTGGCATTTAATATTTTTTGACTTGCTGTGCAATGATCCTTTATTTTAGTGAACCTCATCCATTTTACAGTGTGTGGTTTATACAGCAGTTTGCGTTTTATTGTTTATAAACTTGTTGCCTTGTTTTGTTTTGCATACTCTGTGCAGCACTGTATTGTTTTGTATTGTATTAAACTATATGCTTATAAGAATATTTGAAGAGCTTACAGTTTTTTTTCAACTGTTTACACACAAAATCTTTACACCAGAAACACACACCAAATTTGCAAAACCATACAATAATTATCGGCCTTTGACTCAGTTTTCAGTTTCATAAAACACTTTTTTGCAAAACACAATTCTCTATCTAACACACAAACAGGATTCTTACAGGAACTGATATTATGGCAAAGGTGTTTGCAAATGTTTGCTTTTCAGATGTGTTTGCGATATTTTGAATGCAGTGCTTCATTTTGAAAGAGATATGAGGCATTTTGCATTTTGTGTATGCAATTATTGAATTTGTGTGAAAAGCTTTGAAAAAAAAGTAAAGTAAGCATGAATGTATGAAAATGTAAGAAGTTGAAAAAAAAGGTACACTTCCCGCAGCAGCTCACTCTGTGTCTTATGCAATATGTGATATGCATTTTGTCCATAGAAATTATTTTTCCCTAATGTAACGTTATTATTTTCATTATTGCTTACAACTGATTAGTTATTGCAGACCTAAACTGAAATCTAAACAGGAATAGTTATATTTATTACATTTTCCATCCATAGTTTCAGGTGAGGTTTAAATCCAAAATCTATCCTATAGTCCATTGCAGTTCAGATTATTGTGAGTTTAAAATACAGAACACAAACTCTGTTTTTCACAGGCTAAAAAATAAATAGAGAAATGCACGGTTTGTTACCCTAAGACCCCCTCCTGTACCTTCAATCCTCCATTTCATGATTATGTGAATTGTAGTCTCTTTGTGTTTCTGTGTGTGTGTGTGTGTGTGTGTGTGTGTGTTTCTGTCTGTGTGTCTGTCTGTGTGTGCATGTTTGTGGTTTATGAGGACACAAATTTGTATAATGACATGGGTATGACAGAGGTATTACAATATGAATGTGGTTTATGAGGACACTGCCTATGTCCCCGTCATTCAAAAGGCTTAAAAAACATACTAAATGGTGTTTTTTTGAAAATCTAAAAATGTACAAAGTCTCCTGTGAGGGCTAAGTTTAGGTGTAGGGTTGGTGTAGGGCAATAGCACACACAGTTTGTTCAGTATAAAAACCATTACGCCTATGGAGAGTCCCCATAAACCACAAAAACCAACGTGTGTGTGTGTGTGTGTGTGTGTGTCGTCCTCATATGTGATCCCTGAAGCTTTTGTCAGTTAAGCTCATCCAATGTGACTGTCACCCAATCTTTTGCTCCAAGGAGCTTCATGCCTATTTTTATAAATGCTTTCATATTCATTAGTCTTGAGTATCATTTCATGACTGCAGATCTTTAATATGACCCCACTGTAGGATGTCGTGTTCTCACAAAGAAAGATTCACACAAACACAACAAAAGCCTTTTATTTCATGTCCTGTCACTTGTTTCGACTTCTCAAAATAGGGAGAAAAACACACAAGTGAAAAAGCCATTTGTGATATAGTTAATTTAAAAGAGAATTAATTAGATTTAACTTTATCTCCTTGACCCACCGCATTATTCTACCTCATAACATCTCTACTGCAAAGTCTTAATTGCAGTGAATGGTGTAGAGTGTGAGTGCTGGCTGTTAATGAGGGGAATTAGCGACGAGGCTTGTGAGGCCTCTGACAAACAGAGCTTGAGATTGGAGCTGCTGAATCATATGAATGCATGAAAACATTTGCAGACATGGCAACCAGACTGCAATCAGACTCCCTCCCAAGTTGCACACTTTAAAAAGTATGAACTGTGCTGATAAATTAGGTACGTTTTAAGAATGTAGAAAGTCAGTAGCATATAAGCACTTTACAAAGAAACATTATATACTGCTTTTTATAATGTTAAAAGCAATAGCTTTTAAAACTTTGGTGCAGTAAGATTTTTTAAAATAAATACTTTTAATACTTTTATTCAGCAAGGACACATTAAACTGATCAAAAGTGACAGCAAAGACATTTATAATGTTACAAAAAATTATATTTCATATAAATGCTGTTCTTATGGACTTTCCAGTCTTCAAAAAAGCTTGTGCTTGAGCATCAAAATTAGCATATCAGAATGATTTCTGAAGGATCATGTGACACTGAAGACTGGAGTAATTATTGCTGAATATATATATATTAAAATTTCTCCATTTAAACAGTTGTTATGTTCTCTATGTTCTATTGTGAATATATATATATATATATATATATATATATATATATATATATATATATATATATATATATATATATTCAGTATAAAGTGCAGATTCAGTTCTCTACTGACAGGTGGTGGCTTTCAAAAGTCATGTGCATATCTGTGACAATACTGATTAATTGATTTTAATTTCAACCTGAATTCTGGAAATGTTGTTTTTTAAATTTGAATAAAATGAAAACTAAAAGACTTTCAAATCACATGAGCCAATATTTTATTCACAATAGAACATAGAGAACATAACAACTGTTTAAATGGAGAAATTTTTTATCAACTAAATGAGATCAAATTTGACGCCTGAAAAATTAGATTCAAATTTGATGCCTGCTATAGGTCTCAAAAAGTTGGCACGGGAGCAACAAAATAGCAAGACATTTTGAAAAGATTCAGCTGGGAGAACATCTAGCAACATTAAGTTAATTGATATCAGGTCTGTAACATGATTAGCTATAAAAGGGATGTCTTATGCCGGGTTCACACTGCACGATTTTAGCCCGATTTTTCACTCGCCGACAAGTTTTGATAAATCGCCGACAAATGCCCAAGATCGGATGCAAATTGGTGCTCGTTCACGCGAGTGACAATCACGCAGTGTGCATTATCAAAGATGCGATCTGAGGGAATCGCTGACGCCCGCAAAATATTTGGCATGCTAAATATCTGGAGCTGTCTGCATTTCACAATCACGCTGTGTTCAATGATTTCTGACTGAAAACTACATCGGCGATGGCCTTCAGCCAATGAGAGACAAAGATTCAGGGCAAAAGGAAGTTCGAGGAGGAGTTATAGACCAGAATATCAGTATTTTAATAGATATATGTACAATTATATCATACAGAAACAAGCACAAATATTTGCTTGACCAGCCGCAACATCAGCATTACTGCAAAATTATTATTTACCTCTCTTTGCAGAACACACAATCCCTGTTCCCTGCATCTCCCTCCTGCATAATCAGTTTTCTTTTTAATTTTGTGGCTGGAAATCAGTGCACAGACAATTTGCGGGCTATATTCTGCAGATGCCAACTAAAGCTCTATCATGCAAAAAGGAAGCCATATGTGAACATGGTCCAGAAGCACCATCGTGTTTTGTTTGCCAAGGCTCATTTAAAATTATTTTTTCAAAGTGTAAAAACCAGCATCTCAGATGGTATAGTGGTGCATAAGTGCATACGGTATGGGCAGCTTGCATGTTTTGGAAGGCACTATGAATGCTGAAAGGTATATAAAGGTTTTAGAGCAACATATGCTCCCCTCCAGATGACGTCTATTTCAGGGAACGCCTTGTGTATTTCAGCAGGACAATGCAAAACCACATACTACAGCTATTACAACAGCATGGCTTCGTAGTAGAGGAGTCCAGGTGCTGAATTGGCCTTCCTGCAGTCCAGATCTTTCACCGAACATTTCCAAACCTATATCAGGCAAGAATGGGACCAAATTCCAACTCCAAAACTCCAGAAACTCATAACCTCGATGCCCAGACATCTTCAAACTGTTTTGAAAAGAAGAGGAGATGCTACACCATGGTAAACATGCCCTCGTCCCAACTATTTTGAGACTTGTAGCAGGCATTAAATGTGAAATGAGCTAATTTTGTGCATAAAATTGTATCATTTCTCAGTTTCAACATTTGTCATATTATCTATGTTCTATTGTGAATAAAATATTGACTCATGTGATTTGAAATTCTTTTAGTATTCATTTTATTCAAATTTAAAAAATGTCCCAACATTTCTAGAATTCGGGTTATAATATGAATAGTTAAAAAAGCATAAGAAGTATAAAAAATATTTAGATTTATTTTTATAATAATTAATAGCCATTCATATATAATATTCATATGACTTTTTAAATGAAGGTTTGTGTTCATTCATTTTCAAAACTACTTTTATTGATTTCTTACATTTGGATTGCATCCTCATACCACCAACCTCGTACCACCATACCACTTACTAAATTCACAGACAGTCTGCATGAGAGTATTTATTGGAAATGTGTTGGCAATATTAGCTCAGAAAGCATAAATGTAAGTGTACTTCAGAAATCCCCTAGACAAAATATGTCATCCAGGTAGCTTTGACATTATATTTCTATCATTGGACACGATAATCCTGACATGCTAAATTGTATATGTAAATTGGTATTCCTTTTCAGATTGGATGCCGAGATGACATATGATGTTTTATTAACAAGGTTCGGAGGGAGCATGATCAGTTAATCAGTCTGGCCAGGTGCAGCTCGTCAGCTAATCACCTTAACAAGCACATCAGGTGTATATATACACAGCCAACTCACCTCTGTTCTATTACAGTTTTCCAGCATTCGGTTTTGCTCCTTTGCTATCATATCACAGACGCATCTTTTTCTGGAAAATGAAAAAACCTGGACCGGAGATTTTTCGTATCCTCCATCGCAATCTGCAAGCTCTAGGCTCACTCCTTTTCCGTCAGTCACCACCGCCGAGCACCAGGCTTCATCGCAGCCGGTGCTCTGCTCGACCAGCCACACGCTCTCCACAATGCCGAGGCTTAACCTCGCCTCAACCGACATCCTCGTCTCATTCGGCCATTCCAATATATCCTCCGATCGGAAGTGGTCTGTATTTAAGCCTGAAGCAAACGCTGATTTATTCTGACGAATCATTCTCGCAGAGGGCAAACAAAGCGAATACGTGCGATCCGTTCATTACACTGCAAATCAGCCAACCTCACTCCTAAATCCACTCCAGGCGCAAAGGCGGCCAATAGATCGAGCAAAGCCCCGATCTTGCCTCACTATCCACCATCATCGTCCCGTACAAGACCCGGCTCTCCTAGAGCATTGGGTCGTAGTGGCAGGCCTCAAACGAGCAAAACCTCACTCGGCTCTTCTTTTCTCCGCAGTTCTTCCGGCCGCAGTGCCGTATGTAGCCGGACCTCCAGCTCTCGTAGCAGTCAGCGCGAGGCTGTCTCCGGTAGCGGCGCAGGCCGTGTTGCAAACAAACTTTTGTGTGACGGCAGGTCATTTGTTGCTAAAAATCGTTAAACAATGTGATGACATTATGGATGTTGATGTCATTTCAGTAACCATGACACAAACTGCGCAGATCACGCAAGGAAATGATTCATTTTCTGTATTAATTTTCACTAGCATTTTACATGTATTTTAAATTGTACATTACTCCGATAGACGGATAAGATGGAAAAGATTGTTTGAACTTAATTCTTCGAAAATCATTGTACCTAAATGAACAATTATAGGTGCAAATTAACAGCTAAAGTGTATCATAAAGAACCATTCATATCATTATTGAACAAATGCAACCCACTTTGCATGTGTTGTGTATACTACTAGGCACCCCTCTTCAAGTCTCTACCAACCGATGTACGGCTTGGCTGGCCAGCTGTTTCAGTACTTTCTTCTTTTCATGTGGTTAAGAGGAAAAACATGTATTTTCATAATTTTAAAACTTTTTTTAAAGTTGTTAAAAGCCGTCCTATTTTCTCCTGCTACTTCTAACCCCTCTTTCTTTTTTCAGTGGTCTCCAGCTCCCACAGCACACGCTAGCGTGAGTCTGCCTCTGCTAGCTGCGCAGGCTGCACAGGCTCTCCAGCTATTTTTCTCCGAATATCACAAGCCTCCACGGCCTACAGCTACAGAAGCTGAAACGAGCACAAAGTTGCTTATGCTTGCAACACATGCCCTCACATCTCAGTCTTTTCCTCCCATACTTCGAATCCTTTTCCTTTTGAGTGGCCTCCAGCTCCCATAGCACATGCTAGTGTGAGTCTGCCTCCGCAGGCTGCGCAGGCTTTTCAGGATGTCAAAAACCCCACTCCTGTGGTCTACAATAGCTGAAGGAAGCGTGAGGCTGCCTCCGCTTGCCCTCACATCTCGGGCTTTTCTAATGACCCCTTTTTCTTTTCAGTCGCCTCCAGCTCCCATGGCAGACACTAGCCCAGAGGCCTATTGAAAAGTCAGGCTGCCTCTGCTGCAGGGTTGCGAAATAAATTTGAATTTTGAATATTGAATATTTGTCAAGTTCAAAATAAAAATCCTCATTCGAAGGACTCGTTGTTCCGAGTTTTCAAGACTCATTCAGCACTGTACAGGGCTCCCCCTTCCGGTGCAGCAGAGCCGCACCTCCCTTCGGTCGCAGTGAGAGCCCTCCATCCATCATTTTGAGCCTCCTGGCTTACCCAGCATCAGACTGGCCTCTCCCTCCCGGTGCAGCAGAGCCGCAGCTCCCTTCGATCGCAGTGAGAGCCCTCCATCCATCATTTCGAGCCTCCTGGCTTACCCAGCATCAGACTGGGCTCTCCCTTCCGGTGCAGCAGAGTCGCAGCTCCCTTCGGTCGCAGTGAGAGCCCTCCATCTGATGCTTCAAAACCATGCCAAGTTTTCAGCTTCAAACAGGGCTCTCCCTTCCGGTGCAGCAGAGGCGCAGCTCCCTTCGGTCACAGTGAGAGCCCTTCATCGTTTCGAGCCTCATGGCTCATTCAGCATCGAACAGGGCTCTCCCTTCCAGTGCAGCAGAGCCACAGCTCTCTTTGGTCGCAGTGAGAGCCCTGCATCTGACGTTTCAAACCACGCCAAGTATTCAGCTGCAAGAGGGACTCTCCCTTCCGGAGCAGCAGAGCTGCAGCTCCCTTTGGACGCAGCGAGAGTCCCTCACCTGGCCTTCCATCGTGCTCCCCATTTCGCCTCCTCGCAAAACCCATTTTTCTTCATGACAAGCATATTTTTGGGGGGCTACTAACAATTTCCTCTCCGGCTGCTGTCCCATGCCATTAGCTTCTTTTGGGGAGTTCTCTGGGTTCGGGCTCCATCCCGAGCTCAGAGCCCTCCCTCCTGACAGCACGCCAAATATGCTTACTAATTGCTCAATCATATTATATGTTACAGTTTTCCAGCATCCCGCCTCCCCCCCAACTCCGCACTCCAATCTAAATTTCATCCCATTCTTGGGATGAGGGGGGGAGTTCTCTGGGTTCGGGCTCCATCCCGAGCTCGGAGCCCTCCCTCCTGACAGCACGCCAAATATGCTTACTAATTGTAATCATATTATATGTTAGTGCGAACTCGTGAAGTTCATATCTGCATGTCAGCCAAAGGCTTCATGAACTCTGCATCACACGGTTCATCAAAGTGAAGCAATTCAGGCTATTCCCAAAGTTGCTCCTGCAATCACAACTGCTTTTACTGATCAGCGTTAACAATTACGCCAAACACCTCAGGTCACCTTCGAAACTTATGACAATTCAATTTGAGCTGCAATTTAAAAAAAAAAAACTCTAGCGAGGAGTTAAACTAGTTCTCATCTTCTCCATTAACAGTGAGAAGTTTTAAAGAAGTGTTTTACGATGCACTCTCCGCACTTCATCCTCATCTTTTGTTCCAGCTCTACACGGCATTCTCCACGGGGCCACTTGCTCAGGACTCCTTTAATAAAACACGCTTTCGGAGAGGGAAGGGCATGCTGACATGCTCCACTCGCTGTTGTGCCATGATTAAAGCTTTTTAAAAAAACACAGCCTAGCATTGAAATTAATCAGGAATCCTTCCAAAATAACATGGATTGTGGAAAAGAAGTGTTTAATTAAATTTGAAATCCCTTTGTCTTAAAAGGCCATTTGAGTGGATTTTTTTTATGACTGTTTCTTAACACACATAAAAGTACATAAGTGTACATTGTAGCAGTGCCAAATTAAAATCAGTTTAAATCACTTTATTTCAATAATAATGTTTTTGTTCTTTAATGAAGTGTGCTTATTTTGATGTGTTGACTGACATACTAAAGCATGCTGTAGATTGCATTTGATTTGATTGCAACTTCATCCTTACATCAAAAAATATTTATATACATGGCATACAAGTAACAGTAGAAATAAAATGAATGCATATTTAGTTAACTATAAATGTTGGTCTGTACATTTGGCAGTACACTTTAACCATATTATAAAGATGTACTTACGCCCTACATAAGTGTGTCAGAAAGCACTCTAAAGTTCAGCTAATTTGAATTAATATACATTTAAACATATATTTTCATATAATTGCAATTAACATGAAATTAAGTGCCAAAGAATTCCATTAAATTCAGTTCACTTATATTCAGCACTTAACTAGATTATTTTTGTAATAAGTACTCAAATTGTGCTAAAATTGTGCTGATTTCCGGGAGACGTGAGTGTCGCGTTTATTTTCGGTCAGCCGGGAAATAAAGATGCAGTGGCGCCAAACCCCCTCACGAAAGAAGAAAGCCATGGTGTTTACAAATGTGACGATGAATGCTTATCAGAGTCAACTAAACTCTGAATTTTAAAAAGTAGGTGAAATATTTAAAGTTTGCAGCTTTGAATCTTTAAAATACATCCGAGAGTTTTACACACCGGTTTGTTATTGTGGCGACATTTCCACGCCCTGAAATGTGACGCTAAACGAAACGAACTATGATTGGTTGTTTGACATGTCGGTCAAACGGCCTCATTGGCAGGCCTTGGCCAATGAATGCGGCAATCTATTCCAGACCTTCAGCCGTAAGTCTGAAGGTCTGGCTACGTGAGACTATGTTGGAATTAATGTTATCTAAGATTAACAAATGATTCAAAAGTATTTTTCATTGTTGATGTTAACTAATGTAGTGCTGTCATAACTCTCTGAGAGTTTAGCATGGTAATGTACATGACAAAGTTAATGTGTTTGATCTTGGCGGAATAGATCTGCTACGCTGCTGCTGCTGTGGCAGAGCAAGTACCAAGACTTACTACATCCACAGACTGTGAGCATGTAAGAAATGCTGCTGCTGCCTAGATAACATGTGAAATAACCCTCTTATATAAAAAACATGAAATCACCCCATAGTAGACCTATAGACAGGTGGAGATGGGGAAGGTGAAGGGTTTCTGTAGTGAGCTGCAACTGCTACAGAAAACTCTAGCGAAGTATTTCAATGTTGAGCAGCAAGCCTATTGGCTGCTGATACAAAAAGAAACCAATCACCTGCGTCACATGAATAATAGTGATTATATCAGACTGAGTTAGGCAGTCTGTGCCATCTAGAGTTTCATGACAGAACTTTGTATTCAACTAATGTTAACAAATGGAACCCTATTGTAACCAAGTAACGATTGATGTGAACACATGTGTGTTCAGAATATGCTAATGATTTTTACTTGATGGTTACACCACATGGAATTTTTGCCACACGTTTTTTTAAACCGAATTTTGTAAAGAATTTTCTAGTTTATGCTGGTTTTGTGCTATTTTGCTTGGTTGACTGTTATCTAACAGCCAGGTTGGTTGAATAGTGAGTTTAACCAGTTTATCGAAACTATTTTTAAATGCAAACTTCAATATTTTAGCAAAGGATGAATTAGGAACAAAACTTCGAGCAAAGGGTTGTAGGAAGCTAACAGCATGTTGTGCTTTAGCATGCTAACAGCAGAGGTGGAAAGTAACGAATTACATTTACTCGCGTTACTGTAATTGAGTAGCTTTTTTGTGTACTTCTACTTTTTAAAGTAATTTTTCAAATATGTAATTTTACTTTTACTTAAGTACATTTTCTTTGAAGTATTGTATTTCGCTACATTTTAAAACGCATTAATTACTGAGTAAAAAAAAAATAAAAAATCGCTCCCTGGAAACTACTGCAGTTAATAATGGGCAGGAGAACAAACTGGCGCTAAAATCAGAAGAAAGATGCAGACGGACAAGACCGACGTTAATGATGCAGACCGAGCTGAAAACCAAACCCTGTCGTATTCTGCTGAAGTTGAACTCGAAGGAAATTAAGTGAGCCCTTGGCCATATTTATGCTCTATTATTCAGTCTAAGCTGTGTTTGTCTAGGGAGACCAATCTAGCAGCTTATAAAATCTTGACATCACCCCTTCGCAAGCATGTAGAGGTAAGCTAAATACTTGCATCATTGCATTGGTGGTTAAAATGAAGCTTTGGCAGTTTAGCAAAAGGTTTTACACAAATTAGCCAAAAAGACAGTGGTGCACGTTGTGCGATATACATCGGCTGCGATAATAACGTAATTGTTGTTTTAACAATGTGCGATTTGACATTATCAGTATTTAGCCAAAAACCAAACAAAACACTCTTACAGAGTGCAGTGAAGTCTAGATTAGACTAGTGTGCGCGCGTGCATTTAAAGTGTGTTCTTTCGTGATTGAGTCTGTTAAAATGCATTTAAAATTATCACAAAAGTGAAGATATAGGGTCAGAAAATGTATATTTATATAATTTCATATAGTAAATCAATATCACACGGAGTGTCATTTTTCTCCAAAAATCAGCATGATTGCATATATTTATTTTTTTTAACAGTTCAATAAACAAGGAGTTAATTAAGAGACTTGCCTTTTAGACACCATATTGCCTGTTTTTGCTCTATTTCGACAACAAAAATAATTCCAAACACAGCCACTGCACTGTTTTGCGTCTCTGAGCAGCCTCATGGGTGTTTCATTCTTGAATGAATCAACCATTTAAATGATTTGGTTCAGTCGCAATGACTCACTTATTAACAGTGAATTGGTGACACCTACTGGCGGTTTTAATTTCACATTTAAAGTATATTTTGATTTATATATATATATATATATATATACACATATATATACACATATATATATATATATATATATATATATATATATATATATATTTTTTTTTTTTTTTTTTTTTTTTTTTTAAATGAGTGTTCAACATTTTATGTCTTATATCAAAACATTATTGCTGCAGGTTAAATGCATTCATGTCCTGCATTAAACAGTGTGTAACTACATCAAAATGCCGCTTCAGATGAAGCTTCTGTTTCCCCGCTGCATTGCAAAGATGAATTTTGTTGATATTGATTTAATTTGCCTGGTAACAGCCCAAATGTCTTATTATTCTAAATAACTGATTCCTTTAATTAAAAACAACTAGTTTGAGATTTATAGGCCTATCCAATGGGTGTCAAACTCAGTTCCTGGAGGGCTGCAGCCCTGCAGAGTTTAGTTCCAACCCTGCTCCAACACACATACCATGTAGTTTTCAAATAAGCCTAAATGATTAGATTAGTATAGATATAACCCTAATTAAACACAGCTGATCCAGCTGATATCTATACTGTTGTAGGGCTGTGGCCCTCCAGGAGCTGAGTTTGACACCCTTGGCTTATCCCATTTTTGTGTCCCTCCCACTGTTAAAAAGTAACTAAGTAATTTTTACTCTGAGTAAATTTTAAATGAGCTACTTTTTACTTTTACTTGAGTAGATTTTTAGACTGGTACTTTTACTTGTACTTAAGTAAAATTTCATTAAGGTAATGGTACTTTTACTTGAGTAGAATATTTTCGTACTCTTTCCACCTAACAGTTAACAACAAACTTCAAATCATCATCTGTAAGAAATATTTCTATAATTAAACATATTCCGCCACTCAGGATTTTGGTCGGCATCTGGTTGACTCATAATTGCACAGAACTTCTTTAAAAGAGACTTCTCAACTAGTCATCCCTGTAGCACAAATAATACAGCATGGTGCTAGCAATGCTAAGGTTGAAGGTTTGATTCCCAGGGATTGCATGAACTGACAAAACATACAGTATACCATTAATGCAATTCTGCTTGAAGCTGCTAGCAATGCAGAAATTACACACTTGAGTGAAGATTGTTGCAGTTGTTGGTAAGACACAACTTTTGATGCGTTTGATGAATCTCTCAAGTCTCCAACACAAAGTCAAGGCAGGAAACAACCACTGTAGCGTGACCGTGTGATTCTGTATGCACAGTAATGTGCACATATCCCATTGGTCCACACAGGGCTCACAAGGTGCTCAAAGAGACAAGAGGACGCTTCTCAGATACAAGCCCTCGTGATGCCGTTATATCCAGAGCCCCCGCAGACCAGCGCAGAGACCTGATGACAGAGTTTCCCCCGGATCACCGGCCCTGCACTGATTCACTGTGACGTGAGCAGCCTCTCCCTTCAGCTAGCGACTCTTTGTTTCATCTGGAGAACTTGCTTTAGTTTCTTTCCTTCGTGACCCTTCATGTGCCCTCGATGTATTTGTCAAAGTACATCAGAGCGAGTGGGAGTCCTACAGGATCATTCACAAGAAAACAACCTGAATATACAGAGTTGAGCTTAAATTGCTAAGAGATTAGGACTACAAACCCATATCAGATCAGTAGAGATTTAACGCAAGCCAAGTGTCCTTAAAAAACACTGGCAAATGGTACGATTGTGAAAAAGGTGGAAGAATGACAGATTTTGTCCTCATCATTTTATGGAATAGTAGCGGCAGGGGTGAATCTAATACTGAGGGATTGTCGAGCAGGAGGTTTCATTTAATTTGTGTGTGTGTGTTAAAATGTCTGTACTGGAATTGTCTGCTTTTAATAGGGATGTCAGTTGATAAAAAAGATACCCAATTAATTACAGGATCATGTTAATCACAGTTACTTGTTTTTTTCAATTGTGCAGGCTGCACTGACTTAAGACAAAAACATTAAGGTGGTACTTCAATGAACTTGTTGGTGAGAATATACCCCCCTTTTATTTTCATATAGAAAAGAACTAAATTAATAAATTAAATACAATAATATCATTCAAAAAAATGTGGGGTAAAATCGTTTAATGTTTTTAAAAGAGGCCTCTTATGCTCACCAAGGGTGCATTTATTTGTTTAAAATTGCGGTAATAACAGTAATATTGTGAAATATTTCTATTTGAATACATTCCTGTGATGCAAAGCTGAATTTACAGCATCATTACTTCAGTCTTGAGTGTCACATGATCCTTAAAAAAAGAACTAATATGCTGATTTGCTGCACAATAAATATTTTCATATTATCAATGCTGAAAACAGTTGTGCTGCTTAATATTTCTGTAAAAGCTGCCAGACATTTTTTTTTTTAAAGAACATCATTTATTTGAGAGAGAAATCTTCTGTACCATTATAAATGTCTTTCCTTTCACTTTTGGTTATATAATTTGACCTTGCTGCCTCAAAATATTAAATTCTTTTTTAGAAAAGAATCTTTTGAATAGCACTGTATATATCAAACATGTTCTATGAAGGAAAATTGTGGTCACTAATGTTTGAGCCTTCTGCACATCATCATCCTCTCCATACACTTAAACTAGCTTGATGAACAAGACTCAAAACAACAATCTCCCTCAGAAAAGACCATTCTGGTCTATTATCTTTACCCCCTAAGTGAACAGGTCCACAAACCAGCACTTACCAGCATTCTGCAGGTCTAAGCTTGTGTTATGAGGAAGGAAGGAAACACTGAAACATCAAATAAATGTGTTTTTCAAGAACACACTCAAATATAGAAGTCTTAAATGGGATGGATGGATGGATGGATGGATAGATAGATGGATATTTTTTGATTATCATGCAGTAGCAAAAACTATGCTTATTAAGTTTTGTATTTTATATTTCTGAATATGTAATTGAATACTTTAAATGTCTAACTGAATAACTGAGAAACTTCAAACACTGTTCATTTTTGGCCATCTTTGTTCTATTGCAGTTATTTCTTTTATTGCATCAATTGATTTGATTCTTTGTTCTTTTGTCCTTTTAAAATGGCTTGTTTAATTCTCTTGAGAAATTAAAAAATGTTTACTTATCTGAGAAATATCTGAAGGCTAAATGTCAGTGTTTTAATTTGTTATTACTAATATTAATAATGAAAAAGTGTTCAGTAGCATAAATGTTTCGTCATTGGTGTGGTACTGGCATGAGTATACAGAACTGTGAAATTTCACTGGGATGGGTACCAGCTAATTTTGGTACGGCGACAACATTCCTCAAATGAACACAGAGCCAAACGCAAACAGGTTTTCTGAGCTACATGGGATCAAGGCTGAATTTGGGATGCGCACTACTATATACTGCATCAATATCTGTTCTCCAGTGCACTTACTTGGTATCGCTTGCTCTTTTCATCTCTCACTCTCTTTCAACTGCATTTTCTTTTCCTTTGTATGACCTCATAATAAACAGATACCAACATGACAGGGATTTATTGTACAAAGAGCCTTTCTATCTTTCAGACATGCTTCTCCATTGACCAGAATTGATTCTAATGGTAGACATGGTGAATACTGTTGGCTTGATACTGGAAGCACTTCTGGAAACATTTTGAGACTGAGCTCAGAAGCGATGCTTTACACTAAAAATCTGAGGGGCAACTTAGCATCGGCGTGTGGCTGCATGATTATCTGCACCTGTCAAGAATTTAGCGCACATGTATTTGCAACGGTTTATGTCACCGCAATAAAGTCTTTTATTAGAGTCCGCTTTCTTGCCCTCTTTAAAATGAAAATAAATATCCGCACACAATCTCTTTTATCTCTGTCAGTATTCATTACTGCAAGAGGAGCAAATAGCAATGCGCCGCAATTTTTCCATTTAACCTCACTAGCTCCACTAACCCTCGATAAATCATTCAGGGCACAGGCAGTGATGGAACTGACTTTTCTTGGGTCTTGTACCTCATTGTAAAAACAACAGTCCAAATTAAATGCTGCTAATTTATTAACACATTAAATTGGTCAGTTTGTAAGACACACAATTATAGCCTAGCGGAGAGAAATAAAACCAAACAAAATGTCACTTTCCAGGGCAGCTCATTGCATGCTTGAGAAGATCAATCATTGTATATTACAAAATAAATGGGCTATTTTATAAAAAACAATAAAATTTGCATCACCCTGCATAGGCCATTCCACTCTGTTATTATTACTTCATTTTTTTACCCAGACGTTTTGAAAAATCGTTACACAGCTCCATTTCAATTAAAGTTTGCAGGAACACAAAAAACCCAAAACAATGAGAGAAACATTAAAGTAGCCCATGTAGCAAATAATTAGTGTGTTTTTAATAAGTGACATCAAAAGTACCAGAAAAAAGTCTTGTATGCAGCCTAACAGACATGCTGTTGTTTATTGTCATCAATATTAATTAAACAACAATACTGTTAAAAAAGGGATAAATGCAGTTTTAATAGCTTTAATCAGTAATCTAATTTAAAGAGTCATTATTTAATTAAAGTTTTATTTAATCATCATGCAGTGAAGACTATATCAACAAATGTTCTTTATACTGGCTTGAATAATTACTTTTATATTAAGGTTTAATGTTTACTTAATTAGAAGTACTTGAAAGCTAATTATCACTGATCTAAATTTAAATGGTTCATATTTATATTAATACTTAACATTTTTAATTAAAGGAGTGTGTTCAACAGCATATTATTGCGCATTGAAATAGGTTTTAAAACATTCACTAGTAGTAGTATCAACTTTGTGAATTTTTTTCATTTTAAATTTGAAGTCTTCTGAAGCTGTATTATAGGTAAGGAACAAGAAAGGAAAATTAAACATACAGTATTTAGTGCTATATGGGTTCATTTTGATATTTTTTGTTGATTTTTGGAGCTCGACAGAAATATACCGTATGTGATCTTGTTGTATGCAAATTAACTGCATGCGTGAAAATTCAGATTTCTCTCTTTTCAGTTCCAGCAAACAGCATGTGGATTTAGAACAACAGGAGGATGAATAAATAGTGACATAATTTTCTTTTTTGGGTGAACTCTCTCTTTTTAATGCCACAACTGACTATACGTGATAAACACCGAACCTGTGAGCGGAAGAACTTTGGTAGCGAGTGCGAACAACGAATCAACATTTATATATTCTCTACATTCCTTGTACAAGTACACTCACGCATACATATGAACACACACATACCAGTTTCAGAAACACACCAGGGGCTCCTGGAGTTTCCACCTCAAAGCAGCAGTCAATTTGTTTTGCAAGCAAGGTGCGATGCAAAGAAACATCAAGTGCACGAGACGGCTGCAGGGCTGCTCGCTACGACGCTAGCATTTGATGAAGCGCATGCAAGATAGAAGAAAGCGAAATAAGAGGGAAAGGAAGAGAGAGAAACACAAGTGGCATCAAACAGCCACACATTCCCGCACGCGCTGAGTCTGGGCTGGTGAGGAGAGCTCAGAGTTTATCCTAATCAATACCCAGCACAAGGCATTGAGATGCAGCCAGGGGCTCCCAGCCAGGCAAACGTCCAGGCTGACTGCCAAAGGATGGAGGAAAGAGTGCTGGGGAGGAGGGGGGGGGTGATGGGACAAGAGACAACTTCACAATCTGAAACATTTCCATCCACAGCCACAATGGGTGTGTCGTGCTTTCAGAAATGTCTTCCTGTCACTTATGGTGATGGCTCATTGGAAGGTCTTAAGGAGATTGTGGATCTGCACTCAGGATCCAAAACAGGTCATTTTATAGTGACCCTTATCCGATTAAAATCCAAATTGTGATTAAGGACATATCAAAGGGCTCCACTGAAATACATCTTTGCATGTGGATGGATGGATGGATGGATGGATGGATGGATGGATGGATGGATGGATGGATGGATGGATGGATGGATGGATGGATGGATGGATGGATGGATGGATGGATGGATGGATGGATGGATGGATGGATAGATAGATAGATAGATAGATAGATAGATAGATAGATAGATAGATAGATAGATAGATAGATAGATTTTTAACATAAAACACAATATTTTTGGTCCATTTTCTTGTTAGTGAAAGAGTGTAAATTTAAGGTATGTATACTGCATCTACTAAAGGTTTGTTTTGGGAACTTGACAGACCAGTAGTAAAAGCCTCAAAACTCCAAATTTACTGGATCTTTAAGACGAAAACCGTGAAATCTATAAAAGACCACTCAAAACACTTCGTAGCAGAGCTCTGTGTTGAGAGCTTTCTGTGTTACAGAGAGAAAGATCCCTGATGAACAGAGAGTAAAAGATTGTTTTATGAGGTTTATGGGTAAAATTATCCATGTTATGATTGGCCGGGTTTTGGATAGAGCACCTTTTTTGAGCACGTACGGCCAGAACAACAGAGCTCAGTCTTTTGTGCACATAAATGGGTTCATAGCGCTGTAGCTTTTCAGAAGAAAACGAGGCTTGCATCTCCTTTGCTTTCCTCTCCCCCTCCGCCTCCCCCCTTTTCAATCTTTCTATCAATGGCTTTATCATACAGTGGTGTTGCCACTTTGCTATTTTATTCACAACACAAGAATGCACTCCCAGTTTCCCAGGAGGATGACGCTGAATAAGGGAAAAGATGTAGAGGCCTTTGTTTCTAGCTGCTGATTCCCTTCAGTCAAGCTTTCTGTTGTTTATATGTTTACACTGAACAGCCCAGAGGCTTGAAACAAGCTTGTATGCAGCAGGAAAATGACACTTTGTCAGAATTTCATCACACTTTCTCCTTTCCAAAGCAATTCTGCCACGACAAGATCGCTTTGAAAGATTTGCTAATTTCATTTCAACACTAAGCATGTCAGTGTCCAAGGTCTCTCCAGAAGACACTCGCTCAGTGATAATTTCGTTAACGAAGACGACGACGAAAAATATTCGTCGACGAACCTTTTTTCTGTGACTAAGACGAGACGTTGACGAGCTAAAACTAATATCTGATGATAAAAACTATGACGAAATGTATGCGCGTCTTCGTTAACAAGACGAGACGGGACTAAAATGTTATTTGAGGACTAATGGATATTCAAAATACATCCTATAGGCTAAGTTAACTGTCTTGTCTTTCAAAATGTGCGTCTCTGTCATTGGATAAGGGGCGTTTGCATGGCAGCCGCGGTGGACGGATAGCCTACCAAAACGCGAACTAGCGATCTGAAACAATGGCCTCAGCACCCGAAGGGTTAGGGAGTGGGTGACCAGACGTCCCGTTTTTCCCGGGAGTCACAATTCATTGTCAATTAACTTAAAGTTAGTGAAGGTGCGATAGGTGGAAACGCGCTGATAGAAGTGCTCTCTCTCGCGCACGCTCCACTTCTTCAGTTCTCATACAGCGCGCGATCAGTTCTCAGTGCTCAAATACACACACAGCAGTCCACATGTCTCTCATGTAGAGTATCTCACGGAAATACAGTCCGTTATGGTTTAAGTGAGCTTAAACAGGTGGGTGAAAACTGAATGTATGTCAGTAGGCTATTACATACATACCTTCCATCTTAAATGGACAGCATTCCTAATTATCTGTCATAAATGTTAACCAACAAAAGATGTTAAATAAATGTATACTTGTTAAGTAAATCTACTGTATCTGAAAAATAAATTTAATTTATATTTCTACCAAAAAATTAAAATTTATTCCAGTTTTTCCAAATTCAATCCTTGATTCAAATTTCTCATAACTAAGCTTAATTGTTTTGGTCTAAAGAGAGAAGTATTGACTATTTTTGTTAGAATACTACATATAAAATAGCTACCAAAATAAATGTTGGTAACTGCAGTTTGACTAAAAGTAATGACTAAAAGTTGACAAAAATGCAATGACTTTTCGTCGACTAAAACTAGACTAAAACTATGATAGACTCAAATAACTAAAATGTGACTAAGACTATTAAGCATTTTCGTCTCAAGATAAAGACTAAGACTAAATCAAAAATGCCTGCCAAAATTAACACTGCACTCGCTGTGCATTGCGGCTATTCAGAAACAACCTTCGCTACATAATGACTTTATAAGGACACACGTACACACACCAGCCATTTCCACATTGGCTCGTGCAAGTTCTGCCTCAAATTTCTTGACAAATTATCTTGAAGCAAATGCACATGTAGAATGTTTATTAAGCCAATAATACCAATAATAAAAAAGACATGTTCCCCTCTCTGTTGCAGTAAACAACCAGAAAATGAAAACCAAATTCACTCATGCTGATGCTCTTTTATTTAAACTAGCCCTGAAATAATGAGTTTCCTCCAAAGGCAGGAATTTCATTATTGACATCCCTCTCATCAAGCATTCAATATTACAGCATTCAGCTTCTGTTTCCACCCACCTTAAATATCAAATGGTCTGCCTGCGAAACAGAATTGTAAAGATTCTATTACAGCTTTCTTTGGTTTGTAGATTGATTTGAGCTCAGGTACAGAGCAAAGCCTCATCCCAAAAAGAGATTTTATTGGTTCATTGGTTCTTTTAATCCCACACGGTTTTGATTATGTCATAGAACGGAAACGCATTTCAGAATATGCAAATAAATGCATTGGACTAAAACCTACGGATTGTGTTCACACAGAGTGTAAAAACTTTTTAAAGATATTGTTTTAGTTTTTGTTTTTTCATACCTTGCAGTGGGGATTTCTTTAAGACTGCAAGGCTTCCCCTATAATGTCAAAAAATTAATGGTCAAATATGTACTATTGTGTTAACATTTTATTGATTAAAAATGCGTTAGAACACGTTCATCTCGAAGACGAGTTCGTTCAGAATCAGCTACATATAGCAGGTGACTCGATTTCCTTCTCATATATTCCCGTAGCGTCAGTGTATTTCCCTGTTGAAGCCCAGCGTCCATTGACTTCTATGGGGCTGCTTTGAACAGTTTTTTTCAATGCTTCGAAACGTACTCGGTTACTATCGTAACCTCGGTTCCCTGAGATACGGAACGAGTACTGCGTCTTGCTAAAGACACTATGGGAAAAAGCCTTTTTTCTCCTTTACTGAAGCCTTATTCAATCACGCAGTGAAACTGCACGATCATTGGTTCGTGCAGTGTGATAAAAACGAACCAATGTGTCGGCAGCGGAGCTGCACGAGCCTATGGTGACGGAGCACGCCAGATCCCGCCAGAATGGGCGGGGTTATCTGGCTATATAATCAGCCGTCTCGCCATAGGATCCTCAGGTTTACTTCGACTGAAGCGACGACTGAGTCGTGCAGCTACCTGGCACGGCAAAGTACGCAGTACTCGTTCCGTATCTCAGGGAACCGAGGTTACGATAGTAACCGAGTACGTTCCCTATCGATACTCCACTCGTACTGCGTCTTGCTAAAGACGCTATGGGAACACAATTCAATCACGCCGTGCTATGGTAGAGGAACGACTGTGTAAAATACCTCCATAAGCATTCCATGCTCAGAGGGAAGTATAATAGTATACTCGGGCTAAAGCGAGCTGAGCTCATAGAGGTCACGCTCGGCCCGGGTCATTCCATGTATTCCTCGCATACTCAGCACTTTCAGGGCTGAGATATGTAAGGAACCCATCAGAGAGCTTGAGTGCCCATGCAGTCAAGAGATCTCCGTTAGGGTTGTTCCCACAACATAAGCCATACTCATCTAAGCAGATAGGACCCTGGCCTGTAAGGTCGGTACATCCAACTTATAAAACTTTGCAAATGTGGACGGCGAGGCCCAGCCGGCCGCCACACAATGTCTGTAATGGACACACCGCTAGACCAGGCCCACGACGAGGCAATGCCTCTAGTCGAATGGGCTCGTACTCCAATGGGGCATTGAAGGCCCAAGGAAGAGTAAGCCAGCGTAACGGCATCCACTATCCACTTAGAGAGTCTCTGCTTCGTGACCGGAAGCCCTTTGGCGCGGTTACCGAAGCTAACAAAGAGCTGTTCCGTGCGCCTGAAGGAGGCGGAACGCTCAAAGTAGATCCGTAGGGCTCTAACAGGGCATAACAGAATGAACTCCCGGTCCTCCTCGGAGGGAGGAAGCGCAGAGAGTGTGATGACCTGAGCTCTGAACGGAGTGGAAAGTACCTTAGGTACGTATCCATGCCTTGGTTTTAGGACGACCTTGGAGTCGTTTGGCCCAAATTCCAGGCAGGCAGGGCTCACAGAGAGCGCCTGCAGGTCTCCTACTCGCTTGACTGACGCTAGTGCTAGTAGCAAAGCAGTCTTCAGCGACAACGACCGAAGGTTCGTAGACTGGAGCGGCTCAAAAGGAGGGCCCCTCAGGGCCCTCAGCACAGTGGGTAAGTCCCACGTAGGGACAGTAAGGGGCCGAGGCGGATTCAGCCTCTTGGCACCCCTTAGAAAGCGGACGATAACATTGTCCCTGCCCACTGATTGGCCCGCGATAGGGGCGTGGAAGGCGATCGGAGGGAATGCATAGAGGAGGAGGTTGGGCCAGTCGTGGGCCAACGCGTCCTTGACCTTCGAATAATAGGCTGGGCAGTGAGAGTTGTCTTTGGAGGCGAAAAGGTCTACCTCGGCCTTGCCAAAGATTCTCCAGATCATTCGAACCGTCTGCGGGTGGAGCAACCACTCTTCTGAGGGGACGTTGCTCCGTGATAACATATCCGCTCCTCGGTTCAATCTGCCCGGCAAATGTGCTGCTCTCAGCGAGCGCAAGTTGAGCTGAGCCCACTCCAGAAGTCGCTCTACCATAAGGAAGAGGCGCTTCGAGGAGAGACCTCCCTGGTGATTTACGTAGGACACCACTGACATGTTGTCTGAGCGGATCAGCACATGTCGTCCCCTTAGCTCTGGCAGGAAAAACTGGCAGGCTCGACACACTGCTAGCATCTCTAAGCAGTTGATGTGGAGGTTCTGCTCCGTCTTCGACCAAAGGCCAAAGGTCGGTTTGCCTTCGCACAGCGCCCCCCAACCCATGTTGGAGGCATCTGTCGTGACAACTTTCCTGCTGCAGACCATCCCTATGGTCACACCCTTTCTGAACCATTGTGGGTTCTTCCAGGGGGCTAGGGCTGTTACACAGGCCTGGCTCACCCTGATATGTAGGCGACCGTGTCGCCATGCGTGGGCGGAACCCGTGGTTTCAACCAGCGCTGAAGTGGCCGCATGCGAAGCAGGCCCAACTGTAGCACCGGCGATGCTGCGGCCATGAGGCCCAGCATCCTCTGAAACGCTTTGACGGGGCGAGCGGTGCCGCTCTGGAAGGTGCCGACCTCTGACTGGGCCAGATGAGCCAGTCGTCGAGGTAATTGAGAATGCGGATTCCCATCTGCCTGAGAGGGGAAAGAGCCACGTCCATGCACTTCGTAAAAGTGCGTGGAGCCAGGGACAGTCCAAAGGGAAGGACCGTGTACTGATAAGCCACTCCCTCGAAGGCAAATCTCAAGAATCGTCTGTGATGGGGGGCTATCTGGACGTGAAAGTATGCGTCTTTCAGGTCCAGGGAACAGAACCAGTCCTCTGAGCGAATTTGCGAGAGGATCTGCTTCAGTGTGATCATCCTGAACGACCTCCTCATGA
This sequence comes from Barbus barbus, assembly GCF_936440315.1. Lineage (NCBI taxonomy): Eukaryota > Metazoa > Chordata > Actinopteri > Cypriniformes > Cyprinidae > Barbus > Barbus barbus. The sequence continues at coordinate 20,761,391 of NC_136731.1, read as the reverse complement.
GGGCGCGATTCAGGCGTCTGAGATCGAGGATGGGCTGGAGGCCGCCATCCTTCTTGGGAACGAGGAAGTAACGGCTGTAAAAGCCTGATTCGCTCTGAGCTGGAGGAACCATTTCTATGGCTCCCTTTTCCAGCAGCGTCATCACTTCTGAACGTAGAACGTGAACGTTCTTGCCGTCTACAGAAGTGGAGACCACGCCGCTGAAGCGCGGGGGTCTGCGAGCGAATTGGAGTGAGTAACCTCGTTCTATTATCCGTACAACCCATTCTGACACTCCGGGGATGGCCCTCCAGGCCTCGGCCCGTGTGGCAAGGGGCTGGATAAACTCGAGCGATCGACTGCACGGAGGCAGAACGCTCGTGATGGAAGGAAGAGGAAATTTGCTCTCTCTTTAAGAATGTTTGTGTTTTATTTTGCCCGTTATAACAACGGACGGTTGCAAGGACGCTTGTACGGGCCCTGTGTTTGCAACAGACACAATGTGCTCTGCACCCAGCGATGAGCGGAGTGACAAGAGGTTTTTTAAGAGAGGCTGCTTGGCGGGCGGTCTCGCCGCGGCGGGACTCGGCCCTCTCCTCTTCCTGGTCTGCAGATCAGGAAGACGCTGGAGGCGCAGGGTCCAACACAATCCTGGGTCGGGGCCCCTGGCACTGCGGATGGGGGGTAGCGTCTGGCCGATCGAGAACGCCCTCGCGTCTGCGGAGCCTTGGCAGGCTGAGAGGCGGAGGCAGGAGGCGAGGGTTTCGCAGGCTGCTTAGTCGGCACAGGCTTGGGGCGACTAGCGGCAGCAGAAGAGCTTGATCGCTTGGGCAGGAAGTGTCGCATGGCTTGCGACGCCTTCTGTGCTTCCGTGAAGCGTTCAGCAAAACCCTCCACCGCAGGTTCAAAGAGGCCGCTAGGCGAAATCGGTGCATCAAGGAAGGAGACCTTGTCTGCGTCCTTGATCTCCGTCAGCGTGAGCCACAGGTGGCGCTCGAGCACCACTAGGCTGGCCATGGACCGTCCAATCGCCTGGGCGGTGGTCTTGGTGGCGCGCAGAGCCAGGTCTGTTGCACTTCTCAGATCCCTGAGAGTTGCAGGATCAGGTTCAGACTCGTCCATAGCAGCGAGGAGTTTGGCCTGATAGACCTGTAGAACCGCCATAGAGTGAAGCGCCGACGCTGCCTGTCCAGCTGAAGCATAGGAGCGTCCAGCGAGTGCTGAAGTGGTCCTGCATGGCTTGGACGGATGGGCGGCTTTAGCCTTCCAGCCGATGGCAGTGGGTGGGCAGAGATGGGCAGCCACTGACTCATCCAGTTGAGGCATTTTCCCGTACCCCTTTTCTTCAGCGCCGTCAATTGTAGTGAGGGCGGATGAAGAGGAAGTGCGGAGGCGGGCGGAGTAGGGGGCGCGCCACGATTTCGTCAGCTCGCTGTGAACTTCAGGGAAGAACGGCGAGGGTCGCTGTAGAGGGGCCTGACGGCGCCCCGGCAGGAACCACTCATCAAGACGGCTGCGAGAGGGCTCCTCTGGTGGAGACCAATCCAGTCCCAGCTCTTCAACCGCTCTGGAAAGGACACGGAAGAGCTCGGCGTCCATCCCAGCTGTAGCGGTGCTGGGCGCTGAAGAATGCGGGAGGGCGGAATCTACAGCAGAGCCCGACAGCTCCTCCGCATCAGAAGCTGCCAATGACATGCTGTCATCGGCCAGCTCTTCGTCACTTTTCCCGAACGAGACCAGATCGCTCGCGGCAGCGGAGGGACGCTGGTCGGGCTGGGAAAAAAGGACGTGAGAATGCTCTCTCTGTGGCGAAGGCGAGGCACACGGGACTCGAGCCGGCGTGAGCTCGCTCTCAGCCAAGCACTGAAATCCTCTGCCCCGCCGCTTTTTCCTCACAGGTGCCTGGGAGGAAGAAAACGGGAGGGCGCGAGGGGCGGGATCGCTCTCTGAAAAGAAAGCGATCCGCGAGCGCAGAGAGGCGAGACTGAAACGCTCGCAGTGCGAGCATTCAGTGTCAGCGAGCGCTGCATCTGCATGGGATTTCCCCAAGCAGGAAACGCACTCGCTGTGGCCGTCATCGGAGTGCAGGGGAGCCCTGCACGAGCCGCAATGTCGGCCAGGCATTTGAAACAACGCCTAAATTTGCTCTTTTAGAGTGCGTGAATTCGCCAGATGGCGGCAGCGAACAGACCGGGGGTTCTGCGGGGCTGGAGCGCGAAGAGCGTCGTCTCAGCAGGCAGGAGGTCTCTGGCTCAGCTGCAAGGCGTGTCAACGGCGATGGCGGCTTCTTGGGATCAGCGAAGGCGAGATGTCGTCGCTGAAGGAAAAGAAATCTGAGGATCCTATGGCGAGACGGCTGATTATATAGCCAGATAACCCCGCCCATTCTGGCGGGATCTGGCGGGCTCCGTCGCCATAGGCTCGTGCAGCTCCGCTGCCGACACATTGGTTCGTTTTTATCACACTGCACGAACCAATGATCGTGCAGTTTCACTGCGTGATTGAATAAGGCTTCAGTAAAGGAGAAAAAAGGCTTTTTCCCATAGCGTCTTTAGCAAGACACAGTACGAGTGGAGTATCGATAGGGAACTAGACAGTCATTGGATAAATGCTGTGATTATGTCCCGCCCCCGGACGCTCAGCATCTCTGGGGGTGAATGGAGGAGTGGGCGGGGCTGGACTCCGGGCTTCTGCGTGATGATTGGAGGGTCTGTCGAAAGACTGCATATCCTTTTGATTGACAGCGATTGTGTCCTATAAGAAGTTGCTGATGCTGAAGCTATTCGAGCTCAGTCCCATAGCGGATTGACAAACTGCTGCAACCTATTTCTTGGCATTTGGTTGGCGAAATTGCTGGCCAGTTTTCATCATAACAGGAGAAAGCTGTGTGATTACTTGGTGTTCCTTAACCCACCGGTGCGGGCTGTCTCGTTTTTCTTTATGAAGCGAAACAAACTAAAAATACTCCACGAGTTTTGATCATATAGATAAGAGCAAGGTATCATTTGAAACTACAAAGGGTCTACTTTTATTTGTGTAGTCATAATAACAACAAAACAATGTGATTTTTAAAAAATAGAGAAAATAAACAGGGTGCGTTCTCTGCGGGCTCTGTCTCTGTCACCTCTTCACAGACACGTAAATAAAACAACATGAATAAAAAAACAAATATTCTATGTTAAAGTAATCCGTATGAAACCAATGCGATGTCAACTCATTATATCTAATGCTGTCAGCGGAAACAAACAAGTTCATCCCGGATACTTTCTGTTTCTGGAAGAAGATCTGCTGAGAGAAATAACCCAGAATTTCTAAATGTGTTGTTGTTTTTTCCCCTCCAGAGCACATAAACAATATACACTATGAAAATGCCAGGTGCAAAAGCTTGGAGACAGCATATATAGAAATGAAAACTTTTATTTAGCACACAAGTGATGATAAAGACAGGTATCATGTTACAAACGATGCTGTTCTTCTGAACTTTCTATTCATCAAAAACATTTAAAATCTTCTTAGCTCATTTCAACATAATAATAAATGTTTTTTAGCAGTAAATCACAATATTAGAATGATTTCTGAAGCATCATGTGACTGGAGTAATGATGCTAAAAAGTCAGCTTTGAAAGACAGTTTTGATTGTTCCTAATAAAATGTTTAACTGCACTCACAAGTGAATCTCAAGTTATTTTATGTGATAGCTAAATATATACTTAATAAACTACAAACAACAAAAAAAAATATTAAAATTTATTTTGTCCTCATATTCTTTCTTGTAACTCTTCCTCTCAGTCACATACTTGACTAAATGGCTCATTATGAAGCTCATTATGCAGGCCTGTCTTCTCAGGTGTGAATGTGAAGGTTGACGCCTTCTCGCATAGACCCTTTTTACTCAAAAACTCAATGTATTGTTTTTTGTGAGCAAATAAACAAGATGATTTTCACATTATTTTGAAGCAAAAATTATAGGCTACAAGATCCAGTTCTCAGAAGTCTTGTGAACAAATGTTCTGTATGTTTTTTATGGCCTTATTTCAGTGACTTCAAAATGTAAATTTTTCACTAACCACGCATAAACGTTGTTCCGTTCCAGGAACTTCGAGCTGCGTCCGAAAACACTATGGGAACGCCTTCAGTGTCACCACGCTCTGAATATCATGTGTAATCAGTCCAATAGAAGGGCGAGGCGTCACGGGCGGGGTGACGTCACGACCTGGAAGTATATAAGCACGTGCGGCGGAGCCGGCGTCAGCTTTCTGTCATTCAGCAAGCGCTCTGTGTGTTGTCAGTCCGTTTTCTGTATTGTGAGTCTTATTTAGTGTTGTCTGTCCTTGAAAAGAGTGAGAGATGCCTAAAGCTAAGACCAAGACAGGGGGCAATTCCGGATCGCGTTTCAGATTGTGTGTTAATCCCTGCCCGCGCTACATTACGAGTGGGGACACACACGATCTGTGCGTGGTCTGCCTGGGTGCGGAACACGTGGCAGCGGCTCTTGAGAGAGCTCTCGCTGCGCACACTCCGCACCTGGAGGGTTCTCTTCGAGCGGTGCTGGTCCCGCTTTTGCCGAGGCAGAGCGGCGGCTGCACTTGTAAGCTCGCAGGCTGATCTGACTGGCGAGAGTGAGACGGGCATGTCCATATCTCCTCCCGTATCCGCCAGATCTGGTGCCCCGTCTCTCGGTTTGGAAGCGGTCTCTTCCCCCCGAGACGAGGGCTTGACGCTGCGTCTTTCTTCCTCCGAGGAGGTTGATGTGACGAGCGTTCACGAGGTTTCGCCGCCTCGTTCGCCCCAGTATGAATAATTTAGGGGCGAAAGTTTCAGACCGCGTTTCAGGTCGTGTGTTCGTCCTTGCCCTCGTTATTCCCGAGTGGGGACACACACGATCTGTGCGTAGTCTGCCTGGGTGCGGAGCACGCGAATCGGCTCTCGAGGGAGCCGGTTACCATCATTGCGAGCGGCTGCCGCTGTTAAAAGGTTTCGCCGCCTCTTTGGAATGCGGCAGGGGGCTGCTGGGCGGGCGCAGAGTCCTACGCATTCCAGCTCCTCGCGCAGGGAAGCGCGAAAGGTCCTGACGGGCGAGCCCCAGGACTACGGAGGGCGACCCCTACTGGGGTGGAGCGGCTTACACCGCGGTACTCGGTGACCGTTTCCCCTCGGTGCCCTCCGGGGACCTGTCTACCAACCCTGCCGTTGCTCCAGGGAGCAGCGGGTCCCAGCGAGTGCCTTTCTCAGGTTTTTCCGCTGGTGAATATAGCGGGCCTGAGAGACTCGCCTCAACCGCCAGATTTTGCGTCTCCCTCCGGTGCGCCGCAGCGAGACTGCGGTCTGGCCGTTTCTCTGACACCAGAGGTCAGTCTCGAGAGACTGATTCCCTGAGTAGATCATTTGGCAGCCTGGAGGCAGCAACTGCCGAATGTGTCTCACTGGGTCCTGCAAACCATAGCGAATGGATATCGCATTCAGTTCGGCGGGTCATCCCCGCCGTTCAACGGGGTTGTTGTGACTGCGGTCCGCCCCGAGCAGGCTCTGGTGCTGGAACAGGAAGTAGTTACTTTGCTGAGGAAGGAAGCCATCGAGTTGGTTCCTCCTCACTGAAGTTCAAAATGCTCACTGTCAAGCAGGTCGTGTCGCAAATCAGGTCCGAGGACTGGTTTGTCACGATAGACCTCAAAGATGCCTATTTCCATGTACCCATCCTTCCCTCTCACAGGGAGTTCCTGAGGCTCCCTTTCGGGGGCAAAGCGTACCAGTATCAGGTTTTTCCCTTCGGCCTAGCACTTTCACCCCGCACTTTCACCAAGTGTGTGGATGTGGCACTGGGAGTCAGAGCGCACTCGACCTGAGGTGTGGCGGCCTCCAAGGCCCTCTGGGCAGGTGTCCCGGTTCAGGACATCTGCAACGCTGCTGGGTGGTCCACGCCCCTGACATTTGCCAGGTTCTATAATCTTGACGTTCGAGCCAATCCAGGCTCCTCCGTCCTTTCGTCCTGACACCAGGCAGGGACTTGTCAGTCTGGCGGCATTGGTATATCGTTCCCATAGCGTTTTCAGACACAGTTCGAAGTTCCTGGAAGGGAACGAACCAGGTTACGTATGTAACCCAGGTTCCCTGAAGGGAACGAGAGCTGTGTCTCGTGGCCACACTTACGGCATCCCTGTCAGCGCTTGCTTCATGACTTGAAGCTGATGCCGGCTCCGCCGCACGTGCTTATATACTTCCTGGTCGTGACGTCACCCCGCCCGTGACGCCTCGCCCTTCTATTGGACTGATTACACGTGATATTCAGAGCGTGGTGACGCTGAAGACGTTCCCATAGCGTTTTCGGATGCAGCTTTCGTTCCCTTCAGGGAACCTGGGTTACATACGTAACCTGGTTCATTTTCTCAAAAACAAAATCAAGTACATAAGTGCTGCTAACATATTATTGTAGCCCTGTTTTTGCTGTTTATAGTGTTATTAGACTTTAGCCATTTATATATTTATAAGCAACTGAAAAAAGCACAAATGTCATGGCATGTCAAAACTTCTCCAGGCCCCCAAAACACCCTCAGACCCCAGAGGGTTAAAGACATGGAGTTGGACAGTGCAATGCCTCAGCTTTACAAACTGTTCTCATTAGTGGCAACAATTGGAGCTACATCTGCAGGTGTAGAAAGGAGCTTCTCCTGTTTAAAGCGGCTCAAGTCCTACACCCGTAACACAATGGGCCAAGGCCGTTTAAGCAGCCTAGCTCTGCTGGCCATTGAGAGGACACTGGTCAAGTCACTGGAAAAGACGCCTAGTTGGTACGACAGGGTCACAGAGCATTTTTTTTTTAATAATTTACGTATAAATAAATGGACAATTTTTATGATGTAGGCCGAAAATGAGCTTCCCCTCTTTGAAAGACCAGCAGCCACCACTGATACCTTGATACACTCAAAAATTACCAGCCTCCAACAAAGTGCTCAGAAATTTCTTGTTATGCTGTATTATTACCAAACACTTGTTTTCTTTCAGTTATCACAGATTTTGTATTTATTTTTTGGAACTGATTGATCACTTGAGCTTATGCACCTGTTTTTCACTGAATATTGATTTTTCCACTCAAAAACCGAGGATAAAAGGCTAGTCATATTTGACTGGCAACACCAAATTAGATAAAGGATTTTCAGCACAATAGAAGGGTTAAGAAAGTAAACAGGGTCAGCTTTGTATGTTGCCATTAAATATTACATCAAATTGAATGATATTGTGGCTGGCATCCCAGCAAGCATGGAACATTTCAACAACATTTCACAATGTTGCATTTTGGTTGCAGTTAGGACCTTTCAAAAATGATCTAGAAGAGAGAAAAATCCTGCATGCTGGAGTAAATTGCAAGAAATATGAACTATTTAATGAAACAGCCGTCATGTTTGTGACCTTCCTCATCCATTTTTTTCTTCACTCTTTGAAATATTCTCTATGTCCAATGCACCTACAGGCAAACATTCAGGTGTCTCTGTCTGTGTGTGTGTGTGTGTGGGGGGGGGGGGGGGGGATCCATATATGGTCACGTTTCCTCACTATTAATTACGACTTTTGCCTCAATAAACTCCTAATTTGCAGCCTATTAGTAGTTAGTAAGGTAGATGTTAAATTTTAGGTATGGGGTAGTAGGATTAAGAGATCTAAAATATGGTCATGCAGAATAAGGCATTATTATTATTATTATTTTTTTGCTTTATAAGTGCTAATATACAGCCAATATGCTAGTAATATGCATACTAATAAGCAAATGGTTCCGAAACTAAAGTGTTACCCCATCCCCATAGCTAGTTAACAGTGAGAATTGGTCCCCAAACTAAATTGTGAGCATTTTAAACACCCATAATAAAATTTTTTAACTTTTTCCTTAATAGACTTTTAAATGTCAAGGTTATGTATCTGTACTACAAAAAAACTGCAATGTACAAAATTCAAACATATTTGTATATAGAGTGTATATTTACAATCAAAATAAAACAAGATCAAATTATAATAATTTTTGGAAAGTTACTTTTTTATTTCAAGTTCAAAGGCAACTTTGTGCCAACAGCAAACAATTTATCAGCCTCCTAAACATTGCACTTAAGTAAATTGTGATTATTCATATTAATTTAACTTGGAAGAGAACAGTGGAAAAGATGTTTTGAATGGGTACACTAGAAATAAATAGCTCACTCATGCAAATATCGAGCAGAACACACAGAGAGTCTGACAGGAGGCCAGGTTTTTCCTTTTGAAACATTAGTGTATTTTTTACAGCGTTGAATTTTCTAGAGTCTTGTGCAAAATCTAATTTTACCAACAGTGGTCACTAATTTTACCAATGCCATTAATCTTATACACATTTAGATGGTCAGATACATGACTCTCACAGTTAAACACTGCACGCATATCTAGTTTGGTCTAGCTTGTAAACCAAGCTTTATGATGGAGACCAATGAGACTAGCATTCAAAGCACAACATATGCAGAGATAGTCACAAAAAGTAACTCATCATCAACTCCAGAAGATCAGTCCTGGTATTTCATGACTATTGTATAAACACTACACAGCATCAACCTTCAACTTACACAACCAGCATCTACCTTCAAGTGTCGTGCCATGAATAGATGTGATCCATACTGAAGGATTCACAGGATTCGGTTTAACACAGAATTTAAAAAAGCTTCATGAATTCATCCTCGTTTGCACCAACTGACTATTGAGACAGAATCAAACCCGATAACAATGACATTCCAGTAGCGTAATACAAAAAGACATTCATTTGCGGTAGAATAATGAAACGGCTTCTATCGAGAACTCGCAGCGAATGGATAGCAAACAGTCGGATCTCCTCGGGGACTGCATTAGGAGCCTGCATTTCATGGATGCAGTGCTAGATCTGACTCTCATTGGCCTCACATAAACACTGACAGTCATACCCCCTCAGGCTCACTGCAATTACTAGGCAGGGGCCCTAAAGTCTAAACTTATCTGATTATATTTCCATTCTGCACTATCCAAACAGTTTTACCGCTCGAACGAGTACGTTTAAAAGCCTCCTGGAGCGAAATACAGGCTCTGTACAGCCAGTCTACAGGTTCTCTAATATTAGGCTACAATCGCGTCTGGTCTCGAGGCAGATTAATGTGAGCCACAACTCTGATAAGAAGCAAAGTTTGACATCCAGCAATGAAAAAACAGACAAAGCCTTGCAGAGGTCGACGTGCCTCATTCTGAGCCATTTATTCATTCCTCAGTCTACTGGCTGTATGAATAAACATCAGCAGACTGCAGCAGTGAGGAGTGAGGAAGAGCTACCGCGTTAGATGGCGTGGGATCGCAGGAACTGGGCTGTCAGTCTGTTTCACCTGGGGGCCTTGCGTTGGGGCTGTCGCAGCTAGGGCTCGCAGAAAACGACGAGTGTTTTGTCAAAAATTCACGAGACATCTGTTGCCATGCCGGGACCTTGCTTCGAAAGCGTTTAATTAAATAAGTGTCACGGCGCGTACAGATAAATATGCCGCAACTGGTGCAGGGGAGCATAATTATGACAGGGCATCTAGGGAGCTGCGGTCTTCCATGCTCATTATGGCCCATCTGGGACATCAAAAAACAGCGTTGCGAGTCCCATGTGTTCATATGGGAACAAGCTTTTACTGGTGCCCTCAAAGGAGGGGAACATCCGCATGGTGGCGAATTTAAACTACCGCGACTGCGGCTCGAATTTCCTGGAGCAAATGGGTCAGATTTGCGTGACTCTGTCGATGCGTATGAATTAAATGCGCTTGACGTCTTGACATATGCCCGCGCGCACATGTTATCCTGCTTAAATAACAGAGCAGGCAGTTTTAGTCGCATAAAGATGTGGATTCCACCCAAATTCATATTTGTAAGCATGGAGGATTATCAAATATAATCAGAAGATTTAAAGATGGCTGACAGCTGTCATATGATGCAACAAAGTGCCACTAAGACATTGTTTCAAAAATGAGATACAACAGTCGGGATTAGTTGAAAATCCAAGGTTTTCAACTAGTCGGGATTAGTTGAAAACTGTTCACACACACACAATGTTCTGGGGCATTTCTGTGCATTTCTTCAAGATTTCGAAAGGCATTTGTGCACTGGTTTTATGGCAGCACTCTCCAAAGGTGGTCAGCCTGACATTTAGGGGGTTTCTGCTTTTCAATGAGGGCAAAATAAGTGTCACTCTGTTGGAGCCGTCTCTTTTTGCGGACTTTATCAGATATCCCGGTGGAATTAGAGACTGGATCGCTATTAAACGTAGCACGAGAAACATATTCAGCCTTCGGATGGAAAAACAAGCACGACACCTCCACCTCCCCAGAGACCTCTTCAGCTTCTGAGCCCTCCTAATTTATGGAATGCTCCATGTTCCCCACCCTCCACAAGGATGACTGATCCCATTCTGCTGTACCCTGCGCGCCAGTCACGCTGATACTCATTAGCGGGAAGCTTCAGAACAAATACAGAGGCCCCATGGGGGGAACGTTGTGTATCAGAGGCTCGTTGCTCCCCGATGGTGGTTAATGCCACCCTCCATGACGAGCTTCTGACTTGTTGCTGCTTCTTCTTGCCACCCTCTGTGACAGGTACCCATTTGGTCATTTGGGGCTGCAAGGTCTGACAGCTTCAAGTGGAGCCGAGCTATTGAACTCCTGAGAAAGACTTGAGGTGAACAGGGTTCAGAGAGCTTTTTCTACCCATTGACCAAAGTGCTGGGTTTCCTTTTAGTCACCGCTAAGCTCCCTTAAAGCTAAGCTCCCTTAAAACAGGGATCTGATCAATACGAGGAAAAACAAAGCTGCCCTCAACAGCTCTAAACAAACATCGGACAGACCTTGTCTATAGAACATGTGTATGCTCCATGACAGGATGCTAATAAGTGTCAGCAAGACCGTGCTATGCATTATAGGGGACGGCTGAAGGCTTCTTAGATAAGATAGGGGGTCGTTTATACCCCAATATGGCCTGTTCAAATGCTGACATGCTCAAGGATTATGCCGCTTTTAGCACTCCAATGCTTAGGGCATTGTAATTATCAGATGCACCTCACCCTATCCATGCCTCTTCACAGTGAATGAATCACCAGTGCCAGTGCTTTAAGATCTGTCAACCAGGATGGATCACTGGGCTGTATATCAGCCATCTGCCTGCGGATGCCGAGGCCTTTTTACAGCAGCTAATAGATGAGAAATGCACCCCGTGGAGAGAGCAGAACACCTTGTCAAAAGGTAAAATACCCTCAGGAGCGAACTGGACGAACAAGTGATGGTATGACACTCTGGGAGATGGATAGCAGATTAATGCAATTATATTTATTATTATTATTTAGTTAGTTATTTAGTTAGCAATATATATATTTATTTAGTTGCTCAACAAAGTCAGTTTAAATCAGCATATTGTCTCTCTTGCACATATGCTTTATTTTATTTATTTGGCTTATTTATGATCATTAATTAATTGTGGATCCCTTTAGGGATGTTCAGCTCAGAAAATGTAATTTCAAACCAGAATATGACTATATTAATTTACTTTTTTTTTTTTTTTTAAGAAAATACATACAGTACATTTATAACAACTTAAAATAACTCAAAATAATCAATATAGTATTTAATTCATTATTTTACTAAAAAATAACAAAAATATAATGTGCATTATCTCTCAGATTGTGATCTTTAAGAACTGACATGGTGGAACGGTCATTACTGTTAATCTGACAACAGCACACAGCTCTTAGCCGATTATCTCAAATTAGCCAAATATGAGCAAATGCATTGTATTTCCGCTTACCAAATGGGCAAGACAGCATGGTAATTGGAATAAGAATTAAATTCAGTTTTCTTTCAGCTAGACACACACCATTGCTTGAAAAAGCTTGCATCCATTATTGCATTTTGGTATTTATGCCATTTTCTATGATCTGATCACAATTTAGCTGAGATAGATGTTTTGTTCTCTGAACAGACCTCTCTTTTCAAACTTTACCCATTGTGTAAGTGTGGTCTAGTAGCGACTAACAAGTGAACTGTAATGTGCAGTATTGATGCTGGGTGCCTGTGATCTCTCCATCCCATGGGATTGTTCTACAAGTGATGGAGCATGCTGGCTATAGCTAGAGACCACAGGGTATTACTTCAACCACATCTAAGGTTATCACCAACAAATTCACAGCAGCAAATATCATACTACAAACTTCACTGTTAAACAATGAATGCTTTATTCTCAAAGGAATACAGACAGTATTGCTATTATCATTTTGAAGTGACCTTCATATCTGGATAAGTTGAAATCGTGAAAACAAAATGGAAATTTCAGCTAAACCGGTATGCTCATTTTGATTTGCAACAGGATTCATGTTTGATCCCGTTAGAATTGGTTCAAAAGTATGTCTGGAATTCCATTAGGATTCAGTAAGGATTCTTTCAATAAATCCCACACATCACTGACTCGCGAGCTCAGAGTCTCGGGGGCCACAATAAGATCGGAGACGCTTACCTTGCGCCCAAGTGTTAGTGATGAATGAAAACATCAGAATCCATCCGGCGCTCCACTTCAGAGTTAACGCACGCCTTGACATGATGCTCCGACACGTCTGTGAGTCCGCAGCACGCGTTCGCCCGCGCCGCGCTGGATACATGTTGCGCCGTAGTCCCGGTTTCCACATAGCGATGCGAGACACTGAGCGCGTCGCTCCCGTGCGTCCAAAACCAGCGCTTAATAAGGAGTCTATAAATCAGTCTGTACGCGTCAGGCACCAATAAACTGCTGCAAAGTCCGATGAAGCAAAGTTTAAGAACTGCATAAACAGCACGACTTTACATGATAGTCTTTTAATTATTATCATTAATTATTTTGATAATTTATTCAGATGTATTTACAAAAAGTTAGGCAATAAGAATTGTTTAATCTCAGAAACGTTTCTGAACTGGGTTCAGATTAATTCAATCATTTGCGTTCAAACGAACGATTCCGCTGCATCCCTGCGCGTCAAGAAGCATATCTCAAAGTGGACGCTCTTTAAAAAAAAAAAAAAGACACTATAAAACCACTGCTGGGGGGGGGAAGTAAGGGCTGAAGTAGAGGAGTCTCGATGAGGAAATATTCCGTCCGGTATCGTGGATGTACTCCCCAAAAATGCAGTGCCCTTTCAGTACTGCGAGCAACAATGTATGAGTGTATGAGTGTCTGATAACTCAGGACCGAAGCCGAACTCCTTCACTGTGGGATGTCGCCACCACGCGGCAGACGGGAGAACCGTATCTTCCTATTACGACGCATTTATGTTTGTAACAGATCCATCCAGCATCATTCAAAGTTTGGACGTTCATACTGCGGCTAGACCATGTTTACGAAAACGTCAAGGGTGTTTAACTCAAACAGGCAGTGAGCTCTGCTTATCTATGAACGTTTTATTAATTAGTAGAGAGTTGCAATTGGTTCAAGCTGTCCACAATTTCGAGATGGTCCTCACTGCAGAACACAAGATCCAGGGGGCGTGGTTGGATCTAGATCCAACTCCTCCCACCTTACATATACCTAAACCTACCCGTCTCCACCCCCAGATCCCTAAACCCACCCCTAAACCTACCCATCTCCACCCCTAAACCTACCATCTCCACCCCCTAGATGTGGGTCCAACCCTGCCCCCTGGATCTTTGTTCTGCAGTGAGGGGCTACTGACAATTTCCCACAGGATGCCAGAATTATAACTCCTTGTATCTCCACAGTGCAAGTTCTCTGTTTGCCAAGAGAGCACAAGCTCATAGAGCAACATTATTATTAGTGGCTCTCTTTCTTTCTCTCTCTCTCCCCACACTCTCTCCGTGAGACCACAGGCTCAGTGTAAGCTTTGATCCTGAGGACACAAATCTGGTTTTAAATTCCGAACAGATCCACAGACTACTGCACTCGTTACCCAAGCATGTTATGACTCACATACTGCACAACTGTTCAAGTTACATCCAGAAACCGCATTCATTCCCACACTGAGCAGGAGGCAAAAATCAAAATGATAACTCACATTCTAAATATAAGCATGCGAGTTGTTGCTTTACCAAATGTGCTTCAATCCTCAAACTCAGAGCGTGGTAAGATGGTAAAGATGATGGTGGAGGTGATACTGATAATATCGGTGTGAGGATTGTCATAGTGGTGGTAGTGACGAGACTAGTGGTGATGATAATAATGATAATGATGGTAATGAAGATACTGTTGGCAATGAAAGTTGTGTTGATGATGCTGAAGTGGTATTAATATTGGTAATGATAATGATACTGTCGGTGATGGTAATATCTGTTTTGATTTTCACAGTATTGCTGCTGATGATGGTAATGATGAGATGTTGATTGTGGTAATGATAGTGGTGGTGATTATGGTGGTTAACGTGATAGTGTTGATGATGTTGGTGTGGTAATGATAATGGTAATGATGATATTGTTGGTGCTGATAATAGTGGTGGTGGCAATGAAGATACTGCCAGTGATGGTAGATGTGACGAAGTTAACCATTACAGTATTGATGTGGTAATGATAGTGATAATGATAGCACTGTTGGTTATGATAATATCTGTGTTGATTATGATAACATTGGTGGTGGTGGTGATGATGATGATGATGATAATGATGATGATGATGATGATGATGATAAAGATTATGTTGATGACGGTAATGATAGTGGTCATGGTCATGAAGATATTACTGGTGATGATAGATGTGATGGTGATAATCATGAGAGTGTTGATTGTTTTGATGATAGTGATGGTAGTAATGGAGATACTGTTGGTGTTGATGATAGTTGTGGCCATAATGATGGTAATGATAGTGCAGATGCAAATGATGGTTGTGTTACTGATAAGATTTAAAAATTATTTTGAATACTGGCGAGCAAGTCTGGAGGCATGTCATTTACATATTTAATTAAACATTTTTAAACACTGTTTTTATAGTTGCTATATAAATAAGGCTTTACTTACTAGTGATTTTGTGAGGATGATGATTATAGTGAAGATTGAGATTGGGACAGTGCTAGTGATCACCATGGTCATGATGCAAATTGTTTTTTTTTTGTTTTTTTACTTTTTTTTCCTTTTTTTAATCTCATGCAAGGAAGTAAAGTAAAGAAAGTATTTGGCCCGCTATATATAATTTTACAATAGTGATAGTAAAGAAAATTCTTTATGACATCATAATTCAACACATAAATGAGTAAAATGCAACAGCAATACAGAGAGAGAAATGTAACCACACTCAATGCATTTTAAAAACAAAAAATCCTTTGACCTTCCATTAAATAGATTTTTTTATATCCTCCATCTTTTAGACTTCACATAATAGAAAACAAATTTATACTTTATTTTTCTTTGAATTTAAATGGTAATTTTTCTCTCTTTTTATTGGTGTAGTAGAGTTTCTAACTGTAAAGGGACTCCAGACCAAACCATTGAAACATTCACAATCGGTATGAAATTGCCTATGCATGTAAACCTTCAGTGCCATGTAACATTGACGGCTTTGTAGTCGACACACAAAGACGGTTCCGAGTGATGATTTTCAAGTACAACAACTGAAACTTATTAAACATTGTTGTTTTTTCCTCATTTTCCTTCGTCATACAAAAGACTAGAATTTCTGCATCTCAATAGTTTGTTTGCAAGTAAATTAGAAAGCTACTGATTACATTAGATGTTTGTGAATGGGCTTTTTAGCGGGTCCAGCCCAAGTAGATCTGTAACCTGTACAGACGAAAACAGACAGTGAACAGAACCATGCATTGAATGGCTTTAAGAGAGCTAACATAAGGCTGCTTGCCATGACTAAACGCTAACGTAGCTGATCTCAGTTTCAGGCAGTAAATGAGCATGTAGGGTTAAAAACACATGCAGGAGACTAAAGCGTCCCTCAGGACCGAAGGCAAAGAGAGAAAGAACAAAGTACGGCGGAATACAAAGTGCAAGAACCCCCTGCATACATCAGTCTTACACCAAGTGTCATTTGTTTACTGCATATAAGAGTTACGTTTACAAAAAAAAAAGAAGAATAAATGCATAAATGTGGAATACTACAAAAGTAAGTACAATAGTAAACAGTAGAAAAACAAACTGTCATTCATTACGATTTGCATTGTTAGATGTTGCCCAGTATTTAAGCTGAATTTCAGCTCTGCAAAGACCTCATCGGACTGTAACATGGAAATGAGTTTGTGTTGTTTCCTTTAGTTTTTCCTACATAGATCAATCAGATTTTCATCTGATCGATAATATCTCAGGTGGTTATGCAAGTATGATCACTGACTTTCCTTTAGAGGAAAAACAACGTACATAAAACGGTGAGAAAAATAGTACTCAGGGGTTTCCTGCCCGTAGCCATATATCCATTTAAATAGCACGATTGCACCTCATAAGTAAATGTACATTTTCACAGCTTTAAAGTAATGCAGAAACACGACAGGGGCTTAGATTATCCGACAAGAGCCGAGGAGGGATAGAAAGAGAAAATCCGGATCTGTGCCCAATGAGAGAGTTCACCCTAAAAAGAAAATTGTCACCACTCATGTTGCTCCAAACATGAAATATGTTTTGAAAAATGTCTCTGTTTTTCAATACAAATCAATCGGGCTCTTCAATTCTCTTCTTTAGTCTTCTGCAGAAAAAAGACAGACAGGGTTGGAACGACAAGAGGGTACGTAAATGTTTTTTGGGTGAACTATCCCTTTAAATGTGTGATTATTTGTTTGGATTTTACCTGCTAAAGTGATCCAGAAAGCTGGTAAACCAACAGACGAAAGGAGCAGCTCGAACGTCACACTGCCATTACAGCCCCAAACAAGGCACTTAACCTAACTCGAAAGGGCGCTCATTAGTTAGTTAATTTGAAAATGTCAAATTAAAAGATAACTACCTTTAATTTCTTTTTCTCTAGTTTGTTCAGCCCTGTAACACCACATTCGAGAAATCCTGCACTATGAAACATACACTGTACATTGTCTGCTCTAATGAAAAAAAAAAGAGACAATGAGGGGGAACAGAATGCGTATATATATGATGCAAATTGTTTATACTAATGAATAAAGCTGATTGTGGTCCATTAAAACATGGAATATAAATAGATATTCTTCAGATCTCAGGGGATCCCCCCATGAGTAAACGTTTTTATGTTCAACAAATTATCTATGGTTATTAATTAAGCAAAATTCACTACTTAATATGATTAACATGTGGACTGGGGCAGAAGGAGAACAGTAACCAAATAAACCTCATGAGTGATGCTGACTGGGCCTTGAACTGTTGACTGCGAAGGTGGATGAGGTAGAAGTGAACCGTATTGATTAACACACAATGCTGCACTGCAGCTTTCAAGAAAAGCATTTATCCATTAATGAAGCAACAGATAGAGCACACGACATGTGGGACTGCTCCGCAGTCCATGCTATCGTGCGCTCCTGACATCTCGTCAGAACTGCATCGCCTCAGCAGCAGGGTTCCTGCGTGTGCTGGAGCCACGTCAAGCTGCGTTTCTCATGGCCCGTTTTAATGATGCTCAGATGATGAGACTCGCAGGCTTGGTGGCAGCTTTCTGCTCCCAGTCTGATGCAGACGCAAATTGTGCCTGTCTTGCCATTATTATCCTGCTGTGCACTGCACCCAGGTAGACATGGCAGGTGAAATACTGTTTTAATACTGTACAAACTGTATTTTCTATCGCCCTACACCAACCCAACACCTAAATCTACCCCTTACAAGAAACTTTGTGCATTTTTACTCTCTCTCTCTCTCAAAAAAAGAAAATAATAATAATTCTGTATGATTTATAAGCTTTTGTACCCATGGGGACCTCAATTTAGGTCCCCACTGTGACACGAGCCCCCATGAGTCTGTGTGTATTCAGGTTTAAGTCCCCACCAGGATATATAAACCTGTACACACACACACACAAACACAAAAGCTAAATCTCTTCCATGTTGACACATTTCTCTTCATTCTGTTTCTTCCACTGCATGGAATACAGTCACTGTATCCAGCCCTAATCCATACTTTGTTTGGATATTTACATTTGATTGTGGCTTGTTTCAATGTAGTCATAGTGCATCACACAACATTGCTCATTGTGTTTAGCCTAGTTTTCAGTTGATCGCACACACTAGTCATTAATCACGGGGGATTATTTGTCACATGCGTCATAAGGTGCTTCAAATATAGAAATATTTGAAACGGCGTACAGGATCATTTATCAACAGTGCAGACTCTCTTTCGGTTTATCACTGGATCACGTCACATTTTTCATTCTGAGGCAGACTCTTCTCCCTGTTTAATATTTCCCATGGAACTAAATCCTAGAGGAAAACGTATAGCTATGAGCCTGTGTGTAGTGACAGCTCTATACGGCACGTCAAGAAAAGTTTCAGGAATGCCAATCGGACCTGCCTATTGACTGCAGAGCGAGAATACAAATCAAGCCACATAATATGACCCGCTAGCCTACATGCTATTTCTCAGCTTCATCTCAATCTTTCGCCTGTCAAACCGTAGCACTGTCATTTCATCCCGAGAAAAAACGTTTCACACTTCCACTCCTCCTTTGCACTAGATTGAACAAACAGAAATGGAATAGCTTAATTTAATTCGGCTTCAAATCGCACACTGGCTCAGACTGGGAAATTAAGCATACAATACAGTGCCTTGCACATTGAGTCTGATTGGCAGTATTTGTCCCGTAGGCTTTTGTGATTCTCTGGATTGGAGGCTCATTAGAGCTGGGGCTCTGCGGTTTGCCTCCCACCATGGCTACTATCCTGTAATTTGACATACGTTCCTTTTGATAAGCCCCTTCTCCTGAGAGTGTCTTCACCACATGTCCACTGGCACACACACACGCGCGCACACAATTATATGATATCACAGCATTACTCTTACTAAGCTGCTGTTAAACAGGATGTCTAGCTGGGAAAATCTGATTTCCCCTTGGAGAGAAATCATCCTTCACAGACACAGCACCGTCCCTGAAACGCTTGTAAAGCCAAGCAGATTGAAACGTGAAAAATGCTACCTCTTTGGGATAAAACATCCTCAAGTGCAGCTCAGACCATGAAATATGTATCGTCCAGATACATATTTCTCCTTCTCAGTTGTGCCAACAACAGTGTCAGGTTCTGCCCTGGACTCATTCCCAAATCTTTATTAAATTTAAAATCTAGATACCTTTTTCACCATTGTACCTGCAACATCTAGACTCAAAAGTTTTTCTTCTGTATTATGACATACATCTACTGTATATGAAACAGCTCAGAGGTACATCAGATGTAGATCTTGGTCTGAAGGCAGATCTAAATATAATCTTCAAAATTGAGCCTACATTAGGTCTCTAAGCAATCTAATTGTCTCAAAGAATTTTTACTTCCTACAAAATCACATTAAGAGAAATGCTGTTTAAACTGTTATATAATGACCATTAATGTCTGTTTTAGTTAGCTTACATACTAGCATAACAAACAGATACCCAATTGACCCTTGACATGGAGTCTGATTGAAAGATGATCTGACCAATCTTAACGCAGAATCTGCCATTTTCGTTCGTCAAACAAACCAGACAGGAGAGTAGATTAACTTTAGCGTACTTGAACTTGAAAAATCGTGTGTATTGACATCTTTACGCAGTTGAAAAACGATACCTTCTGATGTTCATTCATGTTTATTTCATGCTAAAACTAGTAAAGAGGAAGACATTATTGGTTCACATACCACTTGAACTGAGGTGCTACAGTGATCTGTCCCGACAAAGAGACAAAAAACTGTATTTATTGTTTGAATTTCTTAAAAAATGACAAAAGAACCCGTGATTTGCCACAACATCGGGAAGTCGGTAATTTCACCTGAAGCTTTAAAGTGGAATAGTTCACCTAAACAAAAATTATCTTCTAAGTCTAAAATTGTGGATGCTTTGAAGTACCATTATGACAGTACAGAAAATTATACATTTTCTTTTTTTAGGCGTGAACTATTCTTTGAAATGTACATGACTGAAGCACTGTACACATTTAGTATGTTAATTTCAAGATCATTCTTCTACATCTCTGTAAATACACTGCAAAGAAAAAAGAAATTGTGAATAAAGCAAAGATTATTAAAGTACATTTTGAAAGAAAATACTACTTCAGTGTTCCTACTTCCAAATTTCACATTTATACCACTGTTACTTTCTTTGTGATTATTTTCAACCATTTCTGAATGAATTTGTGTGTGTGTGTGTGTGTGTGTGTGTGTGTGTGTGTGTGTGTGTGTGCATGTTTATGTGGTTTATGAGGACACAAATTTGTATAATGATATGGGTATGACAGAGGTATTACAATATGAAGGTGTTTTATGAGGACACTGCCTATGTCCCGTAATTCAAAAGGCTTAAAAAACATACTAAATGGTGTTTTTTTGAAAATCTAAAAATGCACAAAGTCTCCTGTGAGGGCTAAGTTTAGGTGTAGGGCAATAGCACACACAGTTTGTTCAGTATAAAAACCATTACGCCTATGGAGAGTCCCCATAAACCACAAAAACCAACATGTGTGTGTGTGTGTGTGTGTGTGTACATTAATACACTAAAATTAATTTCTACACAAACTTGTGTACATATCAACGTTGGAGTTGATTTTTGATGATGTTTTCAAACAACAGACGGTCCTAGCATTTACTACTAAGCATACACTGGAAGAGCATCGACAACAGCATGGCTGCGATCTGAGGTTTTGGTGCATAAAAGGGTGGCAAGCATTAAGCTTGTTGTGTGCGTTTGGCTCTCAGAGCTGGAAAGGGTCCTGGAAAGGGCATCTGATAGTTTGATATCTAAAGAGTAGAGACAAATTATCAGTAAGACAGCAAGAAGGGTTCTTGTGCATCTGCCCTCAGAGGGCACTCAGACAGATGTGGAAAACTAAAAGCGGCACATGTCAAGCCCTTGAATAAATTAACATTCAATGCACAGAGATTTAAATGAACCACAACAACAATTTCATATTATCCCATTCTGTGGTGCTGGAACACATTGTCACCCCGCAAGCAGCCTAACGTCTGGAAAAGCAACTTATTCACAGAGAGATACGGGAAAGCAAAGAGGGTTTGAATGTATGGTGATAAAACTGTCTCTCTGTGTTACGGTTGAAAGGAGACCTTTAGTTTGAAATGCACTCTCTGAAATTTCGGGTCTATAAATATGACACTGGCTGGCATAGTTTGGCTATTTCATCATAACTGTACCAGAATGTTCTTAAACTCAGCATGAAATCAAAATTGACCCTATTTACTATCCTAATATACATTCTTCGTTTTATTGTGAATGATTCATTGGTGCACGTCATTCCAAAGAAAACATAAAAAGGCTGTCTTTATAGTCTTTTATCAAAATGTAATAGCTTGCCAAGCCACTGAAATGACTTTGCTTTTTGGTTGACGTCACAAACCCCTTACTTTTTCAACCCTAAAAGCCTGACTCCATTCTGGTGTGTAACAACCACATTTCACCATCCAGTCAGTTCACAGTGGATAATATCAAGTCCCACCAAACCTTTTTTGAAGTGACCTGTTTCGCATGGGAATAAATTAGATTACAGAAATAAAATGTTTCATACTGACTTTGGATGAATGATTTTCTTTTCAATATGGTGAAGCTTATTTATTTGTTTAATTGATAGTATATTTTACAAAAGTGTTTAAAATGACATTCTCTAACTTCAGATGAAGACTTCAACCATATCAGCAGAGGTGGAAAGAGTACGAAAATATTTTACTCAAGTAAAAGTACCATTACCTTAATGAAAATCTACTCAAGTAAAAGTAAAAAGTAGCTCATTTCAAATTTACTCAGAGTAAAAATTACTTAGTTACTTTTTAACAGTGGGAGGGACGAAACAATGGGATAGACCAAGGGTGTCATACTCAGCTCCTGGAGGGCCACAGCCCTACAACAGTATAGATATAACCCTAATTAAATAGCTATAAAAAGCTATAGCTGGATCAGATGTGTATAATTAGGGTTATATCTATACTAATCTAATCATTTAGGCTTATTTGAAAACTACATGGTATGTGTGTTGGAACAGGGTTGGAACTAAACTCTGCAGGGCTGCAGCTCTCCAGGAACTTAGTTGACACCACTGGGATAGGCCAAATTAATCTTTGTAATGCAGCGGAAACACAGAAGCTTCATCTGAAGTGGCATTTAGATGTAGTTACACACTGTTTAATGCAGGACATGAATGCATTTAACCTGCAGTAACAAATGCAGCAATAATGTTTTGATATATAAGACATAAAATGTTGAATACTCATTTGAAATTATATGTTTAAAAAAAATCAAAAGATACTTTAAATGCAAAATTAAAACCACCAGTAGGTGTCACCAAGTCACTGTTAATAAGTGAGTCATTGACTGAACCGAATCAATTATACAGTTGATTCATTCAGGAACGAAACACAGTCATGTTGCTCAGAGAGAAAAAAAAAAAATCTATTTTTCATGCTGATTTTTGGAGAAAAACGGCACTCTTCGTGTGATATTGATTTACTATATGAAATTATATAAATATATATTTTCTGCACCTATCTCTTCAATTTTGTGATCATTTCAAATGCATTTTAACAGACTCAATCATGCAGTGAAAGAATGCACTTTAAATGTGCGTGCACTAGTCTAATCTAGACTTCACTGCACTCTGTAAGAGTGTTTTGTTTGGTTTTTGGCTAAATACTGATAATGTCAAATCGCACATCGTTAAAACAACAATTACTGCACCACTGTCTTTTTGGCTAATTTGTGCAAAACCATTTGCTAAACTGCCAAAGCTTCATTTTAACCACCAATGCAATGATGCAAGTATTTACCTTACCTTTAACGTTACATGCTTGCGAAGGGGTGATGTCGAGATTTGCTGCTAGTTTGGTCTCCCTAGACAAACACAGTTTACATTGCATAATAGAGCATAAATATGGCCAGGAGTTCACTTAATTTCCTTCGAGTTCAACTTCAGCAGAATACGACAGGGTTTGGTTTTCAGCTGGGTCTGCACCATTAACGCCGTTCTTGTCCATCTGCATCTTTCTTGTGATTTTAGCGCCAGTTTGTTCTCCTGCCCATTATTTAATGCAGTAGTTTCCAAGGAGCGATTTTTTATGTTTTTTTTTACTCAGTAATTAATGTGTTTTAAAATGTAGCGAAGTACAATACTTAAAACAAAATATACTTAAGTAAAAGTAAAATTACATATATTAAAAATTACTTTAAAAAGTAGAAGTACACAAAAAAGCTACTCAATTACAGTAACGCGAGTAAATGTTTTCTGTTACTTTCCACCTCTGCATATCAGATAACAGTTTTCTTCATAAAGAGGCTCATCCCCTCATGGTGGCTGCTATTTTGAGATCACATGACTAGGGATGGGTACCGAAACTCGGTATTAAATCGGTCTCGGGGCTAAATTATGAAAGACCGGAGTATCGATAAGCTCTGACGTTATCGGTACTTCTGTCGGTATTGGAGAAATTAAGAAAACACACATACATTTATTGTTGCTCTCTCTCTCTATATATATATATATATAATGTCGCCAGCTGTTTTTATGTGCAATAATATTCAAACATTTGTCTATGATGCATTTTTGTTATGCGCAATTCAGAAGCCAGATCGCGCTCACGCGGATGAGCTTCAGCATCAGCACACGCAACATGAAAGTCCTGTTTAATTATGATAGAAGAGAGAACCAACTATTCAAACATCTGCTCACACTTTAGGCCTGTGGCTGTTATATTAAGCTAAGTATTTTTTATTTTTTTTCGATTTTGGCTTCCAAGGATTATAGCCGCATTTCTCCCTTCCCTTCATAGCGGCGCGGATTCGTTCCTCCGAACCAAAACTTATCTGAATCAGCTCAATCAGTGATTGTTATAAAATGCCGTCTTTACTGTTGCTACATTGCAGGACATATTTGATAGTAAAACGTTGAGAGTACAATCTGAACAAGTGACGCTGTTCAGGCTGAAATGTGTGTGCGCGCGTGTGCCTGCGCGGCGGCGTGCTCCAAAACAGACAAGCAAAGTACACTTTGAGCTTCGGGCGCGTCGAAATAACACACACAAATATGCCAAAAAAATACACACACAATGTGTCAAAATGGCCGGTTATGAGAGTCTTCACTTTTATGTTTTAAGTGGACGAGAACAGTTGGGAGAAAATCCGATGCGTGTCAGTATATTGTCTTAAAGTGTCAGACTGGAGCTTGAGCCATCAATGTTAATCAAAGAACAAAATGCAAAGAGAAAATCACCCACAGCTCTTAATCTGAACAACGTTATAGCTTTAATAAACATAAATCTATCAGTACATACAGTGAAAACTATGCAGTGCTCATTTACATTTGATTACTTTTGTAACTATTACTTACCTGAACATTAATATTAGTAGACCTTCATGGAAAAATGAAAGCACTGTTTATTTCATTTCGTTTGTGTGTTTGTTTTATTGTATTTGTCAGTTTGTTTGACTTTGTTTCTTTGTTCATGTTGTTACTGTATCTTATGTATATAAAACACTAAAAATACCTGCACACTGGTGCATTTACAAATTGATGAAGAGCAGGCATTTTTAGTGTTTTATATACATAAGATAAGATACTGTAAGAATATGAACAAAGAAACAAAGTAAAACAAAAAGTACCGATAAGAATACCGTTAAAGTACCGGATCGATAAGCAGTATCGATAAGAGTAGTAATACCGTTAAAACCTTAACGATACCCATCCCTACACATGACCAGCTACTATAAATCTTTATCCCTTAAACAATTATCAAACAGTTTCCCATATGAAATAAATTGTTAGTAGTATTTCTATCATGACAACCAGTAGATACACAGACACATTGTTGTGAGAATGTAAGATATGCTGCTGCTGCATGAATTGATAGGTGGAGCTGGCGGAGGTGGAGGGTTTCAGAGGAGTGCGTTGTCCATTGGCTGTGAAATCAGCAGAGGACAATCAGCTTGTGCCATGTAGAGATTACTAGCAGATTGCATGTAAAGGACCTATCAGCCTGTGCCATCTAGAGTTTCTTGGCTGAATAATAAATTTCTACAGAGGCAACAGTAACCAATAACTTTTGATCTTGTTTGATGCTGCATACATTCCAAGAATTTTCGGTATACAGTAAAAATCCTTTCCCTTATCAGTCAGAGAAACATGCACCTTGAAAAAACAAATGAACTATGCAGTAGTATATTTAAAAAGTTATGAATGCCAAGTGTTAGTTTTTGCTATAGACTTGCTGTAGGAACTGAAGTCAACAGCATGTTCAATCATGCTGCTCTAGCCTCTAAAGGAAGACACAGCCCTGTGATGATGTCAGATATATCACTATAGCCTCCCCCATCATCTCTCCCTCATTTCACCGGAATCAGTTGCAGGTGTATTGCCAAGCGCAAAGTGTCGGCAAGCAGGTTCACTGAAGGATACTGCAGAGATGCCCTCAAGGGAGTCATTGCATTACCTTCAGCTATTTTCTGTCCAGGGAAAGTGGTACCCAATATACTTTTTTCTGTTGTTGTTATTTGTTTTCATGATCTCTGTTCTCTGCTATGTCATCCTCTTTCTCCCTCTCTCTTTCTGGCTCTCTGAGCCTCAGCTGTCTGCAGTGTTGCTGTTTGAAGTTTCTCTCTTCTTGCTTGTTGATGCTGAAAGTGGGTATCCAGTGGGAGAGGGAAAGGAGAAAGAACACTGCCTCCTTTATAACTCTTGTAGTTTTTTTATGTATCCCTTGTCAAGATAAACAGCAGAAAATTAGAGGCTAGAGCCTCATGTAGCTTAACAAAACAGGTGCACCCTATTTAAGGACATTCAGGCTTTTCATTCAGTCTACTCAGAATCAGTGCCTGTTTAATTGGATTGCAGGGGGAAAGCCATTGTGCTTTCTTTTGAAATGTCAATATGCACCTGATTTATATGTTGCCGTGCAAGCTGACGTCAAACGATTTTAAACACCTACTTAGAAAGTTAGTTCTGAGGAAAAGGTCTAGCATAATTTCTTTGCAGAGGCCCCTTGGTTTGATATTGAGTTATATTTAGAAAATGATTCCTTTTAAAATGGGACAAACCTTTTGAGTCCACTATGCGTGTTTATTTTATTATATCAAAACTCATTAGCAGTCCTTTCAAGAAAGCACCACAGCAGGACCTGAAATTATGTAGCAAACTGTCATGGCTTTTTTAAACCTTGTATAATTAGCTTTGCTCTGGCTAGAGAGATTGCAGCTCAAAGAGCAGCTTTGGATTTGCTTTTTGACATGGTCAGATAACAGGTAACGAACCTAAGTGCTCTGTCATAAACGTGGCCTCTGTGAGAAATCGAGTTTCAGTGTGTCACACTGATTTTCTCAACCCTAATACGACCATCAGAATTTAATCATGATTCTGAGGTGAATGGGAAAACAGTATTAGACGAAAAAATCTAACTTGAACATTTTTCCCTAAGCTCAACAATCAAAATGCATCTTATAATTACAAAAATACTGACATGAAACAATATTTGTAAAGTTAATTTTGAGCACTGAATAAAATATATTTATAGCATAATTTACCTTCAATCTAGCCACCATTTTGTATAAATGTTTTAGGATTTCATAATCTGTTAGATACATACAACTGTTTGTGATTGTGACTAAAACTAAAAGTATTAACGATCAATTTTGTTAAATAAAATAAAATATTACTATTATTGTTAGTTAACATTATTAACAATATAAATTAAAAATTATGCTAAAACATTTTATACAGAAATATTAAAATATTATTAAAACCTTAAACTTAGAAATGTGGCAAATAACTGAAATAAAATAACTTTTAAGTTGAAGTGCTAAAACTAGCAAGTCTAAAATGGAAATAAAATTAATTAAAGCTAATTTAAAATATTAAAAAAATAAATTCATTTTACAAGCAACATAAAACTACTAATACTTAAAAAAAATTAAAAAGCTAATTCAAAATATCAATAAATACTATAATGGTATATAAACATCACTGCATTAATGTAAAAAAAAATTACAAAAAAAATTATTCCCCTGAAAATGTTCCTCAATCGTCTCGATGCCTCATTTCTGACATGAGCAGAATTTCTATATAAATTATTCATAACTTTATGCTAAACTGTATTGATTTGAATGCAACATTTTATATCATAATGGTTTTACAAACTATTTAGGGTATATTGGCCGAAAACGCCCCCTTTAAGGACTGTAATTTTTCTATGAAACAAAGGTTCAATGTGCCTAAAATACTATCCTAGTTTTCAGGGACAATGACTTAAAATATAAACCATGAAAAAGTCCAGAGTTTTCATGTTATTAGATTACCAAGGGGGCGTTTCGCCCCACAGGTAGGGTAAAATTCCCCCTCTCTGACAAAGCAATTTTCTTCATACATTTACAGAAAAATCTGAGTACAAACAGTTTTAGCTTAACATTAAAAATATAAATATGAATATTTATTAATGCACCATGCTGAAACTCACCCTATTTGAAAAACATTAGGTGCTCGACATTTCCAACAATGCAAAGAGCGGACTTGCATTCTTGTGGCGACCTTGCTACCTTGAAAGAATGAACTCGAAAGGACACAAGGCCACCGAACACATCTTTGTAAGAATTGAGATGCGCTGCTCAACTGACTGTCCAAGCACAGCAGTAAATATACAATAAAAACAACATAACATCACAAACAAATATCATCACCGTGTATATTTGTGGCAATGAGTATGTATATTTAATGTTAACAATGCTTTGTCAATGTTAGGATTACTGGATGCTTTCTCCAAGTCAATTTATTAAAATTATGCAAACCAAATGTTTTCTGTCATGAGCTGTGACGTATTTGTGAGCTTGCAATGGAACTTTGAAAATGATCAATTTAAAGCTTACAGGCTTCTGTACGTCGACCATACGTGTCTCCTGGGATTTCTAATGGTTTGATTCTCTCAAGTCTGAAATCGATTCACACTTGATTTCAAAAAAACATCCAGGCACTTTCATGCATCCTCTGTACTTGCATTCTTGAGTATTGGAATTAAACTTAAACGGTTCAAATTAAAATTACAATTAAAAATGGTTAATGATGAACTCAAGGAGGCAAGTTCACTTGAAAAAAAGGTATTCTTTTAAATAAAACGTTTTTTAAATATACATTTTATTCCAACCACCTAGTTAGATTACATTTGATGGAAAAACAAAAGATGTGATGCTCAGAACATGATAATGATAGTGGGAAGCGATGCCACCTGGAGGTGTTTTACCCCAAGTGACTGTGGGGTAAAACATAAATGTCATTCTGAAGACCTAGTTATATTTTCCTCAGTTAACATGTACTCCTATTCTCATATCTCTCATACAACAAGCTTTAAAACACTTTTTTTCTTGAGGCTGAAATTAGATTGCTTAACATGACATCTATTTTCTGTCGGGTACTTTGCCAGTGTAAGCTTCACAGTGAATTCTTCTACATCACTCTTGTCAATGTAGCAACAACGAAAAAGTATCTTGACTTTATCTGTTATTAAGGGGAAAGTTATCTGCTATCCCCTTAATAGCAGATAACTTTATCTGTTATCTGCTATTAAGGGGAAGTCGTGGCCTAATGGTTAGAGAGTCGGACTCGTAATCCAAAGGTTGCGGGTTCGAGTCTCAGGCGAGCAGGGATTGTAGGTGGGGGGAGTGAATGTCCAGCACTCTTTCCACCCTCAATACCACGACTGAGGTGCCCTTGAGCAAGGCACCGAACCCTCAACTGCTCCCCGGGCGCCGCAGCATACATGGATGCCCACTGCTCCGGGTGTGTGTTCACGGTGTGTGTGTGTTCACTGCTGTGTGTGTGCATGTTGGATGGGTTAAATACAGAGCACGAATTCCGAGTATGGGTCACCATACTTGGCGGTATGTCACTTCACATCTGTTGGTTATTGGAAAAAAACTTTACTATACATTGAAGTATATGCTTCATGAATGACGACAAACTAAAACTCATATGATTGGTACTAAACTAAAATCAACACTATGTTCACCTTATGGAGTTTCTCATCCCTTTTCACAGCTTGCTCACTTGGGGTTCACAAGAAAATACATCAGGCCACAATGTTTTAATTGAGCTTTAAATGGAACTGCTGAATGAGGACCTTTAAGACATTATTACTGCAGTATTATTCTGTAAAGCTGCTTTGATATGCATAGTTCAGAAAAACAGGGTATCCTACTCCAAACACGCACCGTATAATACTACTCTTTTGGGATTCTCCAACAAACAGAGAAAGAATGGCTTGCAGTGCTTACAGTTGTCCCTGCAAATTAAAATTACACACAGCAGCTTTAAAATGCAAAAAATGAGGTACGAGGCATCATTATTTCGCTACCTACTGTTTTGAAACAGCCTTTGTGTCTGTAATACAGCCACGATTTTGAAACAGAGCTATTGTATTTATTTAGCTGGTCTTATTTGATTCAGTTTCATAAAGAGAAGTTCTGTTTTCTATCTCGTAGCATTAGTTCTGAGGAAAGGTTCTCACATTTGAGCAAAAATCACTAAACTCTATCCTACCACATGCTAGCTTCTAAAATTTTAAAAACTGAAACCGCAGCACAAGTACAAACAATCAATACCTGGTTCAATTTAATGTAATGTTAGTTCCCATGGTGAAGCCGGTTCTGGCAATCTCTGTGTTAATTAAAAGCTCCAGGCTGGAGCTGTTGTATTATGCTGTCTGCAGCCGGCATCAGAGACCTGAGGAAAGCCATCGTCTGAGAAATCACGGTAAATCGAAAGATTTATAGTCTACACAAACAAATGGCGACTGGCTTACAAACAACATATATTTGATTCTTGAGCAATTGTGGATAAACTTCATATACTGTTTCTCTTTTGTTCTGTTTTCATTTTTTTTTTCCTCTTGATATTTTAGATACTTCAGAATGCTCCTAATGAGACATTTATTCGGCATCACATGCATATCTAGAAGACGCTGCAGACCGCAAGTTACTGCTTTGATGCAATACATTGTAAAGATGGAGCAAGCTCTCTTTTGCAGGTCCTGTCCAAAAGAGTTAATGAACTCTGTACTCAGGGACTAACAATCAGAAGTGCAATGTGTTCTTGGCCTAATGAAGTGGAGAGGCTCTGCTCTTTTATGCCCCTGATTAGCAGAACACATAATTAGCAGCATGGCTAATAAAATCGCTTAAAACATGTAGTCGAAGTGCAACCGTTTTTGGTCTCTTGCTGGCATCTTGATGAACCAAATAAGCACGCGTGCGTGTGTGTATGTTCAATCAGGTGCATTGTGTTTTCAGTCCTGTGATTGTGGCTTGTCAGACTATATGATATGACCCAAGTGAGATCACGGGTAAAAGACAGTCTGAGTGATGTTGAAGTCCATTCATATCTGATTTTGATATACATCTAAGGATTTGTTTTGATTGACAGAACTGACTGGGCGATCGATTATGTCCAGTGCTAAACTTGTCAGCAAAATTATTCATTGGTTTTTGATTTCATCAGTAATAATGAAAACACACACAAAAAGAATATGATTCTTTCAAATAATCCATCCCTAGTCAGTAATGCCGGGGATTGTCATGCTTGAGAGGAGCTGAAGCTGAACGGTGAATGAACACTGGAAAACTTTAAAAGCTAGCGGGGTTAATTTACTCACCCATCCTACACCCATCCCATCCTATATGAGATTCAATAGATACAAACACAACTCAAACATTATCATTATTTTACAACTTGCATCTGCATAAAATGATGCGAATGTATTAGTGTACTTCAACCACCTTACATGGTAGTCAGAATATATAAGTTGCGTTGTGAATACACTCTTACCGTTAAAGTGGACTAAAGCTTGGATAATGAATAACTATATTCACAATATTGTATTACAATAATGTACTCACTGTAATAATCAATGTTATTTTAGCATTATTTATCTACTTTTATAGTACTTATTAATATTTTGAATTACTGTAGTGTTTATTTTAACTTTAGTTGTTTTCATTTTAGTTGTTTTGTGATGTGTTTTTGTCATCTTTATTATTGTCACACTTCGGCTACTGCTACTGTGTAGGAACGAGGAATCGAGGAGACGGCGATATTGACAAGGAACAATCTTTATTCATCCAAATAAAGACTAACAGACAGGCATGAATGCACACGTAGCATAATTCATAATTGCAGTAAAAGTAGTCCAATTCTAGATTAAAATTTTTCATCCAATATTTATCTTTTATTTCAGTTACTTAAGACAAATTTGAATAGTTTTAATTTTATTTAACAATAACAACACTGGCAATAATATTGCATGAGCTGATTGAGTTTCCACGTCAACAGCTTTCAAGTTTTGTTAAATGCTGATACATATTTAATTTTACATATAAGATGTTTTAATATTTGCTTTAATTTCTCATCAATTAATTTTAGCAACATTGGCTAAAGTAAATTTAATTATTAATCAAATCTAATAAGTAAAACTGACTAAATAATTCACATGACATGACTAAATATTGTATTGACTACATATTTGGAAAACTTTTTTTTCAAAAGAGAAGAACTATTGCTAAAAACCAATATGAAAAACCACCACTTACTGCATCACAACATCTTGACATCCTCATTGGCAAGATCTTGCAGTAATGTGCCGTCTGGAAGCAGAAAAAAAGAAGTCTGGTTGTTTGGAGTTTGTCATATCTGGGTGACAGAAGGAGCTTGTGGATTGCTCATTCTTCAGAATGAACGCCACATAATTTGATAGCATGATCATAGCATAAAGAGATTGCTAATTAGCGAGATATTTCTGTTGCATACAGTATCACATAGATGAGTTAATTTAATCATTTTGCACTGAATATCAAACTTCAAAAAATGTCTACAACTATATAATGTGTGCAGAGCTCAAGTACAAGTATTCGGCGGCCAAAGAAGCAGGTCAGGATCACGCCGCTGAAGAGGTGCTAAGACACATTAGCCACATTTACTAGATCATTTAACATGGGCCATTTATTTCTCGAGGTGTCTGGTGTTGTTTTGCTGGTGTAAGAATGATAACTTTAGAGGGTAAATAGTTAGAGCTCTTGACCCTAGCTTTTGCTCTTCACCCGTGTGCCTTTTCCTCTTAGTTCTCTGAATAAAACAGCAAAGAGAACTGAGCCTCAGAATATCAGCC
The DNA here is from genome assembly GCF_936440315.1 of Barbus barbus. NCBI lineage: Eukaryota > Metazoa > Chordata > Actinopteri > Cypriniformes > Cyprinidae > Barbus > Barbus barbus. The sequence goes on along the minus strand of NC_136731.1, from coordinate 20,729,173 downwards.
TGAAGGTGGGCTTTTTATTTGTGTTTGGAAAATTTCTTTGAATCGGTTCGAGGGAAACAGAGTATCATATAATCATCACCAGTCGGTTGAAAGAACAAAAATGGTGTCTGACGAAGCAGTTAGAAGAAGTAAATTAACTGTTCAAAACAAACATATAGCACAAGTTAAACTGTTTGATTCATGAACTCATGTCTCAAATCTCATGCAAATATCTAAAAAAAAAAAAAAAAAACTTGTAGGAGATTTGAAGTAGTCTGATGAATCCTTGAATGAACTGACCGAATTGAACATATGACTGAACTGTTAGGTCCATGTCAATGCATCATTACTACAATTCATTCATTTGCTCTTGCTTACTGATTAAACCTCTAGGTGGGTCATAGTATGAAAAAGTTGTGGACCCCCAACCTAGACACTTAATACAAAAAAAAAAATTAAGAAAACCTCTTGACTGGTTGAGCAGCAAAGCAGCTCTCTTGGTTTTAGATACAATCTACGGTGACAGAGCACTGCTATTCTTATCCAATTTCCAATTAGGAAACTCGTACTTACGATAATTCTGATAGCACATAAAGACAGCATAAATATGCAAGAACAAGTGACTAAACATCTAGAAACAATCAAAAGAGGGACCAGACAGCAACAATGCAATTAACTCAAAGCTACACATGACAAAACATCAAAATAAAAGACTAGACCAAGATTATTAATGGCTACAAGAATTATTACGTATAACTGGCCCAAAGATTGAATGTGTAACCTTAAAAACATAGTATGGAGGCTTTATTGTATGGCGGCTTTAAGCTATAGATTCATTTTCATATAAATATGCCAAGGAAGAAATATAAAGAGAGCTCTTTAGAAATCTATAGAGCTGCAACCTGAAAGAACAAACCTTGTCTGTATTTGTTTCTTGACGAGTGTCTCTCTTGTAAACAGCGTTTTGTTTGTATTGCATTTCCAGTGAAATGATCTTATGGCAATCACTTTCTTTTCATCTGCTCCAGGAGGTTTCTCAAGTGCATGATTTTGTCTCTCAGAGTTGATTATGTCATAGCTGAAATTAACTAGTGTTTAATGAGCAAAATATGCAGAGCTATGAGCAGGTCTGAAGCACTAACACATCATCTTGTGAAAAAAGACGCAGTCATTAACTCATTATTGAGTGTGATTGTTCCTACGCAGCACTATACAGTTACACACATGCCATTTTACAGTATTACTTCAGCGTTATGACTCGGTGTTATGTCAAAAACTAGACCTTGGCAATATAATCCTGCTCATGTGGCTGTTTGCCTGAAATATCCCGCTGAGTTCCAATGTAAAGATGATTACATGCACAAATATGAAACTGTTGCACCCTGGAGGTGTTTAAAGAGGCTAGTCTGGGGTTCTTTGCCAGCTTGTTAGTTTTCAGTTTCAATATTTTTACCAGTCCATTCTTGGTTTTAGTATATACAGTGGGTACGGAAAGTATTCAGACCCCCTTAAATTTTTCACTCTTTGTTATATTGCAGCCATTTGCTAAAATCATTTAAGTTCATTTTTTTTCCTCATTAATGTACACACAGCACCCCATATTGACAGAAAAACACAGAATTGTTGACATTTTTGAAGATTTATTAAAAAAGAAAAACTGAAATATCACATGCTCCTAAGTATTCAGACCCTTTGCTGTGACACTCATATATTTAACTCAGGTGCTGTCCATTTCTTCGGATCATCCTTGAGATGGTTCTACACCTTCATTTGAGTCCAGTTTTGTTTGATTATACTGACTGGACTTGATTAGGAAAGCCACACACCTGTCTATATAAGACCTTACAGCTCACAGTGCATGTCAGAGCAAATGAGAATCATGAGGTCAAAGGAACTGCCTGAAGACCTCAGAGACAGAATTGTGGCAAGGCACAGATCTGGCCAAGGTTACAAAAAAAATTCTGCTGCACTTAAGGTTCCTAAGAGCACAGTGGCATCCATAATCCTTAAATGGATGACGTTTGGGACGACCAGAACCCTTCTTAGAGCTGGCCGTCTGGCCAAACTGAGCTATCGGGGGAGAAGAGCCTTGGTGAGAGAGGTAAAGAAGAACCCAAAGATCACTGTGGCTGACCTCCAGAGATGCAGTCAGGAGATGGGAGAGAGTTGTAGAAAGTCAACCATCACTGCAGCCCTCCATCAGTCGGGGCTTTATGGCAGACTGGCACTGCTCATCACCTATCCAATACAGTCCCAACAGTGAAGCATGGTGGTGGCAGCATCATGCTGTGGGGGTGTTTTTCAGCTGCAGGGACAGGACGACTGGTTGCAATCGAGGGAAAGATGAATGTGGCCAAGTACAGGGATATCCTGGACGAAAACCTTCTCCAGAGTGCTCAGGACCTCAGACTGGGCCGAAGGTTTACCTTCCAACAAGACAATGACCCTAAGCACACAGCTAAAATAACAAAGGAGTGGCTTCACAACAACTCCGTGACTGTTCTTGAATGGCCCAGCCAGAGCCCTGACTTAAACCCAATTGAGCATCTCCGGAGAGACCTAAAAATGGCTGTCCACCAACGTTTACCATCCAATCTGACAGAACTGGAGAGGATCTGCAAGGAGGAATGGCAGAGGATCGCCAAATCCAGGTGTGAAAAACTTGTTGCATCTTTCCCAAAAAGACTCATGGCTGTATTAGATCAAAAGGGTGCTTCTACTAAATACTGAGCAAAGGGTCTGAATACTTACGACCATGTGATATTTCAGTTTTTCTTTTTTAATAAATCTCCAAAAATGTCAACAATTCTGTGTTTTTCTGTCAATACGGGGTGCTGTGTGTACATTAATGAGGAAAAAAATGAACTTAAATGATTTTAGCAAATGGCTGCACTATATCAAAGAGTGAAAAATTTAAGGGGGTCTGAATACTTTCCATACCCACTGTATATATATACTTCTCTCCTGATAATCTTCCTACACTTCTTATCCTAGCACTGTATCAAGAATCTCAATATCTCACGCTAAAGTTATTTTTGTTTCTGCCTGCTGAATAGACCAGCTTAGACCAACAGAAATTATGTGCCCCTGCAAAGTTTACTGACAAACCATGACAGAAAAGAAATAGTAAACCCTAAAAATGAAAATATTCTGAAAATGTACTTACCTTTAGGCCATCCAAGAATTTGTCTCTTTATAGTAACAGATTTTTATTAACCATTACTTTACTTCACCAATGGATCCTCTGTAGTGAATGGGTGCCGTCAGAATGAGAGTCCAAACAGCTGATAAAAACATCATAATAATTCGTTAAATAAGTTACACAAGTCCATCAATTAATGTCTTGTGAAGCGAAAAGCTGTGTGTTTGTAACAAAAAAATCCATCAATAAGACAATTTTAACTTTAAACCATTGCCTCTGACCAAAATACCAGTCCTCTATTATATGGCTTTCTCCAGTGGGAAAAAAAATTGTTCCGTCTGATTCAGGAGAGAAGTATGTACCGATCAAGCACCATTTACAAGTCAAACAGTGGGTGGATTTTGATGTGAGTGGAAAACGGGATGAACTTTTTCATTGGAGGAAGCTTTAGTTTGGATTATTGTATTTTGGCCAGAAGTGAAGGTTTAAAAAAAAAAGTGACCCTGGACCACAAAACCAGTCTTAAGTGTCAATTCTTCGACTGATTTATACATCATATGAAAGCTGAATAAATAAGCTTTCCACCGATGTATTGTTTGTTAGGATAGGACAATATTTGGCCAAGATACAACTATTTGCAAATCTGGAAACTAAGGGTGCAAAAAATCTAAATATTGAGAAAATCTCCTTTAAAGTTGTCCAAATTAAGTTTTTAGCAATGCATATTACTAATCAAAAATGAAGTTTTTATGTACTTACAGTAAGGAATATACTAAATATCTTCATGGTGTCAGGGTTCTGTCATGTCTGTCATGTGTTCCCACCTCATGTTTCCTTATTTGGTTTGTTTCCTGTCCTTGTTAAGCGTAATCATCAGTTAATTCTTGTCCAGCCGTGTTCGTCTCGTTATCTATGATTTACCTGTTTATTTATAGTCCTGTCTGTTCAATTTGAGTTCGTCTGGTCTACTCGTTATTCCCCGGTGTTCCTGTCTGTGTTTTGCCCTGCCTTGTCTTGCCCTGCCTTGATGTTATTCAGTAAAGATTATCATTTGAAGTTATATCCTCGTCTGCGTGTTCCAGGTTCCTCCCTCGTGTGTGCACCGTGACACATGGAACATGATCTTTATTTCATATCCTAATGATTTTTGTCATAAAAGAAAAATTTATAATTTTGACCCATACAATGTATTTTTGGCTATTGCTACAAATATACCCCAGAGACTTAAGACTGGTTTTGTGGTCCAGGGTCACAAATGTCTTGATATATCTGTTTCTTACAAAATTCACAGCGTTTTTACTTCACAAGACATTTGGTCATAAATCATTTGGATTACTTATGGATTATTGTAATGTGTTTATCAGCTGTTTGGACTCTCATTCTGACGGCACCCATTCACTGCAAACGATCCATTGGTGAGCAAGTGATGTAATGCTACGTTTTATCCAAATCTGTTTTGATGAAGAAACAAACTCATCTTAGATGACCTGAGGGTGAGTAAATTTTCAGAACCTTTTTTTTGTGAACTATTTTTTTAAGGTCTGTTCACACCAAATATGAGATGACAATGATGACAAAATCACACCCGAAAGGTCTATTCGCACCAAGACTGACACAAATATTCGTCTGGTAAGATAAAGAGCTTTTCTACAATATCAAAGTCCCAAGTCCCAGTAATATTTAGATACCGCTACAGCTGTCAAAATGAAACTATTATCACTTGCTAATAAACATGTTGTTAACAAATTCACGATTTGTAGTTATAATCATTTCATTATTGTCTGTGTGATTTCTTAACACTGTTGTACATGCACATTTGTACATGCACATTAAGTAATTTACTAATAAACAAAACGCATAGAAAAATTGTAAAAACCACAGGCTCACAGTCTTGTAGTTCCACAGACTACAAATACTTTTCAAGTGCTCATAAATTGTGAGGTAAACATTTATTCATGGATTGCATTTCCCTTTAATGCAGTTTAAGAAATGTTATGGAATATTATAAATGCACATATGTGTGGTGTCATTATGTATGCACTTGTAAAATAAGTGCACGTTATTACACTTTTAAAGGATACATTGTTTATTTTTAGTAGGCGTGTAAATACAAGCAGCTTGTTGTCAAATGCTGCTGTTATGAAGTTGTTTACCAGCAACAGTAAAATGCCTTCAGGTACCGCAGCATGTTGGATTTTGCAGCATCAATTATGTGTAAATATGAAATAACTGTTTCCATTCCAAAAGTTTCCTCCCTATGAATATTTGCATTAAGCGTAATTACATAATGCATAATCCTAGTCATTTCAGCAGGGTGACTAAATCTAAATCTGGTTGTACTTTCAAACAAACATGTTTACATGTTTAGATTTTCAGTTATCATTTTAATTTTAGTATGGGTTTTATAATAATTTTGTTATTGCCTTTTGTCGTTTTTATTAGTTTTTAATATTTCTTTTCAATTTAATTAATATTTATTTAAATTTTACTTTTAGTAACTTCACCTTAAACTAATTTAATTTCAGTCATTTGCCAAGGCAACATTTCTAAATTTTCTTTAAGTCTTTTGATGTTTTTCATCTTATATTTTATTTCAGCTTTATTTTAAAGAAAACTATTTTCGATTTTAATTAATAACAACATTGAGCTGAGCAGTGCTGACTTTGCATAACACTGTACAGTATTTCTAATTGAAGTGAATTTGCATTTCCATCAGCTAATCTGCTACAGTATGTCACGCATTGGTCTGAACAGACAAAAAGCATACTAATATTGAATCAAATTTTCATGATGAACAGGTCTAGATAAATGAACATGTTGAGGGATTCACTTTATATTAGTACCATCTCAGTTATCATCAGTTTTTATTTAATCATTATTGAACAATATTATATAATTAATTATACATTCACAAGTCCCTTATTTTTACACTTAGTGTTAGATGACTGCAAAAGTTATCTAAGAACTCAACGTAAGTGTTCTAAATAGATTTCTTAAAGGGATCATCGGATGCCCATTTTCCACAGGTTGAAATAATTCTTTAGGGTCTTTATGAAAAGTCCATAACATACTTTGGTTAAAATTTCTTAGTGGTAGTGTAAAAAACACCCTTTTTACCTGTCAAAATCAGCTCTGTTTTCAGGAGCTTCTTTTTTAGTCGATGTCACTTTAAATGTTAATGAGCTCTGCTGACGGCCTTGTCAATAAACTACCATAGGAGGGGCCTGTAAAGAACTACATCATTCTGGCAGGAATCTCAGAACAGCCTGATTTGTGAAAGGGGATTTTAAAATAGGGATTTAAAAAAAAAAAAAAAAAACATTGGGTGGATTTTTATCATTATAGGATGGATGTGTACACACACTTCCAACACACATTTATAGTCAAACAACTTGTAAAGTGAATTTTGCATCCGATGAGACATTTAAAAACACTAATCATTTTATAACACTTTTAAATGTAATCTTCCTCAAATCTAAAAATGAATATCCATTTTACTTCATTTACATTATAATTGAATTCACTTGTGAGATTTAAAAAATGGTTTTATTTATTTTTTGTTTGTTTTTAGTTTATTTAATATCCGCCATTTATCAGTTATTGTTCATAAAGAAAACATAATTATCATACTAATTGGCAGAATTGTTAAATGATCTACCTGTCTGTCAAGAAATAGACAGATAGACACCCGCAGTATGGTTGATATCCTCTATCCACCAGGCCAATCCATTTCAGATTTCAGATGGCAGAAAGAACACTCGCCTTGCAACTCTCAGTCTTAGAGCATAAATCAAGAGTGATTCTGCACTTCCTGTGCAAGTGCTGTAAATCTCCCACTAACAGCGTATTCTCCTCTTTGATGGATGAGGCCAGGGGGACTGTTGATTGCCGACGTAACCAGAGCTCAGGCTGGAGACTTTGGAGAGCCAGGAAGCTGAGAGAGAGGCATAATTTTAGCCCTCTTTTGAGATCCCTATTTGCACACAGAGTGAAGAAGACCAGGAGGTACAAACAGATGATAAATAAAGGTTGAGAAATTCAAAGATCAGACATACAGAGCTGTTCATGATGAATAGTGGGTTGAGCTAAATATGTTGACAAAGGTTAATGATCAGAATGCGCTTCTATGACAAGGTGAAACTTTTGTATTGTCATCTAGATTATTGATTAAATGCATAAAGCCTCACAGATAAATGATGATCTGTCTTGTACACCTTTATCTACGGATGTCTTGTGTCCCTTGGCACACAAACAAATCTTAGCTTGTAACAAAAAGGGCTGCAGGTTCAAAACGCATTAGGGTTCTGGACTAACACCATGGTGCCACTGAGCAAGGCACTTAACCTCAGGTTACTCCAGGGGGACTGTCCCTTTAAAAAGGTGTTCATGCAGGTGCCAGTCCTCTGTTGTGTGTGTCTTGTGTTTCCACATGTGCCCTGTGTTTCTATGGCCATATTTGGTTTGTTTCCTGTCCTCGTTATGTCATTAGTAGTTTATTCGTTTCCAGGTGTGTTTGAGTTAATTAGCCTAGTATTTAAGTCCTGTCTGTGCAGTGTTATGTCGTCTGGTCTACTCGTTACTCCCCGGTGTTTGATGTCTGCCTTGCCTTGTCCTGCCCTGGCTTCATCAGTAAAGTATGTTATTTGAGTTTACCTCCTCATATGCGTGTTCCTTGTTCCTCCCTCGTGTGTACACCGTGACAGAAGACCAGACCTATACAGTAAGCGTCGTCCCTTCACTTCGTTTTGTTTTGTCCAGTTTTGTAGTGTTTTTTTTGTTCCTGGTTTTGCCCGCCATTCGCGGGAGGTGAGGCCGCCATCCGCGGATCATCGAGCCCGCCGTTCGCGGGAGGTGAGGCCGCCGTCCGCGGATCATCAAGCCCGCCGTTCGCGGATCACCAAGCCCGCCGGTCGCTGGAGAGGAGGCTGCCGTTCGCGGGAGATCTACGCCGCGGTCGGTGGGGAAAGCCCACCCACCGTCCGCGGCTCCCTGACTCAATGCCCGCCGGATCGCCGCAGACTCAATGCCCGCCGGATCGCCGCAGAATGCCCGCCGGATCGCCGCAGACTCAATGCCCGCCGGATCGCCGCAGACTCAATGCCTGCCGGATCGCCGCAGAATGCCCGCCGGATCGCCGCTGACTCAATGCCCGCCGGATCGCCGCTGACTCAATGCCCGCCGGATCGCCGCTGACTCATGCCCGCCGTTCGCGGGGTATGACGCCGCCGTCCGCGGCTCCTCTACTTGCTGTTTCGCGGGGAAGACCAACCCGCCGTCCGTGGTCACTCGGCCCGTCGCCGGTTGTGGCTTCCTCCAGCCAGGGACGGATTACGAACCGGGCCAGCGGGGCCGCTGCCCAGGGGCCCTAGGGGTGCAGGGGGCCCGTGGGGCCCCTAGCCCAAAACAATTTGCAACGCTTATCAACAATGTATTTTCGTTTGTCTATTTTAGAGGGCCTACATTCTTTGATCCTCTGCCTACAAGGGCCCCTGACCCTATAGGGAGGGCGTTTGGCTGCCAAGGGCCCTTGAATTGTGGTGGTGCTGGTGGGGGGGGTCGGTGCTTTCAGGGGGCCCCCGGCCCTGCTATAGGAACTTTAAAGGGAAATGGGTGCATGGGAGCCTACTTTTAGAAGGCCCTCTTAGGCCCTCCTATTATAGTCCTGGCTTCTGGCTACCAGGGGGTCCTAGGGAGGATGGGGGCTTTTAGAGGGCCCTCTGATTATGAGGGCCCTACTAGGAGGCCCTAGGGAGGAGGGTGTAGTGTACCTTTAGAGGGCCATCTGATTACAAGGGCCCCTACCATGGGGCCCCTGGCTTCTGGGGGGAGGGGAGGGGGGCTTGTTAACAGCCTTACAGAAGGCCCTCTGACTAGGGAGCGGTAGCATGGTGGGATGGAGGCGGTTAACCTGCCCGCTGAGTGGCCCCCAGACCAGTGTAGCAGTGTAAGAGTTTGACCAGTGTAATCACTCCCAGGGCTGTAGTGGAGGCTAAACGCAAGTAAACACGGTTTACCCACCTCTGAAATTTCAGAATTACAGTTTACCCACTTCTCAATTGATCTAAATGCACATCATAGTATAGTTTATGCACAAAATGTGATCACAGAATTCGTAGTTCACCCACCTCTTATTTTACCACTACACCCCTGATCACTCCGTTCTGTACGGGGATATGGTACACAGGTGGATTCTGGCATGGTTCAGCTGGACACGGTACACATGTAGTGTGATCACTAACCGTGCCCCAACATGGCTCTCACTGTACGTTCACACCAGGAGAGACCAAAGCGAACACGTCGCCAAGGCCGTTGAAGAAGCTTCGTTGTTGAATTTGCTTTATTCACTTTGTTCGCTCATTGGGATGTTTGATTTAGCCTGTTACCGTGGGGCGTTGGTAAATCTATATATTAGAATTGGTTTTCACCGAACCGCGTCATAACTCATTACATAAGGTTAACTGACTTTTAACTTCTCTTTTTCGCTCTGGTCGCCCAATTCGCTTCGCTGCCAGTGAATTTGCTTTGTTCGGCCAATTCGCCGACTCTCCATAGAGAAATAATGACTTTCGTCGCTCTGGTCTCTTCTGATGTGAATGTACATGACATCAATAATGACACTCCAAATAATAAATATTTGAATTAATTTGAGAAAGTTGGTGTTAATAACAGTTTTTTTCACATTGAAGAACTTGCAATGCGTAAATCATGGGGAGAGACCTATCTTTTCCCATGGTAATAACCAGGCTGCTGAATAGAAATGGGATGATTAGCAAAAGTGCTTTGATTTAGAGCATGAATTGTATGACATTCAAACTGCATGATCAGTTTGCATTGTTGATTAAAACTGGACAAGTTCTAATATTTTCTGACTTCTGTCTGATGGTTATTTCACTCGATGCTAGAACAGCAGACAGCATGCTGTAGTAGACAGTTGCTACCAGTGGGGATTTCTTTAAGACTGCAAGGGAAGCTCGGCTTCCCCTATAATGTCAAAAAATTAATGGTCAAACATGTACTATTGTGTTAACATTTTATTGATTAAAAATGCGTTAGAACACGTTCATCTCAGAGACGAGTTCGTTCAGAATCAGCTACATATAGCAGGTGACTCGATTTCCTTCTCATATATTCCCGTAGCATCAATGTATTTGCCTGTTGAAGCCTAGCATCCATTGACTTCAATGGGGCTGCTTTGAACAGTTTTTTTTAGTGCTTCGAAACTAGACGCTCATTGGATAAATGCTGCGATTATGTCCCGCCCCCGGACGCTCAGCGTCTCTGGGGGTGAATGGAGGAGTGGGCGGGGCTGGACTCCGGGCTTCTGCGTGATGATTGGAGGGTTTGTCGAAAGACTGCATCTCCTTTTGATTGACAGCGATTGTGTCCTATAAGAAGTCGCTGATGCTGAAGCTATTCGAGCCAGTGTTGCCAATTTAGCGACTTTTCAGACCACACTAGCGACCTTTTTCCCCAAAAGTGACTAGCGACAAATCTAGCGACTTCTTTGACAAACCTTAGCGAGTCTCTGTGATCGCTGGTACTGCCGCAACGGCGCGAGGTCAGCGCGCACGCACCTCTTTCTCTGTTCAGTGAGCGGCTGAGAGGAGCAGCGCGTTCAGTTCAAATAGATATTATGTTGCTTCTCTAATTTTACATGCAAATATAGCCGAAATCACAGCACAGGAATTGTCTTGTCTTATCTTGTATGTATTATTTGATTTAATCAGACGACGGCTCGATTATAAATTAGTATTTTTGTGCATAGGCCTACTAACTTCTTGGGAGGGAGAGCTGGTTATGTATTCTTAAAGGGCTGCGTTTCAGTCACTAGTTCATATTTATCCCGTTGACTGACAACATAAACAGTAAAATGTATAAAGGAAAACAGTTTTATTGAGAATTTGGCTGCATTAAAATACAGTATGAGCACAGAGAGACAAACAAATGTAAAAGGTAATATGACGCGATGACGTAATGAATATGCTAATTAGCGCATGGCGTCATCTGACGACATTTAGCGACTTTTCAAACTGGCTTTAGCTACTTTCCATCGAAAGAAGCTGGCAACACTGATTCGAGCTCAGTCCCATAGTACGCCGCACTAGTTTGGACCCACAAGTGGCATGATGACGTAACAACTAGCCATCCCAGACAATGCTGGCGTTTTTTTTTTTTAAGGGGGGGGCCCTCGCGAACGTTTTGCCCAGGGGCCCACACAACCCATAATCCGTCCCTGCCTCCAGCCCACCGGTCCCCGCCGTTGTGATGGTCAGCCGGCCGGCTGCCGCCGTGGTTGTCGTGGCTGCCGGCTGCAGCCGGATTGACCAGTGGCCAAGGTCTTTTTAACTTTCCATTTCATTTGGTCCCGGGACCCTGATACCCCCGAGCTGCCCCATGGAAATTGGGGGGTGGGGGGTAGAAGGGTTCCGGCGGGAGTGGCCGGGCCGAGGAACGAGGCCATGGGCATGAAGACCAATTGCAACAGAATGACCTTTATGTCAGATGATATGTGCAAGACCCCATGCAGAATACGAAGTAGCAAACAATGCCCACTGCTTTTCTTTTTTCTTTTTGCTGTCTGTCTGCTGAACTCTGCTGAACTCCACAATGTACTATTTTATCTTGTTGACATTCAAAAGGGAATATATCAGGACATCTGCTTCTTTGCTTTATGTTGTTCTGTCATTATTTTGCATACTGTAATTGTAGTGATGTCAGCTCAATTTGATTTAACAGGTTAACAGTCCCAGGTGAAAACTGGGGCCGAAGATATAACCATGAGGTACACCGCTATTCAAAATCAGTCATAACTGCAGTTTGCATATTTAGTAATGCAGTTTCAAGTCCCTGATGCATCAAGAACACTTCAAAAGTATTAAAGCAAAGCTTCATTCAGTAAATAAAGCCTTGACATGCAATCCAGTGTAGGAGCTAAGGAGTAAATAGTGCAACTGATGATACTGTGTCACCCAATGATCTATTTGAGTGATATGCAAATTGCACTAGGAATCAAGTGGTGTGGGAAAATAAAGTGAGTGCTTAAAATACGAGCATGACTTTGCACAGGTTTTGAGTGTTTGAGGTTGATATCGTACAGTTGTTATAAGACTTGTACAAGTCAGGTGTGGCTTTCACACAAACAGTTTTGGTTGAGCTTTTATTCAAACGGTTGTACCAGAACAATTAAATTACAAAATGCTTTAAGACATGTTCTAACCAACAGCCAATTATTTTGTTCCAGCTTTGAAGTAGCTTGCTCTTTTATTTTGTAGGTTTTTGAAGGCCTTATTCATATATTGTAAAGCTATAGATCACTTAAATTCTGTCACACGTCATGAGGGTGGGTAAATGATGGCACAATTTTGAATCTTTGGGGGGAGTCATCTAGTTTTTTAAATAAAAGCACATTAAATTATACTGTCACGGTGCACACAGCAGGGAGGAACAAGGAACACGCAGACGTCGACATAACTCAAATAATAGGCTTTACTGGAGACAGGACAAGACATGGCAAGGCAAGACAGACATCAAGCACCGGGGAGTAACGAGTAGACCAGACGACATAACATTGAACAGACAGAACTATAAATACACAGCATCATGAGACAGACACGGTTAGACATAAATAAACTAATGATTACATCAGACAAGGACAGGAAACAAACCAAATAAGGGCACAAGAGGCAGGAACACATGACACACTCAACAGAGGACTGACATAACTCCCCCTTCTCAGTTCCATCAGAGAGGGGGGGGTGGGCGCTCTGGAGGCCCCTCAGGACAGACACAGAAACATACACCGAACGGGGCCTCCAGCGCGGAACAGAAAGCCGCAGGCCGAGGTGTAGCTCAGGAGGCCATGGCAGGTGGTCCTCATGCCCATGGCCTCGTTCCTCGGCCCGGCCACTCCCGCCGGAACCCTTCTACCCCCCAAAAAATTTCCATGGGGCAGCTCGGGGGTATCAGGGTCCCGGGACCAAACGAAATGGAAAGTTAACTGGTCACTGTCTGGTCAATTACGGCTGCAGCCGGCTGGCATAGTTTAGCTCCAACCCTAATCAAACACACCTGATCAAGCTAATCAAGGTCTTCAGGATTACTAGAAACTTCCAAGCAGGTGTGATTTAGAGCTGGTTGGAGGTAAACTCTGCAGAGCTATGGCCCTCCAGGAATTGAGTTTTGAGACCACTGTTCTAGAACGTCTTTCTGCAAACCAACTTGGTTCAAATCTATCTGGTCCTCACAACAATATCCACACTAACTTTTTGCACAGAGAAATCAATCAGTAACAAGTGGAAAGAGGAAATGAGGAGAAATGAATGTTAATTTTCCATTAATCACATTAATGGAATTAATGGTACACATCCATTCTGTAATAATTATACTTATGTGACCAAATTTGTTAATAATATATATATTTTCATGAATGACTTAATATGCGTTCATACAACATATGGACTATTTTCAGAAACATTAGAAGATATTAATAGTCAGTAGTTCAGCTTTATGAAATGCTTCTTTGACAGTAATTAGCTACTTAACTGGTAATGGTACTTCAAAAAACACCATGGTATTGTCATGATGTATGTTTGTTTTTTTATTTATTTACTTATTTTTTCATTCCAATTAGCAAAGTCACTTTAAGACAAGTCAGTTCTTCAAATATTTCATAATATTTCATATTAATGCTTTTTCCTACCAGATGGTTTACTAAACCTTTGTGACCTTTAAAAAATTAGTTTCACAAATAAATTAATACAGTACATAGTCACAATTTGTTTTTGTCTTCAAAGCCAATTTCAAATCTAATCATAAGTTCATGAGAAAAGTAAATTCAACATAAGTGTGTGCAAATGTTTGATAGTTTAGAAGTCAAAACTTGTTATTTATTCTATGCGAGACTTTAAGAAATCTGGACACTCTACATTTGAAGTCAACTGATGGTATGGCTGTGGACTATGAGACTCCACGGTAATTGTGAGCACTGAAACAGCATCTTTAATCTCATCTCAATCTCAATGGAGAGCTGAAATAAATTGTTAGCTACCCCTCTTCTCCCTCTCTCTCTCTTTCCCGTTTCACGCTCTGTGTCTCCTCTCTTTTTATGTCTGAGAAAGGGAATGGCTGGAGAAGTGTAATTATCAGCGCAGAAATTCATTCACTCCTCAGAGGTGGAGCAGGGCAGAGCGAAAGAATGCATTACATAACTTTAATCACACCTGTCTCTCATGATTGATTGTCTTTAAATACATTTCAGCTCCAGACAAAGCAACATTAGCATAGGTGCGCTGAGACACTCAGGCCTGCTCCCTAATTTAATCAGATTGTTTCACAACATTACCACGACAATAAAATTTTTGGACTCTGTTTGATCAATGACCATCAGTGACCTGATTGTTTAGGTTACCATGTGTCTCTGGGAGACTGCAGAGAGTGTAATACCATGTCTACACCAGACGTAAGTGGTGTGACGCATCAAAACAAAATCAGTTCCATTATAATCAATGTGTCAGTCTGTGTCTCGTGTTTCCCCACCTCTCGTGTCCATATTTGGCCTTCCCATTCCTGTCCTCGTTCCATGTTCATTAGTTGATTAGTCCCTAGCCCTGTGTTTAATTGCCCCGCACCTGTTTCCGTTCTTCCCTGTTGATTTCCTAGTGTTCTTTAGCCCTGTGTCTCCCTATCTCCCATGTCCTGTATTGTTCGTCCATTCCCCAAGCTCTACGTTCCGTGTGTTTGGATATTTCAATAAATCTCCGTGTTGGATATCTCCGTGTCTCCTCGCTCCTCGCTCCTTGCTCCAGTACAGCGTGACTTAATACAGGACCAACAACAGTAAGCGGCGTCCAACATTTTTGTTTTTTGTTTTTTAGAAAGTGTTTTTTTCCAGTTTTTGCTCCACGGCATGGACGCCGCCTCCCGCTTCGCCGCCCTGATCCGCAAGGGTTATCCCTTTTTTGACTATGTGGAGAAGTTCTGCAAGATCGCCGCGGCGACGGCAGTAGATGATGCAACGCTGAACAAACTGTTCTGGCTCGGGACAAACTACCACCGTCCCGTGGACCTCCCAGACACTACCAGCCTGAGTTGGAGAGAGGGAGTCTACCGGTGTCTGGGAAGCGTCCGGTCCCGAGCCAGCTCGCCGTCATCCGCGGCTCTCCCGAGCCCTCCGTCGTTCATGCTTCCAGAGCGCCCCCGTGAATCCGTGCTTCCAGAGCGCCCCCGCGAACCCGCGCTTCCAGAGTGCCCCCAAGTGTCTGCGCTTCCAGAGCACCCCCAAGTGTCTGCACTTCCAGAGTGCCCCCCCGTGCCAGCTCCCCGTAGGTGCCTTCCCGTGCCAGCTCCCAGCACGTGCCCTCCTGCGTCTCTGCTGGTTCCGTCCAGCTCCGCGCTGCAAGAGTGCCCGACAGAGTCCGCGCTGCAAGAGCACCCCACAAAGTCCGCTCCGCAGAAAATTTGGGGGGGGTAATAGGGTCACGGCCTGTGTGGCCGGGCCAAGGGCCAAGGCCACAGAACCCCTCAGACGACCCAAAGAAGTAAGGCCGTGGCCTCCCGAGTCCCCTGACTCGCCATGGCCTCCCGAGTCCCCGGACCCGCCATGGCCTCCCGTGTCTCCTGTCCGGCCATGGCTCCCGGAACGGGCCCCGCCCTGGAGGCCGGTAGCCCTGATCCCTGGAGGCCTCCAGAGCGCCCCCCCTCCCCCATTGGATGGTGTATGGCGTGAGGACACACCTTCCGGAGGGGGGCGTCATGTCAGTCTGTGTCTCGTGTTTCCCCACCTCTCGTGTCCATATTTGGCCTTCCCGTTCCTGTCCTCGTTCCATGTTCATTAGTTGATTGGTCCCTAGCCCTGTTTTTAATTGCCCCACACCTGTTTCCGTTCTTCCCTGTTGATTTCCCAGTGTTCTTTAGCCCTGTGTCTCCCTGTCTCCCATGTCCTGTATTGTTCGTCCATTCCCCAAGCTCTACGTTCCGTGTGTTTGGATATTTCAATAAATCTCTGTGTTGGATATCTCCGTGTCTCCTCGCTCCTTGCTCCGGTGAAACGTGACACAATGAAGTAGTCTACGCTGAAAGTGTCCAATGCAGTGTGTCACGTCTTCAGTTGACGGAAGCCTGGCTTCTATTTGTGATGCTCTGCAGGCTACTTTATTTCCCTATCTGTATGGAAAAAAACGTATTTGTTATGTAATTTAATAACCATAAGTCGTCACATCAAATTCAGTTCATGATGTTCCTTTTCTCTGATTTAACAGATATCATCAGTACCTATAAATATTTCTGTCTATAAATAAATGCAGTGATTGTAATATTATATCTGAAAGGTCCTATGCAGTATCCAGATGTATTCCGGTAACACCCCTTATGAAAAAGAAGTGCTCTTAATAAATAAAACATCACTTAAGTGTAATTAAAGAGAATTCACTTTCATGACTGTTACTTAACAACTTAATTTTGTAATAATGCCAAATTAAAAGTTTTATGTTAAAGTTAATTTTAAATCATTAGGTTTTAATAGTCGTTTGTCTTTATTCCATATTATAAATTAAAACATTTAAACAGCTAAATTTCAACTTTATCATTACAAATGTGTAAAAACAAATATATTTAAATGCCAGACATACACGGTTATAAAGAAATGACATGAAAGTATATTTTAATTAACTACATTCTTGACAGTACATTCAGATGTACATCCCATATTTCAAAGACAATAGACGTAATTATCAAATTCCATCAAAAAACAATTTAGTTCAACTAACTGCCTTTAATTTCAATTTAAAACTATTTCAACTTTAAACTAAACTACTTACCCGGGATTAAGTGTTAAAACCATTACATTCAGTTTACACTTAAATACATTCTTAAATATATGTTTTATATATAAGTACTTGTTTTAAAGAGCATGCAAAATTCACTTTTACATGTTGTTTAAACAAAGATGTGTTGGTGTGTGTACACAACCACCCTATAATGATAAAAATCTGCCCGCTCCTTTTTTTTTAAATTCCCATTAATCATTCAGTCTCAGAACAAGCCCTTCACAAAATCTGTAAAATGTGATGGAACTTTTTACAAGCCCCTCCCACGACTGTTGACAGACACTGCCGTATTTGCAGAGACCCCGCCCTGAGTGAGCTGCACACAATCCACCATGATTATCTTCACGCTACAGCATTTAAAAGCAGCATTCAAGTAAGAAATATCATTTTATTGAAGCTATAAATGTTATTCAGTCCAGAGCAGTGAGTGATTTTCTGATTTTGTTTTATTGTTTAGGTCATATTAACAGTGTAGACAGCAGTAGGTACAGTATATTACGCTGCTGTCACTTACACAGATCTAATATCAACATATGATTTCTTTCCCAGCTGTTTACCTTCAAAGACATAACCAACTGTGTTTTTGCAACTTTTATGTGCTTTTAACAAAAACTTGTGTCAAAAACTTTGATAGTTTAAGCACAATAAGATATGAAAGAGAACTTAGTTTAGTACTCACATGCCATGTGACAGCCACTTTCTGTGCATGTGATTTGGATGTGTGTGCTCAGAAAACCTTATATCAGAGGTTTAAACATGATGTTAAAACACATGATGTCAGTGTGAATGTTACGGAACGCAGATGGACACAAAGGTAAGTGTGAACACAGTGATTTTATTGAAGGGATCGTGGCAGGCTGGAGAGTAACGGAGCTTGTAGGGTGAGTACACTCCTTGATGGGATTTCACAGGATCTTGACGTGGGTTAATTCCTCTTCTCTTTCTCTCTAGGTTCGAGGGGTTATGCTAACAAGGAGCACCAAGGCAGGAACGAGGCAGACCTCTGGGAAGGACGATCTGCAGACAGGGAGAGATCGGGACGGAGAACAGAAGGTAAGTTTCACAGGTAAGGATTTAGAGGTAATACTCATCGGTATGATGGCAGGGTAGGAGTCCACGTTGTGTCAACGAGATCGGACCTAGAAGTGATAGGGGTGAGATCCTTTATAGTGCTCATGATGAAAGTGGTGATGAGGTGCAGGTGCGCGTGATTAATGACAGAGGGAGACCAGGTGAGGGCGTGCATCCGGATTGGAGAGAGGGAAAGGCAGGCAGACTCGTGACAGTGAAAGACATGATAATCAAAACCAAACCGATTTTTTTTTGCAGAGTATCTGAGGAAAAAGCTGCAAAGGCACAGCCCTCTTCTGGAAAAGGGGGCAGGGAGCAATAGCTCATTTGCATTTAAAGAGACATGCACAAAAACAGTGTGTTTCTGCTTCCATTCATAATAAGCATATTCAAAATTATATAATAAATTATATGTGGGGGATTTTGAGCTGAAACTTCACAGACACATTCTGGGGACACCCGAGAATTATATTACATGTAAAAAGGGGCATAATAGGTGCCCTTTAAAATCATGCTAAAATGTACTTCTTTTTCACAAGGGGCATCACTTTCTGTGCTACCAATGGTAGTCACTGCATCTCTTGGTCTTTGTTAAATTATAGAGAATGTAAACATAATTAAATATTTAAAAATATTGATCTGCTGTGCATGACGGTAGCATTTTCACAAATTCACATTTGTGTTGTTTACATGGAGATGACAACTGTACCTTGCACTTTGAAACCTAATTTTAAAAGTTTGTGTTTTCAGGCCCCCAAAACACAGTTGTCATGTAAATGAACTCCATGTCATGCCAAAGCAACAAAAAAAATTCTTCTGTGAAATAAGATAATACAAAATACGATACTTTGCATGGACAAAAACAGTTGAATTCTTCTTCAGTGTAAATCAATGGGATCTAAAACAACATAGACTACTCACCCAGCCTAATGTAGGTACAAAATTAGAGCCATTATTAACATCCATCTAGAATGATCCGATCACAATTGGACGGCAATGAATACAGTGGTCTATTTGGTTGTTTAGTGATCTGATCACTGAACCATTTAGATCAGGGGTGCCCAATAGGTCGATCGCGATCTACCAGTTGATCGCGAAGGCAATGCGCTTTAGGTCAGTGGTTCTCAACCGGGGGGGCACGAGATAACTTAAAACTAAAATAATATATTCACTAATGTTATGACTAATATGTTAAATAATGTAAAAATATATATGAATAAATAACAGCACCACTTCTCTACATATTCTGTGATATTCTGTGTTTCGGAACAGCAAACCGTTTCTCATCGTGCTTTGTGAAATAAAGACTGAATGGTGGCTCAAAACTGTTGTATGAGCATATGATATGCAAACTACAGCTCTCGGCTGGATAAAAGTTGAAGACAGCGAGTGTTTTATAACGGATGCTGGAGAATGTTGGAGAATTTTGTGAGGATCAGTGGTGTTTATGTACATATGGGCATCAGACACTTCAAACAGCGTTCTGACAGAATGGCGTCGATTTCAGAATGGTTTAATTTTTCATATGTATTTTGGTGTGTTTAATGATTCTGAATGGACCCAGTATGGACCATAGTTTATATGCAGTCCTTTGGCATCTCCCTGTGGTATTGTTTGGTATGGCAGGTTGACTTGTGCTTATATGTTAAAATTACTATATAATTGAGCTTTACATCCTTTTAAGTTATATAGAATATCTGCAGTGGCATTTAACATGAAATATTTAAATCTATTTTGAATTTGCTTTGTTTTAAAAAATACATGTAATTGAAAAGTATTAACAAATACAATGATTTTAGTGAATAGAAAAGTTTGGGCTTGCAGTATTGATTTGGAGAGGAGGGGGTCTTGGAGTAAAAAAGGTTGAGAACCACTGCTTTGTAAATGCGGGCACAGTTCTACGTGGGAACTAAGAATTGAACACTATTTTATTATTATTATTTGAATCAAAAATTAAATTAATGCAATATGAAGATACATCCCAACAAGCTTTTTTATTTATGTATTTTTTAACGTATTTTATTATTTATTTATTTTTCACTTGGTAGATCTCGGTGAGTTTCATTTGAAAAGTAGAACCCCACACAAAAAGTGTGGGCACCCCTGATTTAGATTACTATATTTTATTAAGCAGACACCTTTATCCAAAGCAGAAGAATTAATTAATCCAAGGGAGAAAATAAAGATTTTAAACTTTGCTGTATGCCTTCAAACTAAAATAATTGCCTGAAAATTTCCTGAAGAACTTCCCTGCCTTCAACATGCATTCCACGTGTACATCCAAACGTCTTCTAATAGCTAATACAGGATCTCCGGTGAAATAACAATGAACACACTGCTTTATAATATTTGGGAGGAAAAGTGTGTTGACATTTTGTATTTTCAACATACAGTGATGTATGCAGCCATGAAATCAGAGATCCGCCCCTTGGCGTGTTGCTGTCTGTGTAGACACAGAGTAACGCTGTGAGAGAGCTGAATAAACAAGAGTCACCACTGGGTGCAGTTCCCTACAGCATGAATGAGGTAATAAGACAAAGCCGTGATACGGGGGTAGCTGCAGCCTGCAGCAATGGGCGTGCTGAAATGAGGCGTTCCGAAAGGTGAATCAGTACAACAAAATCTACCCCTAACCCTACCCCCACACCCTGACAGACAGCTTTGTCGACCAATCATTAAGACCTTTCTCCACGCCCCTACCTTTTGGCACGCCCTAACCTTTCGCCACGCCCATTGCTCAAGCCTGCAGTTATCCCTACTTGTGTGAATGTGAGGCACAGGCATTTGTACAGGTGAGTCTACCGCAAATGCGAGGCTGCTATGCTGAGACCTGTCAGCTGGCCTCCATCATCTCCTGTATGCCCTCATATCTCACAGATGTTTCATGTCATTCACTAATGGAAGCCCGAGGGCCCACAATAGCACACTACAGGCTTTTACTGCTCGCACTGCTACCGGAGAAGTCAAGGTCACTTCGGCTTTATAGTGATTCACTTGTCATGTTCTTGTGTGTTGATTTGTTAACTGTGTGAAAAGACGGTTTGTGTATGTGTGTCTAAGACTGAGGTGTGTGGGAATGGTCACCTTTTGCTTTTCATGAGGAATATCTAATTTTCCACTTTGATTTTAAAGATTAAAAGGCTTTTAAAGGAGCGTTGTTATAATTCAATTATAAATATCGAAGAAGTTAAACAAAGGAGACCACTTAAAAAAATGGCTATCACGGTAATGTCAGCACTCCACTCAAAGTCTTATCACCTGAGCTGGAGTCTTGATCTTGGGGTCATTGATGACAAAATGCTATTGGTTATGGTGTGTGGCGTCACTGGACAAAACTCAACAATTTGAATAGGGTTTTGAAGGGTCTTGGGCCCTCATTTATCAATGGTGCGTACGGACAGATTTGTGCGTAGTGAGTGCGTAAGAACAATTTCACGCAAAGTGTGGGATTCACCAAGTTGTACTTATACGTAGAAATGTGTGTAAATATAAGCACACCTCTGAGCATGCTTACGCAGATAATCTAGTGGTAGAATAGCGACACTACACATAAAAAGCATTTAAGAGTGTCACAGTAAGCATTAAGCAATCCACATATGTCCTGTGTTTCCTTTAAAACACTCAATTTATAATTTGTCTAGTTTTAAACACGATGCTTAATTGGTGTCAAACCCTATAAAAGACAGATGTGAAATATATTTGTCTCAGTGCAATGGCTTATCTTGCGTTATTGGAAGACTTGGCAAACAATGCGCTCCGCAGAGAGCGCGTTTTCCAAGATCGCGCTGATCTGCTTGGCAAGAGCACAGAGTGGCTTCTAAGTAGGTACCGCTTTCCCAAAAATGTACTGCTGGATTTGTGTCGTGATTTAGGACCAGTGTTGGAGAGAGAAACAAATCGCACGAAAGCCATTCCCGTGCACATCCAACTCCTGTCCACCCTTGGATTTTTAGCTACTGGCACATTTCCTGGTATATCCCAGCCATCAGTGAGTAGGATCATGCCGGCAGTGTTGCATGCAATTATTTCCTTGGCCCCAACCTACATCCAGTTCCCTTATCGAATTCCTCAACAAGCCGCAATAAAACGGGACTTTCATGCCATTTCTAGATTCCCAAACATAATTGGAGCTATAGACTGCACCCACATCGCCATAAAAGCACCATCAACCAACGATTTTAATTATGTAAATAGAAAAGGGTTTCATTCTGTTAACGTGCAAATAATTTGTGATGACTAATGACCCCCCTAACCAACCCGAGGACCGAGCAGGAACAGGCGTACAACCGTGCCCATGCGCGCTCAAGGAGCACAGTTGAGCGCGCAATAGGCCTGCTGAAAGGACGATGGCTGTGTCTGTCAAGCACGGGAGGGACACTGCAGTATCAGCCAGAAAAAGCATGCAAAATCATCATTGCTTGCAGTGTGCTACATAACTTGGCCATCAGACAGGGCATCCCTCTGCAGGAACCCCCAAGACCAGACGGCCCTATGCCCGATGCAGTGCCCCTGCCACCTCCTAATGCCGCTGGCATTCAGACAAGACAGAGAATCATACAGACATTTTAGGGAAGTCTGGCCATTGGTCGAGTGCAGAAACATTACAGCGATTTCATTTTGTGTTTTGCAGCTTCGTGGAAACAAATAACTGAAATCACATTAGTCAGCGGTTTATGGTTTATTAGCAATTGTATTTGCGCAAGAGGCAATCTGTTTCAGAGACTCGTTGATTTGAATCAATACATTCGTTATGTTGCTCAGTTGATCCTTTAGGTCATTAATGGATTTTGTTGTTTCCTCTTGATTTTGTAGCACCGCCTCACTCAGCACTCTTGGCGCACGGCGCATGGAAGGGGCAATGGATGGGCCCGGCTCCTCAAGCTCCTCAGGCACAACGGGTGTCGCTATTAAGGAAACACATGTTCACATTAATTTAATTGAGTTTATCCTATGAATGATTTCATTAACAGTTTACAAATTGAAATAAAATGTATGCAAACACAATATCCTATTCCAGTTGGTTTATTTTACCTTCACTTTGGGTGTTAGATGGCCCTGTTTGTTCTGTCGCAAGAGCATCAGTGTCACCGTCCTTAGTAATCCCGGACAGAGCCGTGTCTCCGATGATGCAGGCTATGCGGTTGTCCAATGGGGAAAGTTCCGTTGTTGTCTGTCCTCCTCCAGTTGCGGACATTTCTCGTCTGTGTGCTGTGACACATTTTTTAGCCAATACTTTAATATCAAACCATTTTTTTATTTATTTCTGGGACAGTTCTCTCCTCAGACCCAACGGAATTAACTGCATTGGTGACATTCTCCCATGCAGCCTTTTTTCTTTTATTTGTAATTCCTCCTGCAGTGAATGAACTAAACAATATCTGTTGTTTGGATTCAACTTCATTTACAAGTATCTCTAATTCTGTGTTTGTGAAGTTCCTCTTCTTTGCTCTCTTTGCCATTATTGCAGTGAGGAAAAAACACAATCACGTAATTTTTAAAGGGAAGTGTTGTCACCATATATGGTTAATTGGAGGCGTTTCCGAATGCTAATGACCATGAATGTGAACGAGCATGGTACTTACGCACATGTGGTATTTATCAACAATGATTGCTTACTCATGTGCATAAGAACTGCGTGCGCACGTTTGATAAATGCGGATTTTCTTGTACTTAGGCACATTCTAAATTTCATTCGTTGGACAAAATATAGAACCTTTTCTACGCACTGTTGATAAATGAGGGCCCAGGTCTGGATTTGATGTTCCAAGGCTATATTATGTCAAAATATATTAATGTTTTTTATTTAATAAAGCCAAAATCAACGAGTATTAGAAAAACAGTCCCTTCTGAAAAAGTAGTGCACTTAATTGTATGGAATGTGCACTTATAGTGTAATTCAGATCATAAAAGTATATTTTTACAAAACTACTCGCAAAAAAAAATATTATTGAAAAAAGGCCACTTTTAAAGAGAATACACTTTCAAGACTAACAGTCTTAACAGTTTTACAAAGTGCACTTTGTAATTGTCAAATTAAAAGTTTTACTTTAAAGTAAATATTTTTAATCATGTTTTAATATTCTTGTCTTGTTTTAAAGTAGGCATTTTAACATACTATAGCACATATAAAGTGCTTGATTGTGATTTTATGGTGTGTTATTTAATATTACACTTGAAGTTTATATGTTTTAAATGCACTAAATTGCAATTTCATTATAATTAATGTGTAATTACAAACATTTAAATCCATGACACGCTTCAGCAGAAATGATCAGAAATTTATTCCGTAAGTTCACTTTAATCATATTTCAATTACAACAGAAGTAATTGTAAAATTACTTTTAAAGGTGTAATTAAGTAAGTCAAAACAAACTCTTAGGTTCCACTAGCTGCATTTTATATCAATTTAAACTATGATTTCACAAGGGTAGTTCAGATCTTGTTGTTCCAGTTATATTGTCTCAAAATACATTTATGTCTTTGATTTTATTCCGAGTATGGGTCACCATACTTGGCAGTATGTCACTTCACTTCTTCACTTCTTATAGAACAAAGATCTACTAATGTGGGGCTGAAAATAATTGACTTGCTGATATTCTAGCAAGATCAACATCAATGGTTTGATTCTCAGAGGAAAGCAAGAACTGAAAAACATTTACTGTATAAATTGAATGCAATGTAAAATGTCATTCATCCTTTGATAAATGATTTGATCATCATCTTTTAGAAGTGGTAGTCACTTGCTTTTCAGTGTAAACTATTCTCTATGGCCCTGTTTAAAAAGTGCCAGCTGAATTTTAATATAATAAAGAAATGTAAAGGGAAAAACGTCCTTCAGTCTGTTAGGAATGCGTATTAATTGAATGATTTAGTCATTTAGGTACCCAATGGATGTATTTAGGAAGTTGGTCATTCAAAACCTTGGCAGATTTCATTGTTATTTCACACACCAAAAAAAGTCATCGACCCCAACCTAAAACAACGAGTCAACATAGTTTACATAGACATACAAAATGTGCAGTTGGGACTAGAAAACTTGTCCCATGTCCCATACTCCATTGTGCTGACACTGTTCTGTGCTCAAGGTGAATAAACGTCCCCCAAGTTGTCATTATCTTAGGCTTGCTTGTGATCAAATAAAGCGGCCCATATAGATTGGTTTAAATGCGACTTCTCTTGTGGGTTATTATGCTACATTTGCTAAAACAGACATTTAGCGAATGTATTTATGCAAGCACACAAAACAGTTCCTTAAGCGACTGTTTTGCAAGCCAATCCACAGTCATCCTGAGGGGAGACAGACTCAACACTGTTCTCTGTTGAGCTGCTAATCACGGGACGCTATCTAATAATTGACTCAGCACAGGAGGAGGGGTGGCCTGGGCCACCCTGAGGCTTATAAGCTCACTGCTAACAAACACAGCCTGTCATCTCTTTCTTCAGCTCATGGAAAGTTAAAATGAGCAGACAAATTGGTGTTTTCACGCAGTCCCCTAATGACGCACTCATAAACGCACTTATTATGTTACATTTTCTCTTTGGTCGGAGGGCTGCTGTGATCAGCAGAGACTGCTTAACTCAAGAAGACATGGGACAGAGCTGCAGTGGAATGTTTGGCCCTTGTCCTGAGTGCAGGGAAAGCTGTAGGGACAACTGTCACCGGGATGAGCCCTGTGTGGACCGCTGCTGTAACCTGTGCTGTCAGTTCTGTCTGGATGGCTGCTGTCTCATCTGCCCAGACGACTGCAGCTATACGCTGTGTTTCACGTGCAGCACTATTGCTGACTCCTGTGCTGCCGTTCTGACCACTGAGCAGCCCAGATCTACACAGAAACCAAGAGAAGGTAGGTGGAGTTACAAATGAGTAGTGCACATGTATATTAACTAGTACATTGCTGTGGCTCCAATGTTAGAATTTGATGGCGTATTCCAAGCTATTGGTAACACTTAACATTATGTATTTACATTATCACACATGTGAAGAAGAAATGCACTTTATTGTATTGAATGTGCACTTGTAATTCAAATTTGAAAAGTACATGAAAAGTGTACTTGCGGATAATATAAATCAATTAAATAAAAGCTACATAAGTGTACTTATGATTTCAGAGAGTATGATTTTATTACGTTTCTTTTAAAAAGCGCACTTTATAATTAAGTGAGATTAAAAGTTACTTTAAAGCACATTTTAAATTATTGTTTTAATCATCTTTTTCATACTTTAAAGGAGTACACTTATTTTGATGTGTTGCCCAACATAAAGCAAAAGCAAAGTATTTGATTGTAATTTTAACTGTGGTGTATTATTTGAAATGATCTTTAAAAGTTAATATGTTATAAATTTGGTAACAATTATTTCTATAGTCCACTTTAGACATTCTGCTAGCTATAAGTAACTTTGCAAGTGCATGTCAGCTTATTCTTCTATTCTTCTAACCCTAAAATAAGAGTTTACTAATACTCTAAAGAGAGTTTGTTTACATGTAGTTGCACAGTTACTTATAGTTAGCAGAAGTAGCCTATTGAAAATAAAATGGAACCATAAATCTGCTAAACTGCAACTTCATGGTTACTAATGTGTACATACAAAAATATTTAAATATATGACACAAGTTTCAATTGCAATGACATTAAAATATATCTTAGTTTACCATAAAAGCTTGTCAGTACATTCAGCAGTACACTTTAACCTAAACAGCAATTGATCAAAAGTGCATGACAGTAGGCATTTACAGCGTGTTACCAAAAAAAAAAACGAGAGGGAGAGAAAGAGATACCAAATAAATGTAGTTCTTCATCAAAGAATTAATAAAAAAGCACTGCCACTAGCTACAAAAATTATTATGATTTTACTAAATGTTTTTTTATTTATTTTTTATTTTGTTTATTTCTTTGCCCATAGGTTCTCATTTGGAAGAAGGCCAAGTGATTTAGTTCATCTGATGAATGTAATGGGCTGGATGAAGACCTGATTCCTACTTCATGATGCCATTCGCTGTATAGCAAGAGACTGAAAAAACATGAAGGAAGTTCATTGAAAGTGCATTTGTAGATCAGTTGCTACCTCTGTAATTGAGCCCATGCTATATTGTGTATACACTGTATTGTACACTACTTTATATTTAAGCACCAAATACAGCTGATTCTGTTAACTACACAAGTGTCCTCTGTTAAATGTACCTAGAGGATCTATTCAAAAGTTAAACCCCTTGTGCAACCATGCAAAATAAAAAAAGGTTTTGCTTGACGTGGTATGCACCAGAATGACTGACTCTCAGAGGACAGGCAGGAAAAACTTGATTTGCACGCCCTGTGGAACACGCCGTCACAGAGGTACGGTATTTATATTTAAGAGTCCACCCAGGCGTACGTCAGATCAGCCCTGTCAACATCACGAGAAAGACAGCTTGAAAGAACTTACTGAAATGTACTTTTACGGTGACTTTTAAAAGGTGAAAAGAGGACAGGAGATACAAAAGAGGTAAACAAGATCATCTGAGAAGCTGAGTATGTTGTTTCTATGCTCTTTTCTCCTTTTGTGGCAGTGCAGTGATTGAGGATTTTAATTTCTTCTCAATTTCAAGAAAAAAAAAAGAAGTGGGACTGAAGAAGAGAGGAAGATTAAAGAAAAAAGAAGACTCTAAACGTCCGAAGGCGCTTGACAAAGGTACATTGAATTGAAATGGCAGTTCTCTGGTAATTTGAGAAATCTGAAACATATCCATACATTGCCTGCAGCCTTGTCCTTGGCAGTGGTGGCTGCTGGTCTTTCAAAGAGGGGAAGCTCATTTTCGGCCTACATCATAAAAATTGTCCATTTATTTATACGTAAATTCTGCCATCGTGTGCAGTTTTCTAGCTGGCTAGTTCACCGCCTGGCCTACTGTATGAATGACTGAATGAACAAACGATCTAAAAAAACATTAAACTCGACGGAGGAAATGTGGGAATTAGGTTAAACTGAAACAAGGAATGTGGTGTATAATTGTGTGAAATGTATAATGAAAATTGGCCAGCAATTTCGCCAAGCAAATATCAAGAAATCGGTTGCAGCAGTTTGTCTTTTGACTACACTTGCAAAGTCCACTATGGGACTGAGCTCGAATCAGTGTTGCCAATTTCTTTCGATGGAAAGTAGCTGATGACGTCACGCACTAATTAGCATATTCATGACGTCATCGCGTCATATTGCCTTTTACATTTGTTTGTCTCTCTGTGCTCATACTGTATTTTAATGCAGCCAAATTCTCAATAAAACTGTTCTCCTTTATATATTTTACTTTTTATGTTGTCAGTCAACAGGATAAATATGAAATAGTGACTGAAACGCAGCCCTTTAAGAATACATAACCAGCTCTCCCTCCCAAGAAGTTAGTCTGCACAAAAATCCTAATTTATAATCGAGCCGTCGTCTGATTAAATCAAATAATACACACAAGATAAGACAAGACAATTCCTGTGCTGTGATTTCGGCTATATTTGCATGTAAAATTAGAGAAGCAACATAATATCTATTTGAACTGAACGCTCCTCTCAGCCGCTCACTGAACAGAGAAAGAGGTGCGTGCGCGCTGACCTCGCGCCGTTGCGGCAGTACCAGCGATCACAGAGACTCGCTAAGGTTTGTCAAAGAAGTCGCTAGATTTGTCGCTAGTCACTTTTGGGGAAAAAGGTCGCTAGGGTGGTCTGAAAAGTCACTAAGGTGGTCTGAAAAGTCGCTAAATTGGCAACACTGGCTCGAATAGCTTCAGCATCAGCGATTTCTTATAGGACACAATCGCTGTCAATCAAAAGGAGATGCAGTCTTTCGACAAACCCTCCAATCATCACGCAGAAGCCCGGAGTCCGGCCCCGCCCACTCCTCCATTCACCCCCAGAGACGCTGAGCGTCCGGGGGCGGGACATAATCTCAGCATTTATCCAATGAGCGTCTAGTTTTGAAGCGCTGAAAAAAACTGTTCAAAGCAGCCCCATAGAAGTCAATGGACGCTGGGCTTCAACAGGCAAATACACTGATGCTACGGGAATATATGAGAAGGAAATCGAGTCAGCTGCTATATGTAGCTGATTCTGAACGAACTCGTCTTCGAGATGAACGTGTTCTAACGCATTTTTAATCAATAAAATGTTAACACAATAGTAAATGTTTGACCATTAATTTTTTGACATTATAGGGGAAGCTGAGCTTCCCTTGCAGTCTTAAAGAAATCCCCACTGGTCCTTGGGTACATTATTTGATTGGAATGGATCTTTTGTTGTGAAAAGTTTAGTGTAATAAAAGTTCTACTTCTTTAGGAGCTTTAAACTGTGAGTCTGTGAAAGAGGAATAGTGAAGTGAAGTAACATACTGCCAAGTATGGTGACCCATACTCGGAATTCGTGCTCTGCATTTAACCCATCCAACGTACACACACACACACACACACACACACACACACACACACACACACACACACACACACACACACAGCCAGCAGTGAACACACACCCGGAGCAGTGGGCAGCCATTTATGCTGCGGCACCTGGGGAGCAGTTGGGGGTTCGCTGGGCACCTCAGTCGTGGTATTGAGGGTGGAGAGAGCACTGGACATTCACTCCCCCCACCTACAATCCCTGCCGGCCCGAGACTCGAACCCGCAACCTTTGGATTACGAGGCCGACTCTCTAACCATTAGGCCATGACTTCCCTAGGAGGAGCTCAACGCTTGTTTTGAATGATCTTGCATTTCGCCCTTGAGCTCTGCTATAGAAGGGCTGAGCTTAATACTGACACATTCATCTCACAACTATGTTACTTGCTGCACCCGATTAGGTCATCACCGAATGGCAAATGTAAAAAACAACCGAGCACAGTCGCATTTTTAGCTAATTGTCACTTAAAGGTTCAAAACAACACTCTGACTTGTGCATTCTCTGTGTCAACAGATAAAATTTACGTGATCCATAGAGCATTGATTTATTTCGATATTAGTTTAATGACACTGAAAGGCTTTTCTCAGATACTGGAACATAATTACAACCGGTTGATTCTCCGCATCCATGAGTGACGGTGTAACTGTCTCATCCTCCCTCAGGCCTGATCTAGGAGACCAACCATGGAGGAGAATTACAAGAGACCACCACCATCCTATGAAGACGTTATTACCGAGCAGCACACGAGCAACACTAGTCAGAGCCGCTCCGCTGGTAACAAGCAGGGCAGCTGCTGCAGATGTTGCATTAGCACCAAGAACTGTCTGATGAGTCCGGAGTGCGGCCGAGCTCTTAACATCGCCAGCGTGGTTGCCATGTGTGGCATGTGTATTCGAATGTTTGTCTGTAAGTACCCAGAATTATATATCTTTACACTACCATTCAAAAGTTTGGAAATTTTTTTGAAAAAAAAAAAAAACTTTTATTCAGCAAGGACAGATTAAATTAATTAAAAGTGGCAGTAAAAACATTTCAAAATTCTGCAAATGATTTGTGTAACATTTTATTTAAAGGTGTCCTTGTTACATATGTTACATGTACTCACTACTATAATAACAATAAATGATGCATAATTACTTGCAAGTAACCCTAAGCGAAACCCTAATCCTAACCCTAACGATACAGTAACTACATGCAGTTAATTAATATTACTCAGTACTTAAATGTATAATTACACTGTAACAAGGACACCTTAAAATAAAGAAATGTTTCTTTAGCAGCAAATCAGCATATTAGTATGATTTCTGAAGGATCATGTGACACTGAAGACTGGAGTAATGATGCTGAAAATTCAGATTTATCATCACAGGAATAAATTATGTTTGAAAATATATTCAGAAAACCTTTATTTTAATTTGTGATAATATTACAGCATATTTTTGCTGTATTTTTGATCAAATAAATGTAGTCTCAGTCAGTGTACATTTTTTTTTTTTTATAAATAAATAAATACAGACCCCTTTTGCTTGGTAAATAGAATGCATTTGGCTGAAGAAGCAAGACAGGCAGTAGCTCCTAAAAATAAATCAAATAATAATAACTGTAAATAAGTAAAAAAAAAATTTAAAAAAAGTTAGATGAGTCAAATCAGACAAACAAAAAAAAAACTTTATTTTGGTGCTGTCCCAATTAAAGTGAACTTCAAATGACTGTTTATCCTTATACTTAAAAATAATAATAATAATTGTGAGAGACATCTGTCTGAATATATGGTATACTATTATACAAATAGTAGCTTAGACTTTGAATAAATAGTATAATTAAATAGTAAGTTTGTGTGTGTGTGTGTAAACATGATTAAAGTATAACTGCAACTGGAATTTATATCAGACTAAAGGTCTATTTCAAAAGCCCACCACGTACATCTTGTTAACATAGCAAACATAGCACTTCTGTGCTCTGCTGTTACAGCTCTTATATTATTATATTGCAGCGTCACTGTTATTTCAGATTATGCGACTTGCTGAAATTTGTCATCCACTTACTGTTTTTCTTTCTTTTTCAGAACACAGTCTCCTGTGGACCATCTACTCCAGATCTCTCATCCAGTGGTGGCCTTCTCAAATTAAAAAGGAAACAAAGACATTTGCTCTGTTCCAAAATCCCAGAACAAACTGACAAAAAATTCCATTTGAAATAGGACATGTCAATTGCAAAGTATAACATAAATACAAAGTATATTTATTCAGTACTGACAAATATAATTGAAAAACACTGCCAAGTCATACGATCTAGTCTCCTATGTGATTCATGGGCCTCGTTCGTGAAAAAGTAGCACAGTAAATTCATAAACCGTTTGTAAAATCATTGCTGTATTAAGTGTGGCATTTAATTAAATTGGCATGAATAACCACTTAAGGTGCCGACACATTTATCATTGTTAGATGAAACAGACGAGTAATTTCAATAGGGATCTAAGTTATAAGGAATTCATAATAGAGACCAAAAGATTTCCCCAGGCAGATTTCAGTCAAAGTTGGTAACATCAATTCATTGTGTAGACCAACAGAAAGCTGATTGGTTTGAAAGTGAATTCTGTATGAGTTGTGCTTCATAAATCACTATTGACAACAGACAATGGCAATGGACCTTTATTTGTCTGCAAAATTTCGCTAATGTGACTGCACCTTCACAGTATGTAATTGCATTTTGAAAGACAGTCGTGTTAAATAGTTGTACTAATATTTTCTCATCCAAGTCACCTTTGTTTATATAGAGCTTTATACAATAAACTTTCCACAATACTAAACAGGAAAGAAACAGAATCAGTGATGCAAGCTTCAAAAAACATGAGGCAATCCAAATGTTGCTGTAAAGCAGCTCTAACAAGACAATCTAGAACCTAAAATAGTTGCAGTCATTTGGAAATTATCATTAACACTTCTTCTAAAACTTCTTGTTGCTAAAATCTAATTTATAATACTGAATAATGTTTTAAATGATGTGCACCAGACAGACCAAGGCTAATAAATCACAATGCTAGCTTATTTTCCAAATTGTAATGGATTTATTTTTCTTTAAGACTGTAAAATATTAAACCTGTAGACTGAGTGTGTAAATAAGGATCTTCTCCACTCTGGATATAAAGCCATCTGTCTTATAGTGGTACATAAACAAAAAGCCTTACTTTAATACAGATGGAGTATTTTACCTTCAGGAATAAACATTCATCCAGCTAAAAATAGATGAACTCTACACTCAAATATGTAAAATAATAAAGATATCTGACATTAGCAAATAAGGATGAATATGGAGTCTTTATTTCTTGTCATTTTTAATAGCATTTGCAGCATAATCAGATGATAAGTGTATCAAAGAAAAAAAAGTGTTTTTAATATGTTTTAATCATTAAGAGAGAATAATGTATGATGGCCATTTGGGATTAAGATGACATGGTTGCTGCACTGAATTTTTTTGAATCTCCTAATTATACCCTGAATATTTGGTGTGTCAAGAATCAAAGGTCAAGCATTTCTCTGGGGCTTATAATTATTCAGGTTTTCTCTGGCTGCTCTCGCTTTCTGGCCCATTTTTCAATGCACGAGCAACAATACAAGATGTAATCAGTCTGAAGGATCCAAGCACAGTGTTTTAGTCCATGTTCCAAATCACAAACATAATATTGGAATCAGAATGCATCAGTATAATGAAGGTAATCCAATACCATAATCAAAACACACAGGCAGATATTCAGTGAGCAACGTAACAAATCACAGATACAAACCACTCCGAATGAAATACACATGAGAGCCTTGAACAAAAAGAGCAAGAACAAAAATAACAGATGGTTTTATGTATGCTGAACACAGCGAGGCACATCTGTAACAACACAATGGAGCGAAACAGTAGCTTATGCAGTACACACTGCCTACTGTAATATTTATAGGATGTGAAACATAAAGATTTTAAACACTCGTTACATGGCATGTTTTGATTAGAGCCAACAATGAGGCAGAGCAACATGTGTGTAACATCAATCTTCAAACTCAAAGATGACCATTTCTTAGCTTTATACGCTTGAGATCGTATAAGAGAAGCAAAAATGTTGATAAATAATTTTTTTATTGTTTTGGATTTGTTATTGTCCAAGTCAGATATTAAGTTATTTAATGAATTCTTTACCTTCACTCTCAGTGTGTGATTTTTGATTCTCTCTGTCCGGCAGAGGTGATTGGAAGGTGATTCTTCTGCTGTTCTACACATTGTCATGACCTGTCAATCACTGCATCTATTCCCAATCAGGCTGTAACAGCATGGCCAGGCTCCCCCGTCACTCAACTCCCAAGATCTGCCTCACCTGACTTCTAATCATGCACACCTGCACCTCGTCATCACCCTCATCACAGACACTTCATAAGCACTCACCCCAGCCACCACAGTTGTCCGATCTCGTTGCTACCTGCTGGACTCTACTCTGAAGCTCTCCAGTCGATGAGTATTACCTCTGATTACTTACCTTGTGTACTAACCTGCTGTTCTCCGTCCCGTCTTCCTCTCAGTCTTCAGACCCGTCTGTGTGTGATCATCTGTCTGGGATCCGACTCCTCTCCGGTCACGCTCCACCCGCCTGCAAGGCAGAAAGACCCGATTAGCACTATCACCCAACACCTGCAAGATTCACGACAAAGAAGCTACTCACCTTGTCTCACGATCACCAGCACCCAAG